>NC_034596.1:13646110-13685029 GCF_900095145.1 Mus pahari
CCCCCTGAGCTCATGTCTCTAGCTGCATATGTAGGAGAAGATGGCCTAGTTGACCATCATTGGGAAGAGAGGCCCCTTGGTCTTGCAAACTTTTTATGACCCAGCACAGGGGAACACCAGGACCAAGTAGTGGGAGTGGGTGGGTAGGGGAGCAGGGGTGGAGGGAGGCTATAGGGAACTTTCGGGATAGCATTTGAAATGTAAATAAAGAAAATATCTAATAAAAAACTGTAAAAACTTAAAAAAAAAACTTTGTCTGTGGCTGCATAATGGCTACATAATGGATTCATTTCACGTTGTTAGCAATATTGCTAGAGAAGAAAGTAGAGAAAACAGACAAATCCTGTCATCACGGTCCGAGAACTGTAAAAAGCAGAGGATAAAAACAAAACAACACAACAACAAAAAACTTTTTTCCCTTCAACTCTGAAATAATAGAAAAGAAGCTGTGCAGATACCTCCTTAGTGAATAGCACTTACTGCTTTTGCAGAGGCAGAGTGTTCAGTTTCCATGGACCTACATATATGTTCACAACTGCCTCTAACTCCAGTTACAGAGATGTGTTGCCCTCCATGGACACTAAGCATGTATTCAGTGCATAGACACACATGCAAACAGAAGAACTGTGCATATACCATAAATAAATAAATGCTTTAAAACAATAGAAAGAAAAGGCAGGTAACCATAATAAATGACCAAAGCTGAGAACTTTTTAAATTGAAGACAGATATAAACTTTGGAACTTGGAATCACAGAAATTTCAATAACTAAATAAAAACAGTTCAGTGTATTTTAGGGAAAAGGCCAGGCATATAATTTTGAGACAGTCATCTTCAGAGAGAAGAAAAGATTAGGCTTCCCCACATACAGAAAGACTATTAAACTAAAAAATGCTTTATTAAAATCTGATCCCTGAAGCCTTTAAGAACAGTGAAGTTATTAAGAGACAAATATAAAAACAAGCAAAAACTAACATCTTTAAAGATCAGGATTGATATGCAAGTATTTGCTGAACCCCAGAAAGGTTGTGAACCTCTCGAATGATCAGGAAAACTGACATGATAGTCAAAAAGGAGATTTTGCTGCAGAATGAAATCATTATGAGAAAGGAGAGATTTAGAAGAAGTATCTATGTGAGACTTCAGTGGATCCAACCAATCTCAAGGAAGACTGCAATGCTAAGCATACCATCATTCAGCCAAAGCTTTATGGAATCAGGTCATTCAGACATATTGCTGAACTCCTTCCTGAACATAGATCATTGTTGAAATTCTGAATGAGCTCAGTCTTCATAAATGTGTATGCAGACATTCCCTATTTCTTAATGCTTACAGAAAAGAGCTGGTGGGTATGACCGGACACTGATCAGCCTGCTTTATTCTGTGCCATCTTCTTATTCTCCTCTGAGAAAAGCCAAGAGTTCTATCACATCCAGGGAACATCCTTCTAAATTGTAGAATGAGATATTATTTCCACTTGGCCTTGGAATCACAAATAAAAGTCAAGTGGGTTCTCTGAACGAAACATGTTATAATTTGAGCTTTATTCTCTGTCTATAGTCATAAAATTGAGATCCATCATGAGATAAGATAAAATGTCATAGCAATTTCTGTGAAATTAGATATCAGTGCAGGGCAACTTTGGAGCTATTGAAAGTACGGAAATTAAAAAAGATAATTCATAATTGATAATAAATTATTACATGCTTGTCTTTTTTGTACCCATAATTATTATTAATGTCTGACATACTCCAAAGTTTACATAACAAGGATCTGAGCTGGAATCACAATTATTTAAAGTTTCAGACATACTATCTTTTTTTAAAGCTTACGCTATTATTATTGTTATTGTTATTATTATTATTATTATTAGTAGTAGTAGTAGTAGTAGTAGTAGTAGTAAAAGTAGTAGTAGTACTTTCTCTCTCTTTTTTTTACACTTCAGATTTTATTTCCCTCCTGGTCCACCCTCCAACTGTTCCACATCCCATACCTCCTCCCTACCTCCCTGTCTCCATGAGGATGTTCCCCCCCCCCCAACCCTACCAGACCTCTAAACTTCCTGGGACCTCCAGGGTCTATAGAGTTAGGTGCATCTTTTCAGACTGAACCCAGACCCAGCAGCCCTCTACTGTATGTTTTTTGGGCACCTCATATCAGCTGGTGTATGCTGCCTGGTTGGTGAGCCAGTCAATTCTCAGACATACTATCTTAAGATTTGTACTTTGGATTTTTTTTTTTTCCAATAGCACATTGTATGTTTTTATGTTGGAGGCGGAATTCAAGTCTGCTAATCCTGAGGGTGGATTTTCCTCCTTCATTCGTGAGGAATTTGGGCAAGTAGGCCACCATCCCTTTCAGCTCTGAGACTTGCTTAGTGTGGAATTTCACAGCATCTTACTTTTGAATTTCCATGTTTTTCATTGTTTAATTCATTCCTAAGTCCCTTTCATAACCTATAATTTTTCCTCTGGCAAAGGCAAGGTAATATTTACCAAGTAGTCCAATTTGGAATTTAAGTTTAGAAAGTTCTTTAAAAAAAATCCTGAAAAAGAAAAAAAGAAAAGAAACTTTTCTACAGTATCCACATTTAACTAGCTCTGTTTGCTAAGACTTAGCCTCAATTTAACATCTTACTTACATGTGACTGAGCTTTATCTAATAATTAGTTAATTCAGCAATACTTTATTAAAACTTTATCAGACCATATGCTAAGGATGAAAATGGACACAATATGGTGCATGCTATTGTGTGAATACAGAGGTGATCCTAGGATGCATAAAACATGTGGCAAGCTCATTCCAGCTCAGGGATTTGGGATGAGTTCATGAGTCATATCACCAATGTTAGGTCCTAAAAAATGTTGAGGTTTTTCACAAACAGATGCTATGGTTCAATGACTGTGCTCAGAATAAATTGTGTGTTTTTTTTTTTTTTTTTTTGAAATGAATGTCCAAATACACAGATTTCTAGGGCATTTATTACAACCTTGAACTGGAAACTAGCAAACACTAAAAATGAGATTGATATGTAGAGACAAGTTGATATACAGAATTTTTGGTGTTATTATTATTTGGTATATTAATCAGGGTCGGGGGGGAGAAAGAGAGCGGAACGATTTGGATTTTATGCCGCTATTACACAAATGGGATAAAACCAGGATGCTGTATCTGCTTTCTGATGGGTTCCACACTGTTCTGTCAAAGAACTCTGCTTTTCCAGGAGAAGGAAAGAGAGCATAATTAAAATTTTCAAATGGGCACATTTTATTTTATGAACTCTGATCTTTGAATCCTACCTCGTTCATTCTGACTTTGGAGACCTTCCAACTACTGGGGCTCCGATTGAACTGGACACATTTCTAAGGTTTGAGGAAATAGCCTATTACTCTGTCTGATTGATGGGGATATAAACAGAAGGCAATTTGTCCGTTCCTTGGAGAGCCCGACAGTGGCCACTGTAATGTGCAGTGTAAGATGAAGGAGACGTCAGTCATCCGCTTCCCTGTGGCAGGAGCAAAGTCAGAAAATCACTTACTGCTCATTTGCTGTGAAACCCACACAAGCCATTTGGGCTTCTGCCTGTAGTATGCCTGTTCCCCTCTCAATTAAGATCGAATTAGGTGCATCAATAACTATGCAAAGCATTTTTTTCCTCTAACATTTTTCTTTCTGTTTAGTCAAGATATTGTTGTAATTTTTCTTTTATTCTAAACTACTAAGTTACAATAAGTTCTATGTCCCATTTTGGCTACTTCATTTTATTTTGTCTTTAATTTTTATTATAATTTATTCACAGTGTGTGTGTGTGTGTGCATGTGTGTGTGTGTGGGGGGGTGTATACACCTGTGAGTGTTAGAGGACAATGTGTACATTCCATTTCTCTCCTTACACCATGAGATTACATGGATTGAACTCGAGTCATCAGGCTTGACATTAGTTCTCTTAACCCATTGACCATTCTCACTGGCCTTTGACTACTCTTGTAGAAATGTAAAGGCTATAATGGGCTGCTACTTGTTAGCCAATAGCACTCAAGGCTGCAAAATAAATTAAATCATTTAATTACCAAATTTAGACTAACAGTTATTATACAAATAGTAATGGCTTTGCAGAGTTATCTGTAGGCTCTCAGGATGCCACTCAGCGAGACTGACAAGCAAACATGATAGGGACAGGATGAATTCCATTTCTAAGGAATGGCATATGACTTAAGAATTTCATTGGCTTCTAGGACCAATGTTAGAGAGAAGGTAGGAAAACGAATCGCTGTTCAGTTTCTGCTGTATTTGCTAATCAAACATTGTAAAAATGGCCACAAGGAATGTTGACATTTCTCAGCTTTCTTTAGAGGTAGTGTGTTGATTTCTACTCTCTCATACACAGGCACCCACGTGCCATGCAGACCCCAACTTAATGCTGCTGTTTCTAATCAGCTGTCATATTGATACTTATTAAACATTAAGCATAGAAATTTTTCTTTTTTAGTCAATATTTATTATGGAATTTACTTCATTTACATTCCAAATGCTATCCCCAAAGTCCCCTATACCTTCCCCCCACATGGTAACCTAACCACCCACTTCCCCTTCTTGGCCATGCTGTTACCCTCTACTGGGGCATATAAAGTTTGCAAGACCAAGGGACCTCTCTTCCCAATGATGGCTGACTAGACCATCTTCTGCTACATATGCAGCTAGAGACATGAGCTCTTGGGGGGGGGGTGCTGGTTAGTTCATATTGTTGTTCCACCTATAGGGTTCCAGACCCCTTCAGCTCTTTGGGTACTTTCTCTAGCTCCTCTATTGGTGGTCCCGTGTTCCATATAATAGCTGACTGTGAGCATCCACTTCTGGCATAGCCAGGCACTGGCATAGCCTCACAAGAGACAGCTATATCAGGGTCCTTTCGGCAAAATCTTGCTGGTTTATGCAATAGTGTCTGTGTTTGGTGGCTGATTATGGGATGGACCTCTGGGTGGAGCAGTTTTTGGATGGTCCATCCTTTCGTCTCAGCTCCAAACTTTGTCTCGTCTCTATAACCCCTTCCATGGGAGTTTTGTTCCCAAATCTAAGAAGGGGCAAAGTGTCCACACTTTGGTCTTCGTTCTTCTTGAGTTCCATGTGTTTTACAAATTGTATCTTGGATATTCTAGGTTTCTGGGCTAAAATGCACTTATCAGTGAGTGCATATTATGTGAGTTCTTTTGTGATTGGGTTACCTCACTCAGGATGATACCCTCCAGATTCATTCATTTGCCGGGGAATTTCATGAATTCATTGTTTTTAATAGCTGAGTAGCATTTCATTGTGTAAATGTACCACATTTTCTGTATCCATTCCTCTGTTGAGGGACATCTCGGTTCTTTCCAGCTTCTGACTATTATAAATAAGGCTGCTATGAACATAGTGGATAATATGTTCTTATTACCAGTTGGAAGATCTTCTGGATGTATGCCCAGGAGAGGTATTGCTGGATCCTCCGGTAGTACTATGTCCAATTTCTGAGGAACTGCCAGATTGATTTCCAGAGTGGTTTTACAAGCTTGCAGTCCCACCAACAATGGAAGAATGTTCCTATTTCTCCACATCCTCGCCAGCATCTGCTGTCACCTGAATTTTTGATCTTAGCCATTCTGACTGGTGTGAGATTTTGATTTGCCTTTCCCTGATGATTAAGGATGTTGAACATTTTTTGAGGTGTTTCTCAGCAATTCGATATCCCTCAGTTGACAATTCTTTGTTTAGTTCTGTGCCCCATATTTAATGGGGTTATTTGTTTGTCTGGAGTCCGTCTTCTTGAGTTCTTTATATATATTAGATGTTAGTTCCCTATCTTTTTTAGGATTGGTAAAGATCCTTTCCCAGTCTGTTGGTGGCCTTTTTGTCTTGTTGACAGTGTCTTTTGCCTTACAGAAGCTTTGCAATTTTATGAGGTCCCATGTGTCACTTCTTGATCTTACAGCACAAGCCTTTACAGTTCTATTTAGGAATTTTTTCCCCTGTGCCCATATCTTCGAGGCTTTTCCCCACTCCTCCTCTATAAGTTTCAGTTTCTCTGGTTTTATGTGGAGTTCCTTGATCCACTTAGACTTGAGCTTTGTACAAGGAGATAAGAATGGATCAATTCTCATTCTTCTACATATAACAGCCAGTTGTGCCAGCACCATTTGTTGAAAATGCTGTCTTGTTTCCACTNGNTGGTTTTAACTCCCTTGTCAAAGATCAAGTGACCATAGATGTGTGGGTTCATTTCTGGGTCTTCAATTCTATTCCATTGGTCTGCCTGTCTGCTGCTATACCAGAACCATGCAGTTTTTTATCACAATTGCTCTATAATACAGTTTTAGGTCAGGCATAGTGATTCCCTGAGAGATTCTTTTATCATTGAGAAGGGTTTTTGCTAACCTANATTTTTTGTTATTCCAGATGAATTTGCAAATTGCCCTTTCTAACTCATTGAAGAATTGAGATGGAATTTTGATAGGGATTGCATTGAATNTGTAGATTGCTTTTGGCANGATAGCCATTTTCACAATGTTGATCNTGCCAATCCATGAGCATGGGAGATCTTTCCATCTTCTGAGATCTTCTTTGATTTCTTTCTTCAGAGACTTGAAGTTCTTATCATACATATCTTTCACTTAATTAGCTAGGGACACAACAAATTATTTTGTATCATTTGTGACTATTGTGAAGAGTGTTGTTTCCCTAATTTCTTTCTCATCCTGTTTATCCTTTGTGTAGAGAAAGGCCATTGAATTGTTTGAGTTAATTTTATATCCAGCTACTGCACTGAAGCTGTTTATTAGGTTTATGAGTTCTCTGGTGGAATTTTCGGGGTCACTCATGTATACTATCATATCATCTGCAAATAATGATGTCTTGACTTCTTCCTTTCCAATTTGGATCCCCTTGACCTCCTTTTGTTGTGTAATTGCTCTGGCTACGACTTCAAGTACTATATTGAATAGGTAAGGAGAAAGTGGGCAGCCTGGCCTAGTCCCAGATTTTAGTGGGATTACTTCCAGCTTCTCTCCATTTACTTTGACTTGGCTACTGGTTTTCTGTAGATTGCATTCATTATGTTTATGTATGGGCCTTGAATTCCTGATCTTTCCAAGACTTTTATCATGAATGGGTGTTGGATTTTGTCAAATGCTTTCTCAGCATCTAAGGAAATGATGATGTGGTTTTCGTCCTTGAGTTTTGTTATATAGTGGATTACACTGATGGATTTCCATATATTAAACCATCCCTCCATCCCTGGAATGAAGCCTGCTTGGTCATGCTGGATGATTGTTTTGATGTGTTTTTAGATTTGGTTTGCGAGAATTTTATTGAATAATTTTTCATAGATATTCATAAGAGAAATTGGTCTGAAGTTCTCTATCTTTGTTGTGTCTTTACGTTGTTTAGGTATCAGAGTAATTGTGGCTTTGTAGAATGAACTGGGTAGAATACCTTCTGTTTCTATTTTGTGGAATAGTTTGAGAAGAACTGGAATTAGGTCTTCTTTGAAGGTCTGATAGAACTCTGCACTAAACCCATCTGGTTCTGGGCTTTTTTTGGTTGGGAGACTATTAATGACAGCTTCTATTCCTTTAGGTGATATAGGACTGTTTAGGTCATTAATCTGATCCTGATTTAATTTTGGTACCTGGTATCTGAGTTTGGTTCTGATGATGCCAAGTAACCTTGGTTTCTGTTGCTTCTGTTCTTATGCTTGCCCCCTGCCATCTGATTATCTCTAGTGCTTGCTGCCCTCAATATATCTGATTGGAGCCTGTCCTTTCTATAATCCCAGTTGATTCAGGACTTCTCAGAGTCCAGATTTCTCTGAGATTCTTTGATTGTGGGCTCCTGTGAATCTGAATTTCTGGGTTTGTCAGAGTTCTTGGCAGTCAAGCTCCTCTGAGACACTCAAATACTAGTGTGACCCAGCTCCTGTTAACCTGGGATCTTGTTCTCCTAAGATCCTGAGCGTGTTACAGTGCATGGAATTGGTGTCTCCTTTGAGGACTGTGGAATTGTCTGGTCTCTTCAAAACCAAGGTAAACCTGAACTGATCTAAAGGAACCTGAGCCTCTGGTCAGGAAAGGTTCTGGTGTCCTTGTTCCTGCTGTCACAGGCCTGTCACTATTGGATTGGAGCAGAAGTTGTGTTCCACTCACCAATGATCCTAAGAACGCATGTGCAATCGTCTAGGGACTGTGGGGGTGTCCGCTGAATCTGCACCCTAGGTGACCTGGTGCTGGGTTGGACTGGAAGGAAGTTGTGCCCCTGGTCAGGCTGGTTCTCTGTTTCCCTAGTGCTGTCTCAGGTTCCGTGCGCAATTGGATTGGAGCAGAAATTGTGTTCCACTCACCAATGATCCTAAAATCGTGTGGGCAGTTCTCTAGGGGCTGTGGGGGTGTCTGCCGACTCCGTGCCCTAGGTGACCCAGTGCTGGTGCTGACTGGAATGGGCAAAACTTTTCTTAATTATTGTAGTGTAGTCAAAAACAAGGAGATATAAAAGATATATAAAATGTGCAATTTGTAAGATGATGAATCTCTGTTATAGTCTTATGTATCTACTATCATGAATATATAAATCTATATCTGAATTATGCATTGTTGGAAGAAAAAAAAGCAAGTTTTCTTACCATTCGAACCAGAATATAAGCACTGAAATTGCTAAGATTGCTTTTATCATTTTTATATTACTGAAATTAATTTTGTGTCATTATGTTGAGTTTTATGAAAAATACATACACATATATAATAATATATATAGTAAAAAATACCAAGCAACAAAGAGAAAGAGGTACATACACTCACTTATATATATAAACATATGTGTGTGTGTAAAAATAGGTGTATGTTTAATCTTCTATGTGATTTTCATCCTTTTTAATAACTACATCACTCAGTAGGGCTGGTGAGAAGGCTAAGCAGGTAAAGGTGTTTGATATCCAGCATGATGACCCAAATTTGATCCCAGAACCTATATGATGGAAATGGACAGTCAATTCCCATAAGTTTTCTTATCTTCTGACCTTCAGTCATGCACCATGGGGAACACGCCTACATACTTACACACACACATATACATACATACACACATACATACATACATTCATACACACATACATACATACACACACACACACAAACAGAGAGAGAGGAGGGAGGGAGGGAGGGAGGAAGGAATGGAAGGAGAGAGAGAGAGAGAGAGAGAGAGAGAGAGAGAGAGAGAGAGAGAGAGACTATGTGATGTGCAGGGATAAAGATGGAGTCGAGTCTGAGGGAATGGTGGCCAGTGACTGGCCCAAATTGAAACCCATCCCATGGGAAAGAACCAATCCCCAACACTTTTACACTCTACTGTACTCACTGTCTTCCCAACAGCCAATGCAAACAGATACAGAGACCCACTGTCAAGCATTAGACAGAGCTTAGAGAGTGTTGTGGAAGAGTTGAGGAAGAATTGAAGGACCTGAAGGTGATATTCTACAGGAAGAGCAACAGCGTAAACTAAAGTGGTACCTTGGGGGCTTTCAGAGACTGAAACACTAGTCTGAAGAGACTGAAGCAGTAAACATGGGTTGGACCTTTCCCTTGCCCCAACCCCACACATATGTAGCAACTGTACAGCTTGGTCTTCATGTGGATCATCCAACAACTGGAGCAGGGGCTGCCCCTGATGGTGGCTCCTATTCCCCTAACTGAACCACCTTGTCTTGCCTCAGTGGAAGAGGTGTTGCCCAGTCCTGCAGTGACTTGTGTACCAGGGAGAAACTATATGAGGTGAGCACTAGGAGAGGAAGGCTGGAAAAGCAAGTAAGTAAGTAAAATTATAGGAGGAAAAATCTTAATTTCATTTGCTCTGGACCCCAAATCACCATCCATAATCCAATCTGGCCTTGGGTTGTCATTCTTCCTTCATTGCCCAAGTGAGTGGACTGGGATTATAGGTGCACTGTTCAATGTTGAGCTAGAATTTTCCTCTATAAACTGCATGGTAATTTGTAATACACTCACCCCTTTATTTCTCTGCATTTTTCTGTCTCTGCGGGGCAGAGAACTTTTCCAGTTACACAAGACAACGCGAGTAAATACTTATTGAATGAACTCACAAGTCACTGAGTGAATGGAGGTCACGTTTGTTTTATTTTCGGCGACGTCTATTAACTTGAACAAGTCACGCCTGCTCTTTCAGCACTGCTTCTTTTACTGCTGAAATTAATAGACTCCCTGCCACACTCTCCAAGGTGCTTCGAACCCCGAGCATCGTTGCCTGTAACATTTTTAGTAATTCCCCACAGGAGAAGATTGTTACTTCCTCATTATTGGAACATAGTTTTTATTTTACTTCAGAATTAGAGTAGTTTTGTAATTTTTCTGAAAACAGATTTTTTTCCCCGATTAATATTTATTGCTTGGAGCGTGTGTGTGTGTGTGTGTGTGTGTGTGTGCTTGTGTATGTATGTTTGATGTGAGTATGCATGCAATGAAGTGTGTGTGTGTATCACTCAGAGGACAGCTCTGTGGAGTCACTTTTCTCCTTCCACTTTTATGTGGGATCTTGGGATGGATCATCAGGATTGCTCATCATTCACTTACCCCCTAAGCCAACATGTCAGACCATCCTTAACAAACAGCACTGATTGTGAACCAAATACTCTACACACGCTAAAAAGTAAAGATGATGTTTGTTAGCAGATCTAAAATCAGGAAATATGCCTGTGGCATTAAAGGCAATCCCAATTGCCTTACACCTTGAGAACATTAGACACATAGTATTTAAGGGTAGTGGGGTAATAAGGTTTTTCAATGAACACACAAGATAATGCATATGCCCACACAACCTTTCTATAGCTCATATAAACAGGCATCATCTCACAGAGGAATGTTAAATTATGACAGATTTGCTAATGTTTCCTACTACCAGCTAACCACTTTGTTCTATTTCTTTTTAAATTAAAAGAAAAGACTTGCTCATAATTTTTCATGTTTCTTTATGAACACTTTGAAGATAAATACCTTCATAATGAAGAAAATAACATATATATTATTTTACAGATTAAGGAAAATCTTCTATGGGACAGTTTTACCTTACAGATATTGGAGTTGATTAACATTTAGAAAAATATTTATTCTATAGAGCACCCTTCTCCCTCACCACAGATGGAATGAAAACCAAGACGGAAAAACTTTCAGCCTCTCTCTCTATGAAACAGTTAGTATTCCCATGCTCTGTGGCTTCTCTATATGTTTGAATGAACAAAATCATGAGGGTATCTTTAAGATCACTGTACACATCCTGATTCTCCACAGCTTTCCACCCTGAAGCTGTGCCTGGGCAGCTTGTCAATAAGAACACAGGATTATTCACCCAGTACCCTGAGTCACTAGCAGACACACTCTACCATGGGTAGGGACAGCAGCAGCAGCACTGAAGGGGGCTTCAGGGAATTAGGTTACTATTGCATATGTGAGGCTTGTTCTGCTGCCATGAGCAATAAAACTCTTTTTTCTCTTACCTGAGATGTCCCAGTGAGCATCAATGGAACTGTTCCATATGTGACACATAAGAGGTAACTAAAAACGCTTTATGATTCGAAGCCAGAGTATTTTCTTTATTATGTACCTTTGTTGACTCTAGAATGTTCTTTTGTTTCATGTGTGTACTTCCATATTTGCATAGCCTGGTGACTGGATTATACATAGACTTCTACTTGCCACTGATACTTTTAGGTTTGAGAATTGACAAGAGAACACTGTGTGTCTCCACGCTAATGCAAGTTAATTGATTACTCCCTGTAATTCAGATGTCAATTGTCAATAAGTTGCCCATGGCTAGCATAGTCAATGGTGTTAAACAAAGTGCTCTCTCTGAATAAAGTACCCTAAAATAAACACAGAATATGGCAAATTACAACAAAAGACAAATTCTCTGTCAGAGGAGCAAAACACAGGTTCTCAAATGCGTTGTTGTGGTGTGTCCAATAACGATGTCATTTCTTAATGCACTCTCATGAGAGATTTGATATTATCCAGAAGTTGGAAGCACCCCACATTATTCTCAATAGGTAGGTGAGGTTAAACTAAGGAAGTAAACCGAATGTTAGAGTTAAGGGAAGGTATTTAAAGGAATGGAAGGTAGAGAAAGCAGGCCAGAGAATAGAGACTTGTTACTTTTATAAAAGACAGGACCTAATAAGGTGTCTGACATTTTTAAAATGTCAAACACACTTGCAAACCAAATCCAAGAACACATCAAAACGATCATCCATCATGACAAAGTAGGAGTCATCCCAGGGATGCAGGGATGGTTTAATATATGGAAATCCATCAACGTAATTCATTATATAAAAAACCTAAAAGACAAAAATCGCATGATCATCTCGTTAGATGCTGAGAAAGCATTTGACAAAATCCAACAACCATTCATGATAAAAGTCTTGGAAAGATCAGGAATTCAAGGCCCATACATAAACATAATAAATGCAATCTACAGCAAACCAGTAGCCAACATCAAAATAAATGGAGAGAAGCTGGAGTCAATCCCACTAAAATCAGGGACTAGTCAAGGCTGCCCACTTTCTCCCTACTTATTCAACATTGCAGTTAAAGTCCTAGCCAGAGCAATTTGATAATAAAAGGAGATCAAGGGGATCCAAATTGGAAAGGAAGAAGTCAAAATATCACTATTTGCAGATGATATGAAAGTATATATAAGTGACCCTAAAAATTCTACCAGAGAACTCCTAAACCTGATAAACAGCTTCAGTTTAGTAGCTGGATATAAAATTAACTCAACCAAATCAATGGCCTTTCTCTACACAAAGGATAAACAGGATGAGAAAGAAATTAGGGAAACAACACCCTTCACAATAGTCACAAATAATATAAAATAACTTGGTGTGACTCTAACTAAGGAAGTGAAAGATCTGTATGACAAGAACTTCAAGTCTCTGAAGAAAGAAATTGAAGAAGATCTCAAAAGATGGAAAGATATCCCATGCTCATGAGTTGGCAGGATTAATATAGTCAAAATGGCTATCCTGCCAAAAGCAATCTACAGAATCAATGCAATCACCATCAAAATTCCAACTCAATTCTTCACTGAGTTAGAAAGGGCGATTTGCAAATTCCTCTGGAATAATAAAAAAACCTAAGATGCAAGAACTATTCTCAACAATAAAATAACCTCTGGGGGAATAACCATGCCTGACCTCAAGCTGTACTACAGAGCAATTGTGATAAAAACTGCATGGTCCTGGTACAGTGACAGACAGGTAGATCAATAGAACAGAATTGAAGACCCAGAAATGAACCCACACACCTATGGTTACTTGATCTTTGACAAAGGAGCTAAAACCATCCAGTGGAAAAAAAAGACAGCATTTTCAACAAATGGTGCTGGCACAACTGACAGTTATGTAGAAGAATACGAATTGATCCATTCTTATCTCCTTGTACAAAGCTCAAGTCTAAGAGGATCAAAGAACTCCACATAAAACCAGAGACACTAAAATATATAGAGGAGAAAGTGGGGAAAAGCTTTGAAAAGATGGGCACAGGGAAAAAATTCCTTAACAGAACAGCAATGGCGTGTGCTATAAGGTCAAGAATCGACAAATGGGACCTCATAAAATTGCAGAACTTCTGTAGGGCAAAAGATATTGTCAATTAGACAAAAATGCCAACAACCGATTGGGAAAGAATTTCTACAAATCCTAAATCTGATAGGGGACTAATATCCAATATATGCAAAACGTTCAAGAAGCTGAATGCCAGAAGTTCAAATAACCTCATTAAAAATGGGGTTCAGAGCTAAACAAAGAATTCTCAACTGAGGAATACTGAAAGGCTGAGAGGCACTTGAAAAAATGTTCATCATCCTTAATCATCAGGGAAATGCAAATCCAAACAACCCTGAGATTTCACCTCACACCAGTCAGAATGTCTAGAATCAAAATTTCAGGTGACAGCAGATGCTGGCAAGGATGTGGACAAAGAGGAACACTCCTCCATTGCTGGTGGGATTGCAAGCTTGTACACACTCTGGAAATCAGTCTGGCAGTTCCTCAGAAAACTGGACATAATACTACCGGCAGATCCGGCAATACCTCTTCTGGGTATATACACAGAGGTTATTTCAACTGGTAATAAGGACACATGCTCCACTATGTTCATAGCTGCCCTATTTATAATAGCCAGAAGCTGGAAAGAACCAAGATGTCCCTCAATAGAGGAATGGATACAGAAACTGTGGTACACTGCTTGTGGACGTTGTACATCGTGGTGCGGAGCCTAGTGCGCACCACGATGTACAACGTCCACAAGCAGCTGAGATTTCATGTGAACCTATGGCAAACAGAAACAAAACAAACGAAACAGCTTATAAAGAATGATGGAGAATGTGAGAAAGGGGAGCCCACATTCAGTGTTAGTGGGATTTCACAGTGGTTACTACCACTCTGGAAATCAGTTGGAGAATTATCAAAAACTAAAGAAAGATCTACTATATGACCTTTTTTATGATGTTCTTTTCAACTCTACAAAACTCACTTCCAATAGAATATTGGGTAGTTCTCAGTGCACAGCATAAATTTAAGGTCAGGACCTTCAGTGTGTTCTATCCAACTTCAGAGCCTTTTAGAAGCATTTTGTAAGGTCTTAAGTTTCCTCCTAGAAATTTGGTATTGGCACCATTTCAATAATATTTCATTAATATTTATTTATTTATTTATTTTCCTCTTTCACAAGATATTCTTAGCATTGTGATATTCTGAAAATGTGGAAAATATATGTTTGGAATTTCAACAGATCCTTTTATTTTCTGTATACTTGAAAAGCAGATTTTTGTGGCTAAAACTGAAAATAAAACTCAGTACAATCTTGCAGGTTATTACACAAGATATGGGAAACTTCCTGATGTGACTGGAGAATGGATCACACACTTTCTTAAACTTGACATTGCTGCATCTCAGAGTGAAAATGGATTCCAAAGACCCAAGACTACTCATGGTAGCATTGTTCATTAAAGAAACTACCTGGTATCTGTGAAGTCTACTGTACCATGTGATATATAATATTCACACATTATTACTCTATGAATATCATATATATGATAAATATGATATATATTATATATATGATATGTATGATATATATGCAGTTACATATCATTACTAGGGAGATATTTTCTTCCAACACCACTCAGGGTTTTATTTGTTTGTTTGTTTAATACAGAAGACGAGGGCAAAGGTAATGTTTCTGCTAGGTGAAAGCTTTTGCCTGCTTTCTCTATTGTCCAATCCTAAAGAAACCAGTCTCTAAACTCCACTTTAGTGATGGCAGTTCCTGAGAATAAACTAGTTTCAACTTTCCATTAATTGTGTAATTAAGTAGAAACCAAGAATTTAGTATTGTCTCCATGTAATATTGATCCTTGTGACTGGCTATTATTCATATTCTATAGATTAATTTAAAAGAAACCCATTAATAGCATCCTAAGAAGATTAACTGGTGAATGCACAGGAATACAATTTTAAATGTCTACACATTATGAATAAAGATATTTATCTTAGAAATGTTCAAAAGAACAATTTAATTGAAACAAAAACCCAATTCATTAAATAAGTACATAACTTCAATAAATTGTGGTACCCTTGAGGATAATTTTACATCCAAAGATGTTGGTTATCGATAATTTATAATGGCATAAATAAACATCATTGGTTATATGGTGAATGAAAAATGATAATAATATGCTAGGGAGAATGATTTCTGGCTCTTAGAAAAATAATTACTGAAACGGAAGTCTAAAATTTAATTTTAATTCTTCTAATTTGAGAGGTAACGTAAGATCTCTGATATAATTTGTTTTATATGTAAAATAAAATAATATTGGCTTTTAAAGAATTTTATGAAAATTGCAAAAAGACAAAGTATATTGACTACATAGCCTCTAGGCAAATGTCTTGTTAAAGACATTCCAATATTATTGTCAGTGTTATTCTCTCAAACTATAACAATGAGAAAAAACATTAGAGAATAGCTCATTTTTCTCTATGAATATGATTTCCTTAGATAGTCCCTCAAGTCAATGTATTAGAGAAATTTACATGTGTATTATTTTGAACAATGTAAATAACAGGTAAACAGCCAGAGCCCTAAAAGCTGTTGCTGTTGGAAAGCAAACTGCATCAGGGTATTGCACTTCTTCATTATCAGCTTTGTAGAAGCCTCTATATCCTTTGTGTACATTTTAAATTGATAACATCGAAAAATCACCTTTAAGAAAGAGAAGTATTAGATATTGAACCAGACAAATCTAACCCATTTTTTAATTCATAAAGACAGTGGCTTTGCTCTCAAACCAGAGAAATGAAAACAGTAGGACCCTCTAGTGTGTGCACATTTGCTGAAAAGTAAATCAAATAGAAGTGACTGGGTTTTCTTTCTATACCCTTTAAAACATCCCTACTGATGATGTCTCTCCTTTAATCTTCTCCTGTCTGTTTTCAACTAGATGCCCCCACCTGCAAGCTTTAACACCTTTGCTTATATGAAGAATAATCAATATTCCTTTCACAGTTTAAAACTTTTAATATATCTTCACTTATTATTTTTAAGGATTCCTGATAATAACAAATATACAATATAATATTTTTCAGTACTGAGGTGATTTTATCCTTGTGGTCATAAAACACTAAGTTTTCTAATGAGAATTGGTGATATCAAAGTAAATGATGGTTTGTTTGGTTTTGAATTTTTTGTTTGTTTATCATCTTCTTCATCTAGCTTTCATTACTGTCACTGACCATTAAAGCTATCAATTTTATTTATTTATTGTGGAAATATTTATCCTTGAGAACAGCTAAAGAAAGGAATTTGACAAAACTAAGAGTTTGCCTATCAACTGATGTGGTATACTTATAGCTGATGATGTTTCTTGCCATTTAAATCTTGATGATATAATTGCTATCTCATTAGCGAAAAGGTTGTATAGAGAGTCATATTGTGCACAGAGAGAAAGTTTGTCAATAATCCAATAGCATTAGTTGAGTCATTCCACAGCTGGGTCTGCATACTCCCCAAATAGTCATTAGAAGTCTGGACAAGGCAGCACCGTTCATTAACTGTCCCTTAACTGAGTTGGAAAAATGAAGAGAGTCCTTTAATCTGACATTAATAAATTGTAACCATTTGGGGAAGTATTCAATTGTAAAGCAGTGAGGTTCCTTACTGAAATTATATTTGATGACTTGGGTTTGTTCTGGCTCATTTGAAGATATAATTTTCTCAGGACTCTATCCATGATGGTGAATGATACAGGATACACTAGACAGTGCAAAGATGAAATTTAAACAGGATTCTGGGGCTCATATAAAAAAATCATGGACTAGGAACTATTTAGGAATAGTGTCAGGAGTGGATAGAGGAAGATGTTTCCAAATTCCTAAAGTTAATCCTTTCTTTTTATGAAAAGGAAACCATATAGTTTAGACAGTGTCTATGTATTTCTGTCTGGCTTGTACATTTCTAAGGACATCAAAATTGCCTCTGCTTCTTTGCTGCATGTTGGGAGTAAAGGAAATAGTATATTATCTAATAGTGGGTCACCTCAGTTATCTCTTAGAAAAATATGTATTAAAGAAAACATCCAAGACATTTATGAATATATTTTTGGTAAGGAGATTCAGATAATAAATAACATCTAACAGTTATTTTCTTACTCTATATGAAACATTGTTCAAACATGTGGGATATGGATGCTTTGGAATGTTGATTGTGGACAGACTTTACAATAAGACAGACTTTGACATTTGAGGTAATCTTGGAAAGTTGAATGTTAATTGCATCAAGTTTTTGTGTATTCTTGCCTCTTCCACTTCAGCAACATGTGTGGAAAACCTTTTGGGGTACCACTTGGCAGGAGTTGGACATTGGACTAGGACAAGGAAGTAAGCTCAGGCAGAAATCTGACATTAGGACAAGATAAGGAATCCTCAAGAATCTGACTTTAGGCTGTGATAGGGAAGTAGGATAAGGCAGGAATTAATCTTAGGGTGGAACTAGGCCTCAGACAAGATTTTTGGGCTTGGACGAGGAAGTGGGCTCATTTTCGGTCATCATGATAAGCCCTTTTTAACAACTATCAGGAGTAACCACAGGACTTCCCTTGCTGCTTGTTAGTAGTTCCTTATCGTACTGCTGCTTTGTTCCTTATTGTACTGCTTGCCTAAAATACTTGCATGCAATTAAAGTGGTATAAAAAGTGGGTTGGAAAATAAAAATTTGCCTTCAGTCTCAGAATTGACTAGGACCACACTACAATGTTGTCTAACTGTCTTTTTTCTTTTTAATCCTCATTCCCGAGCTGGAGAACCTGTTGACTGACTGAGTGGGCTTGATCAAACATGGTGGTGGAGGAAAGACTGTTTTATTCATATTGGAAACAACCATTCTTATGATGAGTATAAAAATAGTGAGCATACAATTATAGTTTTCTGTCTTATTTTAAAAGAAACCCTAGTGCATTCATTGCAAAGTTCAAGTGTGAGATGTAAGAACCATTTGTCTCAATTCAAAAGCTACATTTTCATCTCCTAATCATTACTGCTTATAGGACAGATTGGTTAGACAATTGTTTTATAGTTATAGCCATTTCTGGAATTTTTTTAGACATAATGTAATTACATCTTTCTTTCATCCCTCCATATATAATATATGAATATAATATATTCATTCTTGAGAAATGTATATTTGCACAAACACTCATATTATACATATTTCTGAATCTACTTAAACTTTTAAATGACAACCCTCTAATATGCACTTATTTTATTTTTAATTTTTTATTAGATATTTTCTTCATTTACATTTCAAATGCTATCCCCTTTTCTAGTTTCCTCTCTGAAAGTCCCTTATACCCTATAACCTCCCCCTGCCCTGCTCCCCAACCCACCCACTCCTGCTTCCTGGCCCTGGCACTCCCCTGCACTCTTGATTTTGGGAGACATTCAATCATGTAATATAAATCAGCATTTTGGGGGAGAGGTTATGAATACTTTCGTGGAATCCAATAGCCTACAATGTTGTGTTCTTTGAAAATCTTGATATAGCATATCATGTATTAGTTTTGCTGTTTCAGAGAGCAAAATAATAATTATATAACTAATTCAGACAGAAATACAATGCAATAGAATGCAAAGATGATTAGTTAGTGCTATGACAAAAATTTTAGTGAGGATTGAAGTGTGTTACAATCATTATTAAAACAAGCTCTTTGGTGTAGGGGTTGACACAAATAATAGGAAATTATACAGAAAATTGAAAAGGGTATATAAATTATGAGATGCCATTAAAGATGGAAGTTGGAATAAGAGAATGAATTAACCTTATACACATCACTTTCTCATTTACTGACCACCAACCAAGTCCTATTCTAGCCATGGGCAGGTGTACAAATATACTGAGACCAGAATCTTTACATCATATTATCATGTCCTGATAGAATGAGGCAGTAGTATCCATTCACCTGAGGCCAAAGAACCGAATTTCATTATAATTCCTTCCTCTTTTTCAATTCTACATGTGAGTCATGCCTTTTGTGGCTTGTGCTGTTACCATTTGTATTTTTTTCCTTAAATAATTAGAAGAGTATTAGCGTTTACAACACATGTATATGCTCAATATTTATCCCAAATTTATCCTACTTACCATAAAGTTGTTATAGACAGACAAGTCATAGCTGTTGCTTGATCCTAAGGTCCTCAGCACTTTCTGGGGGTTGTGTTAAAGATGTGCAGATTCTGACTTGAGCACCTGTTGAGAATCTTGCCTATAACTCCTCTCCCTACCACACTCTGGTCATCAGGTCTAAGACTCATCATCATTATATTATCATTTTTTTAAAAAGATTTTATTTATTTATTTATTTATTTATTTATTTATTTATTATGGGTGGGTACACTGATTCTCCCTTCAGACACACCAGAAGAGGGCATCATATCACTTTACAGATGATAGTGAGCCATCATATGGCTGCTGGGAATTGAACTCAGGACCTCTGGAAGAGCAGTCAGTGCTCTTAACCACTAAGCAATTTGTGCAGATCCTCAATCTGTTATTTTTATAACCATTATAATTGTGGTGGTTTATATATGTTTGACCCAGGGAGTGGCACTGTTGGGAGGTGTGGCCTTGTGGTCTTGTGGGTGTGGTCTTTAAGACTTTCATCCTAGCTGCCTAGAAGCCAGTATTCTGCTAGCAACCTTCAGATGAAGATGTGTAACTCTCTGCTCTTCCTGCACCATGCCTGCCTGGATGCTGCCATGTTCCTGCCTTGAGGATAATGGACTGAACTCTTGAACCTGTAAGCCAGCCCCAATTAAATGTTGCTGTTTATAAGATTTGACTTGGTAATGGTATCTATTCACAGCAGTAAAATCCTAACTAAAACAAAAATCTTGATCTTTTATTGTTCATCAATGCCTTACATAAAATTATCTTGAAGAATTTTTACATTATGGTTGAATCTTATATCAAATAACCATAATAGCAAACCATGTTGTATCCAGTTATGGGCTCAAGTATGTACAGAGATTCACAGAAAATGTTCTCATGAAACAAACATCAGAACTCAACAACGTGCAGTCTGTGTGTCTACTCTAATTTTCTGCACCTATGTTTTCTGTGCTTTTTATATTATACATAAACTTCGTATGTATGGTCCTGCCTCTCTTACAATGCAGTCACCCCTGTATAGAAGTGTGCCATTTACTTCTTTAATCCTTTACACAGGTCTTTGGTAAAGGTCCAATTACTCAAAACATAAATGAGAAAATACTTCAGACTGGTACAAAGCTATAAGGATTTCATTTCATATTTGCTAGTTACAAGGAATTTACACTAAAAGTCCTATAAAGTATCAATGTAAATTTTCTTGTTGAAAACTCACAACAACTTGTCAAATCATTTTCTGAAATATTAGCTTTGCACCTTAATTTCAGGGTACACAATGAATTGTAAACCTATACACTTTCTAGAACAAAAAATAAAATTACTTAAAATCAAGTTATTATGCCCAATTTTGATGTTAATACATCAAAATAATTGCATAAAACACCAATATATTTTATATTTGAATTATAATGTCATAATATCATTAACATTAATTTGTTACACTTTCATGTATTTGTTTTTAGACTGCTTTAGACATATAAATATATTTATTAGTGGAAACTGAGAGACTCCCATGATCTTCCAGTTTCCTCATTATCTACACTATTGTAATGAAATGTATTGATTAGAGTTAATGGATATTGAATGATAATAACCTATATTGTCATATTGTTACTCTGTTAAATACTTATTCATATGATTCTGTGATTTTTTCCCTAGTAAATATTTTCTGCTCCCTTTTCCACATTACACATTTGTCCTGTTTTGTTTTATTAATTACTTGAACTGCTTAGAGCAGTGTTTCTCAAGTTTTGGTATGTAATCTCATTGGCAGTTGAGAACCACTCTGCTAGAGTAATCTGTGAAGAGGCATCTCAATTGAGAAAATGCATCCATTAGATTGGCCATAGATGAGTGTTTCAGGAATGTTCTTGATTAGTGCTTGATATGAAGGTACCTAGAGCCACATCTGGGTAAATAGTTGTTGCTTATATAAGAAAGCAGGATGATCAATCTGCAGCAAAGGGTCAGTAAAGCATCATGGTCTATGCTCTCTGATGCACCTACATTCTTGCCCTGCCTTCCTGCCATAGTGGAGTACGACAAAGAATCTTAAGCTAAGCTAAGCTGCCTCCTATCCATATTGTTTTTGGTCAAGGTGTTTATCACAAAAACAATATTCATAATGCCATGTGTCTATACTGACTAGGAGTAGACACTTAGGTTTAACCATTCTTTATGAATTCACCTTTATCTCTACAAGCCAGATACAAGTACACTGATGATGCCCTAGTCTACTCTTTATCTATTGTTTCCTTTAGTTGTTGCAAGTTTTATTTTAAGTCTTCTTCCATTGCTATTTGGAACATGGCTCCCTCCACCTGCCTTCTAGAAGTAAATTGTTAAATTCAATACGTACAGCACATGGCAGGAAGTTAATAAGTATCTTTTGGGGAAATGATTTTAACAATTAAACTGATGAATATTTATTTATTTGTTTTTCTTTTAATATGTTTGGATTTTAAAAAGTTAGAGCCTTCACCTTTTACCTTTTGTTAGTATTATTTTCCATGTAATTATATGGGAGTAACATAATTTATAGCCTTTTATATTGGCTATATTACTTGTTTCTATGACTATGTTTTCATGGCTAAGTTATCTCATTTCTTTAAAAAAATTTTTAATGACAGATGTTGTTCATGTGTGCACACACACACAAATATTTCAGATGGCCACCTTCAAGCGTTGACTCTCTCTTTCTGTCATGTAGGCTCCAGAGTTGAACTCCATTTACTAGATTTGACAGCAGTCTCCTTTTTCTCCTAAGCCAGCTCAGTATCCCATGCCATTTAATTTTAGAAGTGAGCAAACTTTTATCATGTGAATGTCTTGCTATTTATCTGGTCATTATTTCTGAAGGACACTTTGTTGTCTCTAGCTCAAAGGAGTTAAAAATTGTAGCAAATACCCATATGCAAGATTGTGAGTTGACATAGCATGTGAAAACAGTATAGATACTTAGCACAATGGTAGGTAAAGTGGCAAGACTGGAGTTCATGAAAGAACCACCTCATTGTTCTCAGATGGCTGTGCTGCCATTGATATCCTTATCAGCCAGCATTCATCTGAGGTTCCATGGGTGTAAAGCCATGTAGCTCCAACACTTGAGAAGTTAGAAAAAAGGAATCCAGATGTCGATGACAGTCTAGGCCATACAGTAAGTTTCTCTCAGAATAAAATGAAACTGGATACCTTTTTTTATAAGAGTAAAGTATAGTTGTATCCCAGAGACATTTTCCAGACTCTGTGTATATAAAATGATCATTGTCATGACTAATAAAATGTATCATCGTGTATCCCTGACATCATACCTTGAGATAGCCATTTTATATCTATGGGGTTCTTCCTAATAAATCTTGGACTCAGTCTAGATATGTCATGCAAATTCCATTAAAGAACACCCACCGTGTCAAAAAACAATGCTTGCCAAAATTCTTTCAGTCGTGAAACTCAAGTAGGGGCCATGATATATAATAAACACAATGAAGGAAGCAACATTAAGATGAAAACTGGGAAAATCTGTCTCATCTATGATTTAGTTAATAACTTTGTGTGGATCTAATTTTGATTTTTTAATTTTGATAACCTTATAATGTGGATGCTGATAATATCATAAGGTTACTTTTTTTTGGATTTTTGTAAGTCTAAGATTATTTCAACACAAAGTAGTAATACATGAAGTTAAAATCTTCCAAAGATTACCAACGAATACAATTAAATGGTCAGACCTAGTTTCAAAGCCAACATTTACCGCTGAGTGCAAGCTAAAATGGAGGTTGAGATAATTGTGACTTTTGTCTCTTATTAACCAATCATGTGATAGTAGTTTAAGTTACATTCCAAAATACTCAGCACAGTTTCTTGACATTGAGCGTGAATAGAATAGCTTTCAGAGATGAATCCATTTATAACTCTTGGCACCCAACTAATAGAGAATCCTGGAGTTCAGGAAACTTTCTGTTTAGCAAGAACAGCAGTAGCTCTAAGATGAGTGCTCAACATAGAAATATTCATTGTAAGGGACAGTGACACACATTCAATCATAGTATTCATTGTCCTCAATAAATCTACTCCATCAATCAATTTGTGATGGTAATGCATAATGCCTCCAAGTTAAATCCATTTAATATTAGTTCAATTGAAATAGTTTTATTATTTTAGCGTCTTATGGAGCATTGACATATGATGTAGATATGGTATAAAGATGTAGATCCTGATATATAGCCCCTGTTTCTGACTAATCGGAGCAGGGCACCCACATTGAGAAGATAAATATCACATATTTGATGATTGCTGTGTTTAATAAGAATGGTATACAAGTTAGGTATTGGTATTTCTTGGATCTCACTGTGAAAATATATTAGAAACAACCATCTTTAGCTGTCAGTATTTAAGGAATACTAGGATCAAATGAAGAACCTACTAATTTTACTTAAGTGTGTAAGTAAAAGAGAGGATCTTTAACCAATGACATGAGTTACTTTGCTTTTTCAAGGTTTTAATTATTATAAATAATTACATGGGGGTATTTCTAGTACATTTTTCAATGAAAAGCAAAGAAAAAATCAAAGATAATATATTCAGTCTCTATTTTCGACTTTAAAAGCTTCCCTTTCAATTGTGGAGAATTTTATTTATTTCATGTATGCTGTACAGAGCAGTTTTCAAATTGTATTGGTGATTAATAATTAATAGTTAATGGTTAATAACTATGATTAATGGGCAGTAAATTTGACAAAACAGAAGGAGGAAAAGTATAATGTGATGTACAAGAGCTGCAGCTCCAGATCAGCAGCCCAGGGTATGGATTCTGTGATCATTGCAAATCTTTAAATTCTCTTTCCCATGTTATTCTCATCTACTGAATGTGGTCATGAATAATTAAGCCTACTTGCATAAATCCTTTGAATTTTGATTTAATTAATAACAAATTTCATTGCATAAGACATCATCAAATGGGAAATAAATCATTCCAAATATACTTTTCTTGAAGATACATAGCATTTCAGAAATTTGGATGCAAATTAGGGGACCCTGCTTAACACATCAAGTGTTTTCTATATTCACTATGACTTTCTTTCTTTCCAATTTTTTTAAAAATACTATAAGTGTATGGGTATTTTGCTCACATGTTTATTTGTGCATATCATGTGTATACAGAGGTAAGAAGAGAGAATCAGTTCTCTTGGAACTAGAATTATAGAGGATGGTTAGCTACCATGTGGTTGCTGAGAACAGAGTAAGAAATACAGACTGGCATTCTGGAAAAAAAAAAGCCATTTCTCGTAACAATTGGGCTATCATTTCCTCACCTAAAATTCATTTTAATAACAGGCTAAAATTATATCCATTGTGTGATATAAGGTGTGATAATAATAAGAGAAAGTGTTCTTTAAATTTAAAATATTCCAAATACTTCACCATGAATTTTTGTCTCACAAATATATTTATTTTAATACCTTTCCTGAATATAATGTTACAGACTTGCTAAAAATTTATATATTCATGTTGTCGACAGCAATGAATTATGCTTAAATTGCCACAAAGCTGAAGAAAGAAAATTCCTGAATGAGATGAAGCAGAGTATGGTGACCCATAATCCTACCTCAGAAGACAGGGAGGTGGAGGATTGTGAATGCACAGTTAGTCCGGGATGTGTAGGGACACTCTGCCTCAAAGAGAAAAAACACAACAACACCAAAAGTGTCAAACCCCACAGATAAAAAGAACACACCTGAACTCCCATATGGCTGTTTGGAAACATGTAAGCCAGGAGGTGGCGCGTCTCACTATTTATTCACTTGAGATGTCAGATTATGAAAGGTTTCCATTTTCTCTCAGAGCTCTTGGCTTGTGAGGTCTACTTACATTCTTCCTACCATGCAAGAGCCAAATTAATTTAGTGACTATTTCAGTCCTCGTTCTCTCATTTAGGTATATAATGTATTCCTCAGGTTACTGAACCAAAATGTTCGCTCTTTGGTATTCATGCCAGCTTGATTTTATGAGCACATCATTTCTCTACAAAATTGTCTCACTGAATATAGTGAGAAATCTCACTGCAGTCTCTCATCATTGCCTTGGCAATTCTTTCCCAAGCCAGTAGACTTCCTGTGCAGCAACTCTGTGCTAGACAACTTACATAATGCAGCGATTACTCGCTAAGACTAGCAGTTATGATGAATGCTTGGAAGACATACTTGAAGTTTTTGTTCCATCTCTAGTTGTTGAAGCAAGGTCCCTAGAATTTTGATCATTCATTATAAAAACAGATACATACAGACAGTGACCTGAAAGCACCCTAAGAAAATTAATATAATTATAATAATAATGATGATGATGATAATAATAATAATAATAATAATAATAATAGAGACATGCAGACAAGCATTGTGTGGAGCTAGGTGACAAGTGTTTCCCTAATATATATATATATATATATATATATATATAGATAGATAGATAGATAGATAGATAGATAGATAGATAGATAGATATCAGCAGATTATCTCTGTTATACCTTTTAACAGCTTCAAGAATTGCATATCCCAAATGAAGATGCCAATGACCCCTGAGGTAAATGTATTTCCCAAATTCACATAGGCCATTGGCAGTCACTGTGGTCTTTTCATATCTCCACAACCCTCTTAACAAAATGATCCTTCTGTGTCTGTTCTTTCATATATGATAGTACATTCTTTACACTCATTGGACTTTCTCTTATGTACTTTATATCATTTCATTATTTTTATAATGCTAAGTCCCTAGAAATACTTTGTAAACAGTTGTAGGGTTTATTGTTCAGATATTAATAACAAGAGATAAGTTCACATGTGCTCATCAAGGATAGGTAGAAATGCTCTATTCAGGTTTAACCACATAGGAAACCCATAGCGTCTCTGTTGATATGTTGAATGTCAGGGTAGCTGAGCACATAGTTGCAAAACGTATAGATAAGGAAGCTGTGTATGGTGAAGTTGTGGGAACTGAATGCAGAGTGCACAGTACTTTAGAGTCTTATTTGCCTACAGTCCTTTCTGCCATATTGAAACACAGTGATTTCTTTATGGAAAATTTTAAAGTAGGCACCAGCACTTTCACATTGATTAACACTGTGAGACAATTAATTTTTGAGTGATACTTCTTGCAAATATCCTAAGATTCTAAAGCACAGTTATAACTTGTAAGCATTCATTAAAATTATAAGAACTCTCTCTTAGGGTATGTTAGAAGTGTAATCTCACTTAGAACAAGATATTCATGCCAATATAGGTTTGGACGTCATGTCACAGAACACAATCACAATTTTGCTCCAGTCAGGAAACTACAGATTTGAAAGACAAGTTTGAAATGTAGACAATTTTGAGGGAGCAGATCAAAAACCTTTCTTCTTTTATGCCTGGTATTTTAATAAAGCTTACTTTACTTTTTCTTTCTTTTAATTTTTTTTTCTAGTCTATCTAAATCAAAAATCTTGGGTCAGGTGCTATCTTGCAAAGTAAATGAGCTGAATAACTAGATTACTAATAACTGAATTACTAGATAACTTAGGTTACATAGGACATTACTTCTGTGTACACTGCAGACAAAGAGCTATCCACATAGAGATGAAACTGAATTCCATCTTCATTAAGCTTCTGAGATTGCAGATACCACATAAAGACAAAGATGTGGAAAATATTCGCTGATAGAAAAGAAACAGACCAAAAACTCGAGATGAGATGCGGTTTGGATAAGAAGGGTAAAGGATTTATCTTTGCTCCCGCTGAATTAGAGCAACCAAATACACTAGGAATAGTCAAGACAAATAAAAGAAAAAACCCGCAATAGTAAAATCAAAGTTCCAGGGTGCAAAAGCCCAGGCTTTTTGCAGAAAATAATGGCCTCAGAAGGCCCATGTTTTTTCTGTGAAGCAGAGGAAGTTCTAGCCACACAAACACTTCCCTATCTGTGGCATCAGAGGAGAGAGGATAGTGAAGGTGGTTCTTAAATTTTCTATCTTAAACAATAGTTCCCCTAATACCATAGATAAGCCTGACGGAAGAAAAACGTCTACTGCCTGGGTTGGGTCTCCTATTTTCTGCTGCTAAATTACTTGGGCTGATGCTTCATGGAAAACCAGTGGTGGCAAACAATTAGGGGGCCACAGAAGTCTCCTTGACTTCAGTAGGCTTACAGTCTCCTTTCTATTCTTGTGCAACTTGGAAGTATCACCAGCAAGTTATCCAACAACTCCATAATAATGAAACATCTCCTACTTGCCCCACAAGTCATGAACAGTGAACAATGACCCAAATAGCAGCAGATTCACCAAGTATGGGAAAATAACAATAAAAAAGGAGATGAAAATTAAGCATGCTTTGCCATTACAGTCTACAAAATTACAAGTAAACCATCATGTGAAATCAAGGTCCTATGAGCACTAGCTGGAACCAAAGATTCAAAGCAAGATATGAAGGATACAGTAAAATGATCAGAGCCCCAGCTAACTGAAATTTCTAAAAGTTCAAAGGCCAATGAAGAGATTCAAAAATACGTGAAAGAAGAGCAGATAGTGTTGAAAGAATGAATTTATAACATTAGGAGTCCCTCCACACACAAACAGTGTTGTTGAAAACTAAAGAATTGTTAAGAAATTACCAAAAGTTTGTAATTTGAATTGATTGTTCAACTTAGAGGGTTTAGCTGGCAGAGTAACTCTAACCAATGATGAGAGAAGACATCATGTTTTATGACCCATTGCGTGGAGCTCAAGAAAGACATAAGAAATTCTTGAATTTTCTTTCAAATATATTTATTTACTCACCTTATATCCCAATGGCACCCCCATCCTTCTCTCCTCCCATCCCACCATTACAAATTCTTCTCCACTATTACCCCCTCAGAAAAGGGGGATTGTCCCCCACCCCATACCACCATATCTTGGAATATGCATTCACAGTAAGTCTAAGTGCATACTCTCCCACTGAGGTCCAATTAGATAGTCCAGTTAGAAGAAGAAAATCCAACGGCAAACAACTGAGTCAGAGATAGCCTCCATTTCAATTGTTAAGTGACCCACATGAAGACCAAGCTACAGTTTTTCTACAAATGTGTAGGAGCCCTAGGTCCAGCTCCTATGTGTTCTTTGGCTGGTGGTTCAGTCTCTGTGAGCCTCTATGGCCCAGGTTAGTTGGCTCTGTAGGTCTTCTGTGGTGTCCTTTACCCCTCTAGCTTGCTCACTGCCATTCCTCACTATTCCACAAGACTCACTGTGTACCACCTGATGTTTGGCTGTGGGTCTCTGTATCTGTTTCTATCCTCTGCTAAATGAAGCCTGTAAGGAGACAGTGTTGCTAGGCTTCTATCTACAAGCATGGTAGAGTATCACTAAAAGTATCAGGGATTGGCTATCTTACATGAAATGTGTTTCAGATTGGGCTAGACATTGATTGACTATTCATTGAAATTCTGCTCCCTCTCTATCCCTATTCATCTTGTAGGCAGGACAAATTTTGGGTTGAAGGTTTTGTGGGTGTATTGATGTTGATCTCTCTCCACTGGAAATCCCACCTGGCTACCATAGGCATCCACTTCAGTCTACATATCCCCCACTAATAGGAGCTTCAGCTAGGGTCACCCCTATAGACTTCCCAGGACCTCCCCCATACCAGGTCTCCAGCAACTCCCAGAGATGCCCCCATCAATTTCAGCAGTTATCACTCCCAGCCCTTTCCAATACCCACTTTCCCCAGACCTGATCCTCATCTCCGTTCCCCTCCTCACACTTTCCCTCCATCCACCTTCATTGAGATGACTGTTTTGTCTCCTGTTCTGAATGAGATTCATGTATTCGCCCTTGGACCCTCATTATAACTTTGTTTCATTGGGTCTGTAAACGATAATATGGTTATCCTGTACTTTATGGCTAGTGTCCACTTATCAGTAAGTAGACACCATGTGTGTCCTTTTGTGTCTGGGTTACTTCACTCAGGATGATATTTTCTTCTTCCACCCATTTTCCTGGAAATTTCATGATGTCCTTGCCTTTAATAGCTGAATAGCATTTCACTGTGGAGGTTTCCCACTTTCTCTGTATCTATTCTTCAGTTGAGGGGCATTTAGATTATTTCTACTTTCTGGCTATTCTGAATAAAGCTGTTATGAACATAGAATAGCAAGTGTCCTTGTCAGATAGAGGATCAATCTTTTGGGTATATGGCCAGCAGTGGTATAGTTGAGTCTTGAGGTAAAACTATCTTCAGTTTTCTGCTAAATTGTCAGATTGATTTCCAGAGTGGTTATACAAGTTTGTACTCTCATTATCAATGGAGAATTGTTCCCCTTGCCCCACATCCAAGCTACCCAGCATGTGCTGTCACTTGAGGCTTTGTTCTCAGCCATTCTGATGGGTATAAGATGATATCTCAGATTCATTTTGATTTGCATTTCCCTGATGGGTAAAATCTTTGAACATTTCATTAAATGTTTCTCGGCCATTAGAGATGCTTCTGTTGAGAATTTTCTGTTTAGCTCTGTACTCCATTTTTTTTTAATTTGTTGATGTTTAATTTCTTGAGTTATTTATATAGTTTTGATAATAGCCCTCTGTCAGATATAGGGTTAGTGAAGCTCTTTTCCCATTCTGGAGTCTGTTGTTTGTCCTATTTAGGGTGTCCTTGGCCTTGCAAAAGCTTTTAGGTTCCATGAAGTCCTGTTTATTAATTGTTGATCTGAATGCCTGAGCTATTGATATTCTGTTCAGGAAGTTCTCTCATGTACCAATGTGTTCAAGTCTATCTCATGCTTTCTTCTAGTAGATTTAGTTTTACACTGAGGTCTTTGATCCACTTACACTTAAGCTTTGTGCAGAGTTTTAAATATGGTTCTATTTGCATTTTTTTACATGCAGATACCCAGTTAGACCAGCACCATTTATTGAAGATGCTTTCTTTTTCCTGATTAAATGGCTTTAACTTATTTCTTAAAAATCAAGTGTCCCTAGGTGTGTGTGTGTGTGTGTGTGTGTGTGTGTGTTTGTGTGTGTGTATGTGTGTGTTTCAGGGTTATTGATTCTATTCCATTGATCAACCTGTCTGTTTTTATGCCAATACCATATTGTTTTCATTTATTGTTCTGAGGTACACCTTGAAATCATAGATGGTGATTTCTTCAGAAGTTGTTTTATTATAAAGGAATGTTTTAGCAATCCTGGGGTTTATTATTTGTTTGTTTGCTTGTATGTTTTCAGTGTTGAAATAATACAGAACTGTTTTCATTAATGTTCAAGAAGAAATTGATGATGAGACAAAGGGATCTTTAATCAAGAAATTCAAGGCAAGCTATCCAAAGCAGGGACTCACCCAGAAATTATGGAAGGTTTCACACGAATTGCCTAAGTGACACATAAAGGATTAGAAACAACAGAGCAAAAGGGCCTAGAATGAAGCAGAAATATTTTTAAATTAAAATGAACTAAATGAGAATAAAACCAACAAAATGGACAGTAAGATAAGAGTAGAGAAAATTGATGGATGTGAATTGTATATCCACCTTTAAATTTGTACTTATTTTGATTTCATTCATAAATCTGTCTTCCCTATCTTTTGTGTCTGTGTGTGAGATTGTGTGAGTGAGTGTGTATGTGTGTGTGTGTGTGTGTGTGTGTGTGTGTGTGTGTACATATGAGTGCAGTTACCCTAAAAGGCCAGAAGAGGGCTTCAAATCCTTTGAAGTTAGAGTACCAGGCTGTTGTGAACTTCCTGGTGTGAGTACTTCTGACTAGGAAGCACTCTGAACCATGGACCCACACCTTCAGCCCCTACAATCTATTCCTTAAAAAAAAAAAAAAGTCAGTATAATTTAAAAGCATATAAGAAATCAAGCTCAATGAGGAAGACAAAGACATACATCACTCAGAATGGGAAAAATAAACCATTCTAGATCTTAGTCACTAAAAATACAGGAACACAAATTAATGCTAATGAATTCCTTAACTTAAAAGAAATAATTTAAATGATTTTTAAAACCCAAAGCTGCCAAAACCACCAACATGAAACAAAGTCTTAACAACCTTGTTTTAATCACAGAAATTGATCTTTAATTAAATACTGTAAAATGAATTTCCAGGCCAATCAGATATAATAAGAAAATATAGTTATATACTTACAGAGGAATTAACATAAATTTATGCAAACTGAAATGAAGATGGAAAAGGAGAAAACATTTCTCAGCTTTAGATAGTGCAGCCCTTCACTGAAACAAAACATGAAACCAGGAAAACACAAGTTGGTGTCCTTAACAAGAAAACATAATAGTACTTATAATACACAAAATGACATATTTTGCTAGAAATTTACTCAAATTATATGGAACTTTTATAATAAATCTCATAAAAATACCCAAATAAATAGACAGATACCATCCTAAATAATCAGATAATGCAATAATGCAACATAGTAATGATATACATATTCCCCCAAATCATATAAAGGTTTAGCATAATTCATATCAAGAAAGCAATTGTTAAAAAGAGGTAGACATTATTCTGAAAGTTATACAGATATACCAGATAAATAAACTAGCATCAATTCACTCAAAATGGAATAGCAAAGTGGGAGGGCATGGTGCAGCTAAATTCTAGGCTACTTATGAATAACTAATAAAGATGCTATGATTTCAATCTTTAAGATATACATGAGAGCCAAAACTTCAAGATAGAGATTCCAGAAACATACCAGGAGTATATTCTAAATACAGTTTTGCTTTTTAAAAAGCAAAAATCACTAAAGTGATGAATAATGGCCTGTCTTTAATTTTTTTTTACGTATCTGAATACTTCATACAGTAGTACTGTATTTACATCATTTTTAGTCCTTCCCTCTCCCTGTGCAATTTCTTCCATATTTGCTCACTACCCCTTCTCAAATTCACAAATTCCCCTTTTATGATTTGACCCTTTCTCAGCATTCATTGATTACTATACCACTCATCTGGGTGCAGGGCTTTGTGAAATTTCCTCTACCTACACTGACATTCTACTGGTGCTGTCATTATGCAGATCTTATTCAAGCAATCATATCATTTCATGAATGTAGCTTTCCTGTTGTATATAAAAGATGCTATCTTTTTGTAATGGGTGCTGTGGTACTCTCAATCTTATATCTTCCCTTTTCCAATATTACCTGAATTCCTAGAGGTATTCAGATAGTGGCTACTACAGTGCTATACAACTTGTTGAAATGAGGATAAATTACTGTGTTCCTAGACTCAGTTGTACATCTACAATGTAAGTCTGACATACAAGAATCATATGATAATCGCTTTTTAGGCAAACAGTGCTGAGGCATATGGCTAGTGATCTGTCAAAAGAAAGACACAAATGTTGCCTTAAATTTTATATAATTTACACAATCAAATCACAGTCTTAAGTGCAACATCTTGAAAGAGAAGGAAAAAATCGCAACAACTAAGGAATACTGAAGATATCTGTGATAAAGTAAGTCTTCCCAGCAACTGTATGCTTGTGAATTATACTCCAAAGAGGAAATACTGTTTATAAATGAAAACATTCATAAACTAGTCATTCATAATTTTCAAAACACAGAAGTATCTCACATGACTCAATAGATTAAAGGCTGTGCTAAAACATACCATGGAACTCAGAACAAATGGAATAGGCAACAAATTAGATACATACCTAGACAATAATTCTAAGTGAAAAAATAATATTTCAAAATGTAACATATTGCCTGTTACAGTTCTTGTGAGATTTTTGAAAGGGAAGACTATTTATATGTGAAGTCTGGGATAGTGAGGAGTTGGTTAACAGGTAAGTATGTGTGTCAAAGAGCAAGAAGAAATATGGCAGAATTAGGGCTTGCTGCTTTTGATGTTCCAGAGGATACATATCCCTCATACTACAAAATACGAAGTTTTGTATGCACGTACTGTCTACAAGTAAATTGGCAAGCCTGAATTAGTTCAATGTAGTTTACTGACATCCATACACAGTCTAGGATATTGTAGTTTTGTAAAATGTCACCATTAGAGGACATAAGCATAGTGCAAAAAGATTCCCTGTGATTTTGAGTCAAACTCATGCAATCTATAATTTCTTAGTTAAAAATAAGTATATTGCTTAAACTACAGAGAAGTTTTCATGAGGAAATGTATTAAATTAATAATTCTATTGAGAGCCAAAAATGAAATAATTCTGAATTAAAGTTAAAAGTAGAGTTATTAATTTTAGCACCGTTAATGTTTCAGCAAGGAAAGAGGAATGGCATATATGCACACATATTTGAAGAGAGGTTACAGCCTCTACCTTGAGACAGCTCAAGGTGGACAGATTAAGAAAAAGAGAGAATGTGTACATGGATTAAAGAAAAGAGGGTGTTGTGTCCTGTTCTCTCTCTCTCTTTCCTGCTCCTTCTTTTTCTGCCCCCCTCTCCCTTCCCGCCCCCTCTCTGTGCTTTGTTATTGTTGGGTTGCTAGGTTGGTTTTTGCTTTGTTTTTCTGTTTGTTTTTTTCAACTTCACAATGGCTAGAGTTATCTGGAGAGAATGTCATGTGAGAAAATGCTTCCTTTAGACTTGCATATAGACAAAATTCAATTAATGATTGATAGGGCCCAGCCATGGTGAGTGGTGCCAACTCTTTGTAAGTGGTCCTGAATGTTATAAGATAGCAGACTGAGCAAGCCATAAGGAGCAAGACAGTAAGGAGTGTTCTTCCACCATTATGCTTTCAGTTCCTGCCCTATGTTGCTGCCTTGAGTTTCTGCACTGATATCCCTCAGTGTCAGACTGTGATCTGAGAACTTTCAGCTAAAATAAACTTGCCCCACCCAAGTTACTTTGGGTCATGGTGGTCATTGCAGCAATAGAAACCAATGTAAAACGAAAGATGTGTCTACCACATTTTCTGTATCCATTCCTCTATTGAGGGACATCTGGGTTCTTTCCAGCTTCTGGCTATTATAAATAAGGCTGCTATGAACATAGTGGAGCATGTGTCCTTATTGCACTCACTGATAGGTGGATATTAGTCCAGAAACTTAGAATATACAAGATACAATTTGTAAAATACAAGAAAACCAAGAAGAAAGAAGACCAATGTGTGGATACTTCATTCCTCTTTAGAATAGGGAACAAAATACCCATGAAAGGAGTTACAGAGACAAAGTTTGGAGCTAAGATGAAAGGATGGACTATCCAGAGACTACCCCACCTGGGGATCCATCCCATCATCAGCAACCAAACCCAGACACTATTGCACATGCCAGCAAGATTTGATGAAGGGACCCTGATATAGTGGTCTCTTGTGAGGATATGCCAGTGCCTGGCAAACACAGAAGTGGATGCTCACAGTCAGCTATTGGAGGGAACACAGAGTTCCCAATGGAGGAGCTAGAGAAAATACCCGAGGAGATGAAGGGGTCTGCAACTCTATAGGTGGAACAAGAATATGAACTGACCAGTACCCCCAGAGCTCCTGTCTCTAGCTGCATATGTAGCAGAAGATGGCCTAGTCGGCCATCATTGAGAAGAGGGGCCCCTTGTTCCTGCATACTTTATATGCCCCAGTACAGGGGAATGCCAGGACCAAGAAGTGGGAGTGGATGGGTAGGGGGNCAGGGTGGGGGAAGGGTATAGGGAACTTTCAGGATAGCATTTGAAATGTAAATAAAGAAAGTATTTAATAAAAAATCTAAAAAGAAAAGAAAAGAAAAGAAGGATGTGTCTAAGTTCATCAAGACAGCTTAGCAAGTAAACGTACACTTACAATGCAAGTTTATTAGCACTACTTTGATCTCCAGGATTCAAGTTAGAAGGAGGGAACATACTGAACAAAGTTGTCCTAAACATATGTGTTATTGTTCATGGCCCTTCTCTTTTCCATTGTCTGTCTGTCTGTCTGTCTGTCTGTCTGTCTACTTATTTCTATCTCTATATCTTACCTATCTCTTTGACACATACACACACTAACACACTAACAATAGTAAATAAAGTTTAAAACAATCAAACGACTTGCTTATTTGTGTACTTTGAAATATACTGGAATAGTTCAGTGGTTTCTGTGACAATATCCTAGCAATACATTATTGTGCTACAGTTCACTATGAGGCTGCACCGCAGCTGTCCATGAGCTGCAGAATGTTTGGCTGCCCTACAGCAATATTGCAATTTTAATTAACATTTGGGGAGCAACAGATCAGTTCAACAGTCCTTCTCGTTTAATTGATAGTCTTTTGAAATTTGGGATGCTTGTTTTGTGCACGGACCATTGCTTACCACCTGCAGGATTTATTTGTGTGGTTAGTCTTTAAATCTTATCTGTCCCATTACAAAACCAAATGCCTATCACTTCTTTTTGGAATTATATTGCAAGGATGCATTCAAAACCTGAAGGAAAAGAAGACCATATTTCGTACTACAAAAGGAAAGGACATTTAAAAAAAATGTTGGTGCTACAGGGAGAAAATTTGGAAAATATTCTACTTTGCAAACTGGCTTAGTGTTTAAATTGGTACAATTAGATGCTACCACCTACATTTCAATAGAAATGATGTTTAAAATATTTCAGAGAAATATTTTCAGGCACATGCAGTCAATGGTGTATATTGAACACTATTAGTTTCTGTCTAATATCATGCTCATCTAACCTCCACACAGAATCACAAAGGGTTTTCTGTCTTCACCATTTAAGTAATTGATTCTTAGATCAACTAAGCCTACTCACAAGTCCATAGAATGATTCGAAAATACAAATTAACTGCATGTTTATTTCATACTTAAACCAAAACTGGACATGTATTTTAATCCAGACCAATGAGACAAGAGAAATACTGTTGTGAGCTTCTGTGAAAATCCCACACGAGTCTCTGCTCATGTTTGGAGACTGCCAAAGGACCATCTTGCTGTCTCCATACTGTTCATAATGATTTTTTCTATCTATTAAGAAACATTTCAGTTAACTGTGTAAAATATCACAAATGAATCCCATGAATATAGACAGATAACTGAATGAACTTAACTATATAGATATCATTGAGAACTTTACTTAGTCATCTAATTTCCTTGTGGCAATTGGAAATGAAGACTTGAATGGAGGTGTTGGAAAATTTTTGATTGAAAATTGGTGATCAGTATAGTACTCATCAGCAGATAATCAATGACATGTACATAAAAGAGATTATCAATTCATGAAATGAAGTTTAAATTCATGCTACCAAATGATTGCCCTTGAAAATATCATGTCAATTGAAAGCATACTATACCGAAGGAATACTAGAAAAGTCACATCAACTTCAAATGTTCAGAATAAACAAATTCATTGAAGCACAACCAGTCATCAAGACAACTCAGCAAGTGGTGTGGGTGGTGTCAGGACTTACTACTTGATGGGCAGAGTTTGTGTTTGAGGTATTGAAAAGGTTTTAGAAATAGACAATATTAAAGGCAGGTTTATTGGAAACCTGCCCTGGGGTGGGTGAGTTCACTGTCCCCAGGAACCAATTACAGGGAAGTCACCATGGGGAAGGGTAGGGGAGAAAGGAGGAGAGAAAGTATTCTCACAGGTAGAGACAAAAAGAAGGGAGAAAGGGAGAGAGCAAGAGAGAGTGCAAAATGTCTGGATTATACAGGGAGGAGCCACTAAGGGCTGTCCAGTCCCTGGGCTTGAAAGTTCAGCATTGAGTATGCCAGGCAGGCACTGAGGTATGCTGGGAGAACTAGAGAATACAGAGGCCATGTGTGCTTTACTATGTAAAATGTGTACCTCAGTCCCTTGTGTCAGGTACAAAACCAAAAAACAGATTCTACATAGCATTATGCATATAAAATACTACCGAATTATGTGCTTTAAATGGATTAAATGGCAAAATTATATATAATATATACATATATATTTCATTCCTAGCACCCACACTGGTTAGCTTACAACCACCTATAACTTTCAGTCCTGAAGATCCTAGACCATCTTTTGGCTTCCGAAGGAAACTGCATTCACACAACATACACAGACTCACAAAATATAAATATAATTAAAAGATAAACCAGTTTAAAAAAATAAACCTAGAGTTGCAGAAGATGAATTGGTGCCTTATTATTCTAGTATCCCTCAACAGACAATCAAAATGTGTTGTGTACATAAAAATGAATATTAAGTATCCAGGAAAAAGAAGTGCATATTCATGTTACCAAATAAAATCTCTCATGTATTGGCTAGACAATTAAGTTTAAATTAAAACACTAAGGTAGTTAGAAAAGTAAAATTCTAAATCATCATCCTTAATGATAATTAAGAACACATGTAAATTCTCAGTAATTACATTTTGAATATATAACATGACGAATATTACAAATAAGCTGTATGAAGAATGGGGTAAAACAAAGAAGCAGCTCCAAGCCACAATTGATACATCTACAATACTACTCCTGCACCCAAACTCAGGAACATCAGGGCAAAGTACATGGAAAGGCTGTTAGAACCAGATGACATGTAGTTCAGTCTTCATGTGGGTTCCCCAACAACTGGAGCAGGGGCTCCCTAAAGCTGTAGCCTGACTGTAGTATCTGTTCTCCAATATGATTGACTTGTCTGACCTCAGTAGGATATGCTTCTAATCCTGCAGAGACTTGATGCATCAGGGTTGGGGTATAACCAAAGGGTGGCCCACCCTCTCAGAAAAGAAGGGGATGGGGGAAAGGAGGGACTCTAGGGACTCTGTGAGGGGACACTTGGAAGGGAGAAGCATTTGGGATATACATACATACATATATACATACATACATACATACATACATACATACATACATACATACATACATAAAAGGAATAGGGAATCTATGGGAGAATGTGAATCCTAAAAATGACAAGAAGCTTCATCCATGCCTCAAAAATATGCCCCGCTTATACAAGACATGAACAATGACAACACCAATAGGCATGCTAAAGTGGAAGGGGAAATCTACAGTGGTTCTGTAACTAGACAAAGAACTGTAGACAATCATAAGCCACTGAGAGGGATAAGCCCACAATTGGTTATTCAATACAGTCATTGTCCCTGGTGAACTTCCCTGCCCTCTGTGAGTGTGTGTGTGTGTGTGTGTGTGTGTGTGTGTGTGTGTGTGTATGTGTGTGTGTGTGTGTAACAATAATAATCAAAGTATAAGAGGCTATGAAAAGGAGACA
>NC_034596.1:13685709-13725489 GCF_900095145.1 Mus pahari
TCTCTCTCTCTCTCTCTCTCTCTCTCTCTCTCTCTCTCTCTCTCTCTCCTCTCTTTCCCCCTGACTTTCTATAATAAAGCTCTTAAACCATAGGGAGCCTTTGGTCCATCAAGATCCACTGCTCACTCTGGTCAGTGTTGGGAACCTCTTCCCTCATCCCTCTCTCCTATAACCCTGGTGGCTTTAGCAAAGTAGCTCCCAGGTCCCCAGGTAGGGTAGCCACTGGCCACTCCCTGAAGAGTGGGATAGAAGAATGCCCACCCAGGAATGAGTGGAAGGTAGTTAGCAGCCTTCCCATGCCTGACTGACCAGAGAATAGACCATTTTCCCCCTTCCCTCAAGTCCCCAGCCCCCCTTTTTAGTTTCCAACTACCACCCTGCTCCCCAAACCACCCATTTCCTGGCCTTGGCATTCCCCCGTACTGGAGCATATAATCTTTGCAAGACCAAGGACCTCACCTATTTATGGCCTATTAGGTCATCCTCTACTACATATGCAACTAGAGAAACAAGACTGCCACACCAAGGGATCCATCCCATAAACAACCACCAAACCCAGACACTATTGCATATGCCAGCAAGATTTTGCTGACAGGACCCTGATTCAGCTGTCTCTTGTGAGGCTATGCCAGTGCCTGGCAAACACAGAAGTGTATGCTCACAGTCATCTATTGGATGGAACTCAGGTCCCCCAATGAAGGATCTAGAGAAAGTTTCCAAGGAGCTAAAGGGGTCTGCAACCTTATAGGCGGAACAACAATATGATCTATTTCCCTCTTGTAAATTTAATCATGTAACAGAAGTTATTTAAGGTTTATTGTCTATATGTAGTCCTCTTTTAATTTTCAATTTCCCTCAGAGGTTAAGACTTAATACACGTTTTCCTTAATGTTTGCCATTTTAAATTGTTTTGTTTTTCTATTGTGAGAGGAGACAAAAGATTTTCTCAAACCTGTCATCCTCATTTGGTTTGTTTTTTTGTATGTCTCTAAGCTCTTTACATATTAAATTGCAATCACATATTTAGTATCTATAGTCATAATTTGTTTGAGCATGTGGTGAGATGGTAGAAAAATGATAAGCATATATTATTCTGTTGTTGATTCTGTAAGCAAAAGAATAAATATTCTACTTAATAAATCAAAGTACAGAAATTATCTACAGTATATAAATATTCTGAACTTAAAATATGTTTTATATTTTGTTAATTTGATGTTTTATTTTATAAATATAAAAAATGTATAGAAATATAGTATATGAGCTGGAGGTTTGTCTCAGTGGTTCAAAGCACGGGCTGCTTTTCAGAGAACTGAGGTTTGGTTCCCAGCACCCACATGGTGGATTGCAGTCCTGAGTAGCCTCTGTTCCAGAGCTTGCCCCAGAGCACTCTCCTCTGTTCTCAGGCCCTGTACATATGCAGTTCACATACACACTCATACACATGAAATAAAAATAAATAAGACTTTTTGATTAAAATAAATAAATCTATGAAGATTTTACATTTAAAATGGGGTTTGTTAGTTATTAAGTAAGTGGGAGGATGGCTCCTCATATTTTATATTTTCTGCATTATCTGAGGCTACTTTGTAGATTCATTAATCTAAATTAAAGTGCTGATTAGAGCAAGAGCCTCATCAATGACCTCCCTCTCACCTTTAGAAGAATTTTAATTGGAGTAACCTTTCATAGCACTTTCAGTTTGATAACTGCAGGTCTAATAACATATTCACTTCACATAAATACACTTGTCAACTCTGTCCAGAGAATGATTTAACATTCTGTGCCCACCTCCTGTCCTGCACACTGATATGTATATAATGCAGTCAGCTCTACCTGTTCATTATTTTCTAAAAGCCAACTTTTGAATCTGCAAAAAAAAAAAAAAAATAATAATAATTTCTTTCCAATCTTGATGTTCAAGTAAAAAAATCCTTTGTTTCCTTATGTTTTAATTTAATTAAATTATAAATTTAAAATATCCCCACTTTCTTTTTTTCTCTCCAAACCCTCGCAAGTCCATGCTTAATCTTTTTCAAATTCATAAATTATTTTTGATTACATATATAATTTAGTATTTTGATAGAAGCATATCATTAGTATACTTACAAACTGCTCAGTCCATTGAGTATTTCCTGTATGTATATGATTTTAGAGTTGAGTGTTTGGAACCAGATAGTCAATTGAGGGTTTCATCCCTGGAAAAGAATAATTCTCTACCTCTCACCAATTGCTAGCTCTGACAATTTTTTGTCCAGCAGTGGGATCTCATAATCTCCCACTTCCATACTAGCACACCTACAGTTATCACACTTGTTCATACCTTGTTTAGGTGAACAGATTGTGAATGATGCTTCCTTGGCATTGTAGCTAACAGCACTATAGATCTATTTTCTATTTTTCTCAATTACATTACATTACAGTCAATTTGAAAATACAATGCCACTTTCAGTTACATTACTACTGTCTGAGCAATTGTACCAATGGTCACTTTTTTAATGAGCAGCACAATCAGCATCTACTCTGCATCGGAGACCACTCAAAGGATCAAGAAAAACCTAGGAAATGAAAATAAAAGTTCTCTCCCTCACAGACCTCGCATGGGTCAAGTACACACCATTTGTTGTTGTTCTTTGATTATATATTTCTTCATGAAACTGCAAAACAGGTCATCCATTGGCAGTTAGACTGTGAAACTGCTTGATTATATCAGAATTACATGCAATATAGATAGAACAGCTGGGAAGGACAATAGACCTCTCTAAGCTGAAGTAAGTGAAGCGTTTTTTAATATTTAATAATGACAATAATGATTTCTAGCACACATCATCTTCTTTGTGCCAGTCTAGGAATACTAATCATATTGGATGTGACTCTCTTGTTATCACCATTAGCTCCTCTCACTTTACAAATGATTCCATTATCACTGACCAAGTAATGTTTCTAGCTACACCTTGTATCTTCATTAGCAAAACAGCTATGAAAAAACAAGAGTTTGAAGCCTGGAGACCCGCAGAGCTTCAGTGGTCTTGCCTGTTTTTATTTCTCACCTCTCTTATATGTGAACTGTAAGTACACATTAGGCAAAGCAAACTGCTTATAAGCCCTATATGTGTAATTAAGAATGTGGTGTGCCTTTGCAGGTACAGAGGTTGCCAAGCGATTAGAGCAATGTAACTGACATCTTCACAATCTTCAATATGTATCCTTTGTTTGTGTTGGGATCATTCAACATCCCATCTAATAGCTGTATGAAACATGTCAATCACGAGCTATGATATAGAACATTAGACGCTATCCTTCCTATTAAATCATATCTCTGCACATAACATTTGTTTCTATTTCCTTCCACTTCTGAACACTTCATATCCCATTAACCACTATTTTCCTTTCTGCTTTTATTAGATTTACATGTTATTTTCCACATGTAAGTAGACACTGGACTTGTATTTCCATGTCTGATGTAGCTTACATAGCATTGTATCTTCCAATTCCACCTCTGTTCCTGCATATGGCAAAATTACATTCATTCTTAAGGTTACATAGTATTCTATTCTGTAGCATGTTCCATTTCTTCACCTGTCAATGAACAGGCTTATTTATTCAGGGCCGTGGTCATTGTGAATTTATTGAATGGGCAAATTGCATAAATACACAGATATCTCTCTGTCATGTTGATTTTGTTTCATTTGTGTACCTACACTATAATGGAATTTCTGGTTTGCATGATAGTATTTGAATTGTGAAGAGCAGCCAACTATTTTTCATAATTACTGACAAATTATGTGCTCAGCCGTCTCCTGAGCAGTTGGCTCTCAATTAATAAAAGAAAAGAAAGAAACATAATCCACAATCTAATTACAAAGATTATTCTATGGCATGGAAATAATGGGTAGTAAACATACTATAATATATTTTTTAATGTATGGTATAATATAAAAGATTAAATATATTCTAATATATGCATATGTAACTACCTAATAACAATAAACATTACTTAGCATGCTTATAGTATCTTCGACTTTAATATTTTATACATATTGATATTTATGGAAATTAAAGTTATATCATATGTAATATTGTATGGCTAAACATTTTGGGAGATGTATTATATTTGTAGTTAGCTTTACTATAAACTTTACATGTTATACTGTGATTTTATTCTTTATAATTTTAAATATCCACACAATATTCTGAACTCATATCATCTTTCTACAAAAGGACATAAAAGAATAAAATTAGATTATTTTCTATTAGAATTCTGTCTCTCTCTCTCTGTGGTGTGTGTGTGAGAAAGAGAGAGAGAGAGAGAGAGAGAGAGAGAGAGAGAGAGAGAGAGAGAGAGAGGAGAAGTTTATACAAAGTTTATAAAACAATGTGTAAATATTCATTATTATAACTCATGGAATATCCTAATAGGATTGCACAGTTAATATATGGATAATCAATGCGAGTTTGATAAAGCATGAAAGAAAAGATGGCAGGTGTTTTCTGTACTGAGTCTTTCTAATTAGTGAAGTCAGTAACCATGAGATGAGATTGATCTGATTTGAAAATAATTTCATTTTAGTAATATGTTTATCAACAATACTAAATTCAAATGAGTGTTGCTATCATCAGCATTTTATATATATATATATATATATATATATATATATATATATATATATATACATTTGTGTGTGTGTTTAGCAGAGAAAGTGTATTTATATACATCACANTAGCAGAGAAAGTGTATTTATATACATCACACTATTATTTCTTATTCCACATTGAGTAGATACATAGAGCCAAGTGGTCTGATTGGACCAGTGTCAGCATTTTATATATATATATATATATATATATATATATATATATATATATATATATACATTTGTGTGTGTGTTTAGCAGAGAAAGTGTATTTATATACATCACACTATTATTTCTTATTCCACATTGAGTAGATACATAGAGCCAAGTGGTCTGATTGGACCAGTGTCCACATTAGCCTTACATTAGCCTCAGAGTGCTCCTCCACCTAAAGCCTCCCTCACTTCTGTTTCTCCTGTTATCCAATAAAGCTTTGAAAAGCTCACATTCTCACTTTTTTATTTATATTTATATATTTAAACAACAACAACAGAGCCTAGTTAATGAGAGCTCATGAGTGAAGTGTTTAATATCCTTAGGGCTTATACTTATAAGGAAAAGGTTAGTGCTAATTCCTCATTGACAGCTGAGATAGTCAAACAGCTTACATCTTCTTTTAGAGAAAGACTTTATTCAACAAAATTAGCACTTCGAAAATTTTCATTTTGATCCATAATATTGGGGTAATTGCCACTTCCTTAGAGAATAATATTTGGCTCGCTTGTGGTTCTCTTCCGTGACTTTGCCTCTGACTAGTCCATTTTCTTTCTTCTATATTCATAGAAAGCAGAAAAGTGTCTTGGAAATGCAGGGTGTCATGTTCTCCACACATTCACAAGCATGGAATGAGAGCCCACAATTTCTGTAATCAAGATATCTGAGAGTCAATGTGCCCAGAGTCTTCTCTTTAATCAGCTGTGGTACTCTGTGCCCTGAACTCAAATTATCCTTGCAACAGGAGTAATCAAGTCTGAATAAAACCCAGGTTATTCTCTCTGGCCTAGTTTATCTCTCCATAGCCACAGGGAAGGCTGTTCCATCAATCAAGTCTCCAAATAAAAAGGTAATTATTTCTTGATTTCTCAGGAGCAGATGCAGTGAGAGCAAGGTTGCTTCTACTGGGAGTCCTGCTGAGCTGCCAAACAGTAGCAGTTATCTTAGAAGACAGAAGCAATTACTTGCAAGATGTTCCTGTCTTTGTAGGTAGGAATGAGCTCTAGCCGTTAAGACTGTCCTGGCTGTTCAGGCACACTACAATATAGACATCTCAGGGACATTTGCTAATTTAATTTTAACTTAGATTCTGTAAATGCACACTCATGTTCACATAGATATTAATGATATAAGGCTTGTGTTAGTCTTAGATTAGAGAAAAGACAAATGTTTGATGGATAAAAGGTACAGTAAAGGGCCAATGGCAGAAAGTGATTTGAAGCTTAACTAGGCTTCAAAATTTCTACATAACAGGCTCTTTCCAGTGAACACTCAAGAATTGGCAAACTGGTTTCCATGCAAGCATACCCATATATACGTAAATCAAAACATCTTGCCATTGTCCTGTATATACATATGACAGTATTTACAATCTTGTCCAAAAGAAAAATAGTAAGGTATTTTTGTTTGTTTGTTTGTTTTGTTGTTTATCATTCTTTAGATTTATATTTATGGCATAGAAACAAGACCTGTGCCTGTTCCTTGTATTGTCACACAGTATGGTCACAGTTGCTCACAATAATCTTACCTTCAAGGAACCAGAACAAAATAACGTTGAAGCCTTTTATTATATAAATGTAAAAATGTGAGCATATGTATATGAATAACCTGATCCTAATATCAAACTATATATGAGGTTGGAGGCTTTGAATTGTTGATATATGTGATTTACAAGTCTTATGGATCACCTAAAGGCAAAAGTGGAGGGAATGATTTCGCACTTTTCTTTCAGCCTTTCTTCACTCTTATTTTATCACAGCTAACAGTTTCCAGTCCACTAATCAGCTGAATCCATGCTGCTTTCATCTTGAAATCACCCAGGAGGCTCGAGATGCTTATTCTAGATGCGGATTTAATGGCTGTTTTACCAAAAATATCTGTCTAGAAAGTAATATCTATGAAATCATTGTGCAGGACACACAAATAATTTTTAGTTAGAACAATAAACGGAATTTCCAGATCACTTCATTTAAAGAGCGATTGGTTTCTAGTTTACTTTTATATGTGCTCAATATGTGAAGAAAGGAAAAAAAAAATGAGTGTTTGCAGAGACTCATGCCAAAGCTTATCGGCTCTGTCACTGCTAACATTTGTGCAACATAATTATTTGTTGTACACTTACATACATTCCTAAGTATATAGAAATGTGCATTTTTTTCTACCTCCTAGATATCAGTTATTACCTTCCTCCAGTTTTAGTAACCTAAAAAATTATCCTGGATATTGACAATTGTCTGCTGGCTGATAAAATTATTCCCATTTTACCATTACTGTTATAATGACCAGCTCCTGGGCCCTGAACTACCATTCACAGTACATCAAAAGCTGAGAACACACCCATTCTTATTCCATTAAACAAGTAGTTACTAATCTGTGATTTGTGACCTCTATAGGGCTCAAATGACCTTTTCCCTGGGGTTAAATATCAGATATCTTGCATGTCAGTTTTTACATTATGATTCACAACAGTAGCAAAATTATAGTTATGAAGTAGCAATGAAAACAGTTTTATGGTTGGGAGTCATCACCACATGAGGAACTTCATTATAGGGTCACAGAACTGAGAAGATTAAGAGCCACTACATTAGACATAGAACTAGTTAGATTTTAGTGTAGGAAGACTCAGAAGATGTGACTGTAAAGTTATCTACTGATTTCCACATCTGTGTGCCATCCCAATATATAAATAAATGTTAAGCAATCAAAACATATTTTAAAAGACCCAGTATCTTATAAAACTGTGCATACAAAACAAAGATGGAAGACAAAAGAAAACTTTAATTGAAACTTGAATCCTGTTAGTTATATTAAAGGACCAAAAGGAAATTCCTTCAACTAAAACACATAAATAATGATGAGAAGTAATGATTTATTTTTCAAATTCAATCAGCTGATGTCAATTCATCTATATTTTCCAAGCTGGAGACAAAGACCATTTTTTAAAAAACTAGTGGAGATTCATTATCACTAGAACAAAATATTAAAATCTTCTATCGTTCCTCCCTGGCATTTGTCTGCTTGTATGCCTGTTCCTTTAAACACACAGTAACAGACTTTTGTCGGAATAGTGCAGACACTGAGAGAAAGGGCTGTTCTAGTAATGTCTGACATCTCCTGTGGGGACACTGAATCCTAAAGCGATGAATGGGTAGTCATAATACATTAACAGCCTATTTATTCTTTTTCAGCCCCAATGTGGACAGATTTATGTGAATTGTCGATTTTAATCTCTAGGAAGACCAGCTACAATAAAGTGTAGTAAAGAAGCTTCCGGGTGGAGATTGACAGTCCCTTGAGTCAGAAAGAGCCATTCCACTGCGTGTGTAATGGCAGTCAACCAGGAGTGTTATTCTCCAATAAGAATGATCCATCTGTAACGCTCCTGCCCTGCTGAATCACAGTCCGCCCCTTTAGTAGTCATATGCTAGCAATAAACTATAAGGAGAACATGCCAACCAATCAGAGGATAACAAATACACATTTTAATCTGTACTAACCATGCATGGTAAATATAAAGTGAAATATAAAACCTTCTGGTATCGATAGGTGTAATGGGAAACTAGCACAGTGAATTTGGATGAATGTTCTTTGACTTGAAAAATAATTACCATTATCAACTACCAAACCACCTATCCTTTACAAATAAGTGTTCAATGAGTTCTTGAAACTCCATATGTTCATTAAAAGAATAAGTATATCCTCTTGAACTGCTGGAAGGAGTGGGTATTACATGCTTACCTGTAAATAGCAGAGCTAAGCCTCTAAGAAAGTTAAAGTATAAAATGATCACCAGGTACAAGGCAATTATCAGAAAATATTACCAAACTACATACAACTAAGCCAATAATTTATTAGACTGTTTTTTATAGATTTCTGCCAAATCCATCTTATTCCAATGCATCCATTGACCATTTCTGTTTGATACATTGCTGTAAAAGTAATAGAGATCCAATATAAGGGCATGGGTATTTTCTCACGAGGTATGTCCCCAGTGATAAGCATGTTTTGCAGATCTAATCTCTCTCTTCCCTTGCTTTAAACTCCTTTAAACTCACACTTCCTGAGTTTGTCCTTGAAGTCCTTGATGTGACTCTGAGTCACTATACAGCAATGACAGTGATAATGAGAAGTGAATTCACATTTAGGGAAAAGATCTTACAGCACAATTTTGCTTAGATTTCCTAGACAACATTGAGTTTCATTATTTTTTATCAATCAAATTGAATTCTCCAGGTATGGTCTCTGTCATTTTTACTGAATTCTTATGATAGGAGGTAGGTTCCCAAACAAAATGTTCTGTTAAGAGAGTAGATTTCTTTGATTTCCCTTTTTGTCCATAGATTCTATGGACAATAAGTCAGCATGATAACCCACCCTCTTATTACCAAGGGAGGCTGTGTTCTTGAACATATCAGACACACTGGAATTCAGGTTGTAATTTTTATCCGTTCATTCATTGCTTAGTTATTTAGTGTGCTTGGAAACCTGAGCATTTCCATCTTAACCTTGACAGACTCCCAGGTAAAGACACCTATATATTTCTTCTTCCAGAATCTCTCCTTCCTAGAAATGATATTTGTCACTGTTTGGGGAATAAAAATTACTAAATTCAAGACAATTTCCTATAGCAACTTTTTAGCTCAGTTTGATTTCTTCGTCTCCATGGGTGTATCTGAGTTCTCTCTTCAAACTCCTGTCTCCTATCACTGTGTTGTCAGCTTCCTTAATGCTGTGATCTTTTACTATAGTTCCTCATGTTGTGGTTGAACATAAACTTTCCCAACCATAACATTATTGGTGTTGATGCTTTATAACTGTAATTATGTTACTGGTAGGAATCATTAATATCTCATATTCAGGATATGTAACTCCTGTGAAGAGGCCCTTCCACTCCCAAAGGGTTCACAACCCATAGGCTGAGACCCACTGCTTTAAGAGATACATTGTTTATAGATGACTGTAGGCAACAAAACTGAAGGAGTCTCTGTAAGCAAGATTTCATTGACTCTGTCCTCCCTCTCCTGACTCCTTTAGATTATAGCACAGTATATGATAAATGTTCTACTAAATCCCTTGGTTTTTATTCATTTTCATAAAGTATTTTCATTATCAGTTTCTCCTTTCCAATATATAATAATACGTATTATCTGTTGATTATAATTTCAATATTAAACAATGTGATGTTTGAATGATTTGTAATGAACAGGTTAAGTTAATTAGCATGTCTGTCACTTTAAACACATTCTCTAAGTGTGGAGAACATTACAAATTCCGAATAGAAAGATATATCATTGTTAACAAACTTCTCATTGTGCAACTAACTACAAGAATATATTCATATCTAATTATGACTTTATCAGGTTTGTCAACCTCACTTCTCACACTCTTGTAATGACTATTCTTACCTGGAACTTGTCTCTTCAGCTTCTATGAGTGAGCAAGAACATGTGTTGCTACTTAGCTGTCCTATCTCTCTTCACACATATCCATCAAGCTAGCACACACACACACACACACACACACACACACACACACACACACACAGATGTGTGAATGGAAAACAACTGTTTATGGTTGATTTGTATTCCATTTACCTATTGCATCATCGTACTCACCCATCTATTGTGGGACACATTGATCCTTTATCTTGTAAAAGGTGTTGCATAGACACGGCACACATCACGTTCATTACCTTCTTTGTCAAATTAAGTCTTGATAACTTCAGTTCCATAGTAAGGAGGAGGATGCATTATATGATAGTTCTATTTCTAGTGTTTTTTTTTTTTTTTGAGTAATTTCTTCTATGTTGATTTGCATCAGTGTTGGGACAAATTTTCAATCCTACAAATAGCACAGAAGAGTCCATTTTCTCTGTATCAATACTGTTATTTTATATATAATTTTCTTACTAAAGGGAGGCATTATGGTGAATTTGGTCATCTTCTTTATGATTAGTGAGGGTAAGCATTTTAATGTTTAACTATTTGCTATTTGTATGCCTGTTTATCTTGAGTCATGTAATGCAACACAAACAAAGTCAGGCCAGTAATGCACCATATTCACTGTACTACCCAAGTTTTACTATATAAATGCATGTTTTTGAGTCATATTAACTTTCTTTTACTTAGACTTAATATCTGTAAGGAACAATAGATAAATCTAACTTTATTCTTCTGTATGTGGAGTCTCAGAGCCATTAATTGAAAAGATTGCCCCTTCCTCAATGTGTGTTTTTGTTGACTTTATCCAAAAATCAGTTGGGTAAGAATGGATGGATTAATTCCTTGCTTTCCTATGTTTCTCCTCTGGAATTCATGATTGTGTCCTGATGCAAGGCGTTTTGTGTTTCGTATTGGGTTTGTGTGTGTGTGTGTGTGTGTGGTTGTTGTTGTTGTTGCTGCTTTTTGTACAGATAAGAAAAGTAAAAATAAATAAGCCTGTTCTCACTTTAGATGTTTCTGATAGAAAATAAATTATAGATAGGATGAAAATACAACCTATAAAGTGGGAAAAATGTGTTTAAATGTGCATCAGATAAGCAAGTTAAATAACTAGAATCCCAGAAACACACAATTTACTATTGAAAGATAACCTGGTGTTGGTCATAGAATAGAGAACATAGTTACATAGATTTTAAAAATAACCATTATGTTATTTTCAGATTCCTCTCCCTGGTTAGTAATCCTTTCTACGTCCTTCCTGTGCAAACCAAGTTTTGTTGTACTTTTCTGATCTACAGCAAGCTATTGTGCATTTTTTTCTATATACACTCAGCAGACACACACACACCTTTCAGGCCTCATTCAATCCATCAATTGATCATTCAATAATATCCCTTTCTTGTCCTTTACATCTCTGAATTATTTTATCATATTTCCATTACCAGCACATTCTTCTTATGTTGGTACAGTTTCACACAAAAAGATCAATAAGGATCTATGTTGACCCTATGATAATCCATATGAAGCAGAAAAATAAAGATTAGTATCTCATAGAATTGCCCACTAGTTTTATAGAGTAGTAAGAAAAAAATCAGAGTACTTAGAATCAAATAATCTCAAATAATTTGTGACACATTAAAAACGTCTCTGTTTTGTTTGCAGAAAATATGTAATTAACACACTCACAAAATATGCATTTGGCTGATTTTTTGACTCATAATTTTGGTGAGTACATTAAATTTATAACTAACAAAATATGTTTTAAAATGTCATTTAAAATATAATGGGAATAAATGTAGAATATCTGCATATATTTTAATATACAATCATTAAGCCTAGCTTTTGTAGCAATATTATGTGATAAGAGACTGATAAAAACCATCTCGGGAAAGAAAAGAGTTAATATGAGTTACACTTCCATCGATGCAAAGCCAGAACGGGGACTCAACACAGGAGCCTGGACCCAGGAACTGAAGCAGGGACCACAGAGGAACTCTCTAACTGGCTTTCTTATCTACTTACATTATACATCCCAAGGCCATCTGCCCAGAGATAGCTCAGCACACAATGGGATGGTCCTTTACCATTTAGCAGTTAGGGGAATGGCTCACAGATAGGCCTAGAGGCTAATCTATAGAGGCAGTTTCTCAGTCAATATTCCCAGCTGGCATCAGTTTGAGTCCATTATGAACTACCACTACACTCGTGATTGTATTTTTCTTTTTAGTGTGTGTGTTTGTATGGCCTTCATCATTCTGTCCTGGACTGTGTACAGCTCCCTTCTCTACCAGTTTCATCCATAGGCAGATCTCTCCTGGTTGCCTTGGTGATTTGGCTCTCTGCCAAACTCACAGGATAGCCCATTCAGAATCCCAGCCCTGTGAATGTGATGGCTCTTAGGCTGACCACAGACCTGGGAGTTCACTAATTCTACCTTGGTCTCTTACTGCCAGAATTACCATCAAACAAGCCTTTTCATTTCTCTGAGTCTTCCTGAACCCTTGTGCCTGAAAATCGACTTGAGTCTACTTCTGCTCTCAGATACACAGACACTGTTATTTTATAGCAGGAAGTTCATATTATGTAAGTCATGGGTGGTGGGATAATCATTTGTTTTTAAGCACTATTTCAACTGTAACAATATCAAAAACAATGAGCTCATGGATACTGAGCAGGTTTTTCTGCACATCACTGTTCACCATTTTTATTATTTGATCAGTGTAGAATCTTATGGGATCCTATTTCTCTGTAGATAGATGTACCGTATGATTGTATATGCCAATATGCTGACACTGAACTAAGGATGAACTGTGTTGCATGCCTAAAATATGCTTACACGGCATATGATCTTTTTCCATAAGACACAATGTACTCTGCTTGTCTTAGATACACAAAATGGCACACTCTCATATTTGGAACATAATAAACTATGAAATCATGTCCAAAATGCACAAAAATATGAAAAATATAGTCCATTTAGGCACACTGGGGCACTCTTTTGTACTGTGAGAGCTAAAGCACAAAGCCTGATTGTTACCTTGCTTGATCTCAGCTGAGAAGTATCTTGCCTACTCATGCAAGAGTTCTACTGTGCCTCTCCTCTCATTTCTATCCCTGATTATGACAGTGCCAGGAGCATCTCAATCATTTCACATAACTGAGAGATGTGAACTTGTAGAGAAATTTGGAAATACAGAAACCAAATGCAGAGAATTAATTTTGTATATGTTAATTTAGGTAACCAACTCACTAGACCATATTCTTGCATTTTTGTTGGCATTCCCTTTGTGGATTATGAGTGTTATTCTCAAGGAAGGGCTGAGGCTATAAATCAGTTTGTAAACTGCTTCCCATGCAAACATGAGACTCTCTTAGTTAAATCTCTAGATTCCACATTATAAAGCCAGGTACAATGATTCATCATGCATGCTAGGTACCCTAGAAGGGGGAAGATAGAGACAGGTTCATCACCCAAGGAATGCTGACCAGCCAACCTAACCTGTGTGGCAAGTTCCTGTTAGACATAAGGTCTTTAAAAATGGATGAATGGCACCTGAGGAACAACAGCTGTTGTTGACCTTGTTGGAATGCCAGAGAGAGCACAGTGATACAAGTTATTGAGCCAGGCAGTGGTGACACCTTTAATGCCAACACTTGGGAGTCAGAGACAGGTGAATGAATCTCTGTGAGTTCAAAGCCACCCTGTTCTACAGAGATTGTTCCAGGACAGCCAGGGTTATATGGAGAAATCCAGTCTCATGAAACTAAAACAAACAAACAAACAAACCCAAAAAACCCACAACCACAACAAAAAGTTCTTGTTGTAAAATAGGAGACTCAAGAATCAGCGAAAGATAATGTTCATATCCAATGTAAAGAACAAACCAATGTCCTAGCTCAGCAGCCAAGTAGGAATTTAGTCCAATTATGAGGTCATTTGTTCTTATGTGCTTAATCTGATAAGGGTGAGACCTACTCTTATCCAAGAGTATTGTACCTTATTCTGACTAGTGTTGTAATGTTACTTTTACACCCAGTACCTCAAAGGACAAACAGAAGATGAGTTCACCAACATTTGAGAATGAGTCCATCAACATAAAATTAATAGTTACTATTGGCACTACATAACTTTTTGTCTTTTTAATAAAATTTGAGGAAAATACATCAATTATGCAAATAACTGTCCATCAAGGTTTCCATTGTCATTTCTTACAGTCTTTCTGCCTGTCTTTGGATCTTTTTCTCAATGTGAGATAGAGCGTGGAATCTACAGCCATTGTTTTCCAAGACTAAGATCCTCTGCTTACATTCCTCCAGGACCTAAGAATCAGAAGGGGGTAAAGCAAGGCAGGCATGGTAGTTGGCTGCTTCAGTTCCAGCATTTTGGAGGCAGAGGCGAGCAGGTCTTTATGAGTCCAAAACAGGACTATTCTGGTCTACAGAGTCAGATCAGCCAGGGTAACATAAAAATACCCTTTATTAAAAATATTATCCTGTGAATGCTCACTGTAGTGAAAGAAGTTGTTGCAAATTACATCATTCAAACTTTTAAGCCAAGTACTGAGACAGACACCATTAGTATTCCCATTTGGGAAATTAGGTTCCTGGGGTATAGACATACTTTACAATAGTGACAAAGCTCCTAACCTGACAGTACTTCATGTCTTCATCTAGTAAAGACACAGACACCTGATCTCAATGCCTGTGTTCCTTTCTGCTTTGCTCTAACCTGCCAGTTACTGCTCCCAGTCTTTCATTTTCAGCAATGGGAGGGAGTGAAACAAGTAAGAAGCACTTGAGTACCACAAATGAATAGCTTAAGTACTCATAGAGAGATCATAGTCTTCCATGTCTTAAGACACAGAGTAGATAGCCACATTGATGCAGCATGTGTGGAAAAGTATAGGTCTAGCTATAGACAGGAGAAACAGATTCATAACTCTTCAAAAAAAATTGTTACCAATATAGGGTGCCTAGTGTGATTTCTGCATCTTTGACAGAGATCACAAATAGAATAAATCACTGCCACACAAATTTTAGCTAAATTATCTCTATACTTTTTTTTTCCTTTGAGTAACTCCAGTTTGTGAGATCAAGTTGCTTCTACAGCTATGGTTTTTTCTTTCCTTTTAAATTTTTTTTCTAAAGAAGTAAAGTAAGTTTAATATTAGTTTTAAATCTATATACTAGAGAGGAGAGTCATTCTGCATTAATCAGAAAGAAGTTTCCTTCTAAAATGGTAGAGAAAATATATGTTTCATTTTAGCAAAACAACACACAAAAATTTCTGGACAGAAGGATTCCACATGTAAGCTGCTTATAGTTAAAATTCAAGGATGGAGAGATGCTGCAAAGGTTATAAACAAATGGTCAGAAAATTACATACAAAATGCACATATGTAACTAAGAGAGTTTCCGTAAGGAGTGTTTTGGTATGATGTTACATGACACCTGTGACCTATGTGTAAACATTAAGAATGGTCTCCTGATTTTTTAAGGCTTTGGTGTGGATCTTCACTTGTAACTATAACTTCAACCCTAATAAAAGTCCCAACTGGCTCAACTGTACTGAATATTGTCAGAATCATTAAAATCACCTTGGCTTTTAGCCTTTGTGAATCTGCAGGTCTTGTTTTCTCTTCCATTAGAATATCTGCAGGTGACTTATCACCTTGTTTGTTTTTATAGCATCCTTCAGCCTTTACCATAATGTCCTCCGGAGGGGTTTTCCATGCTTAACATAGACACTAACAAACTTATTTCATCTGCCTGTTAATACAATCTAAACTTCCCTTTCTCTGCAGAGCTCCCTTGAGAGGAACACTGTTGATTTCTGTCTATTGTTCACTTTTTGCCCCTTGTCTGAAAGGAGTATGAAGAATGAGTTTTCTCAGCTAGTGTCTGTGGAACATTTTGTTGTTTCATGGCAAGATGAGAGAGACAAGATCTTAAAGAATTTGTGACAGCCGTAAAATATCCTCCACAGAGAGCAGGAACTTAACAGCTCAAGACAAGAGAAAGTAAGAAAAAAATGACCAACACTGTTGGGGGAAACAGTGGAAGACGTGAGAAGGGTGCTAAGATACAGAGCTACAGGAGGAAATGTCTTCACTGACAGACTAGGTGTGGTGCATTTGTGTGTAAGGATTTACAAGTTTGTGGTGTGTGGCATGTATGGTGTATGCACACAGGGTATGCAAACATGATATATGTGTGAATACTTGCAATGTGTGTATCTGTGTGTATGTGTACAGTATGGTACCTGTACTGGGTGAGTTATGATTTCTATAGTGTGTATGTATATATCCTGAGAGAGAAAATCAAAGTAAACACCTTAATTCTACTGTAAATATTTACAAGAATTACAGAAAGAATATATTTGTTCTATTTTTCATTAATTTATCTAATATACTTTCCCCCACTTTTCCTTATCCACTCCAACCTAACATACCCTCATCTCAACCGGAACCTTCTTCAGATTTGTAAGCTTGGCTTTGTTCTCTTGACTCATGTAATTTAACGGAAGCCGTACCTATGATTACTTAAATTTAAGTATTCAGTAGAGAGGACTGGAATCACCACTTAGTGCCCAACTTAAAACAATGGCTCCCTGTCTCATGATAACTGTCTCTCTAGTGTAGGGGCAAAGGAAATAGATTTTTCTTAAGATTTAACGTAAGAAAGATATACAAAATCCTGTGAACTGGGGAGGGAGTAACAGGCATGTAAAACACTATTGTATAATTTTGAACAATGTGAACTCTGAATCCTGGTATGGATTAGAAGATCCTCAAAAGAAAATGATGAAACTATTAGATTCTTTCAAAACACAAATCCTTTGAAGATTGTTTTCACAGAGCTTATAAAAAGGGAAACCTTTCAATAACACAAATGAGACAGGTGATGTTACTTTTAAAAAAATTAATAGTTGGTTTTCCTGCTATACAATTACTCTAGAGATGAGAAATGAATTGGATTTTTTTTAACTAAGCATTTTTGTTATTGTTTAAGAATGTTTTATTACTCTATTAGCTTGAATAAGAAATACAGGCCCCTTCCCTTTGGTTCACATATTTGAACATTTTTTGCCACTATTTGGGGATATATGGAACCTTTAGGAATGTGAGTTTTGGTGGTAGAAGTTTGTTAGAGCAGGTGAACTTTGTGTGTTTGGGTATGTTTATCTCACACTGAGCTATATGTTTCTTTAAATTAAAGGAAATACATGTTACTCATTTTCTTACATTGAAAAATTAGCTTGTAGTATTACTTTTATTATTTATTAATAGTATATGTGTGTGGGGGGTGAATACATTCCATGGAACATATGTAAGAATCAGAGAACATTTACATCTCTTAACCCATTCCACTACACATGGGGGCCAGGTTGAAATTAGCCTTTATGCTGAGTGATTCTGGTCACCCATTTGTGATGTTTTAAAGAAAAGAGATTCAAGGACAAAGGTTGATTTGATTGTGGTGCTTTGTATAATCTATCAAGTATTTATTTATACACAACATAAGGACAAAAGTAACATCACTGTGTCTCTATTGCTTGGAGAAAGTCCTGAAAGCATTTTGAGCTTTCAATTCTTATGTTTATGGTATTCATTATGTAGTACATATTTACTTGATCCACTTAACATAAGGTTGCTTAAGTTCTAAGAAAAAATTCTCTATTCTTTAACAGTGTGAGTATGAGATTTGGTGAAAACTAAAAGGACATAAAATGATAAAAGTAATGTATGGCCAGGCAGTGATGGTACTTGCCTTTAATCTCAGCCCTGGGGATGCAAAGGCAGGTGCATTCAAGGCCAGCATGGTCTACAAAATGAGTTCCAAGACAGCCAGATATACTCAGAGAAATGCTGTCTTGGAAGCAAACAAAACAAAACAAAACAAAAAAGTCAATTTATAAAGACCATTCTGCACAAACATTATGTGTCATATTATTATGAAACACAGTATGTTTTCTAAAATATTCTAAATTCCAAAGCATGTTTTCAGTGTCTTCATTGGGTGAATCAGAGGGATATTAGTTTGTATCAGCTAGTCATCTTGTGGAGTCTAAAGTAATCCATTTTGTGTTGTCTGCTGCATTGGCTTATTGCACAGCAATTATGTTATATAAATAATTTGTATTTACAAGACTGGACATCAGTGTCCAGCAGTCACACCACTACCTCTGTAGGTGAAACCTGAATAATAGCCCAAACTTTGTGAATTGCCCACCTGCAGCAGGGACAGTTGGAACCCACTAAGTGCCTGTGGCCATATTGATGCTCCTGTGACTGTATTTCCCTTTTCACACTCTGACTGTGTTTTTTCAGTGCACTCTGAGTACTTCACTTTGTAATTCCCAGTCTCACACACGAATGGAGCTTTAGCTCCTAGCTATAGAAACTAAGTTGCGCACATCTTCCGCAGATAGTCTTGTCTAAGACTTATGTATGGTAGCCTGATCTTTGACAGTGGGAAGCTCTTGGAATCACATTAAGCATGGATGACAGCACTAACTTTCAATGATATAATGTGAATGTTCATTATCATGGAAACCACTCAATAATACAAACCAGTTGGAAACACTCTCTTTAGCCTAACCTTTTTCTATTTTATCTTTTAATACCCTAGCCAGTGTATTTCAGGCTGACTGATTTTATTTCAGAAAAAAAAGAACAAAAACAAAAACAAAAAAAAAAACCTTCCCTATTAGAATTTGTGTCTCCCTCCCTCACTTTCTGCCTCCATTCTTCATTACAAAAACCCTTGTTCACAGAACATTCCTTGGCAAATGAGAAAGGTGAGTTGCAGGAAGTAGTTGGCCTGGTAACCCTGCAGCAGACAGAATAATGCTCCTCCTTGATGACATGTACTCCTGCATCTTCCAAACCAGGGACCAAGAGCACTTGCATAGCAAAGGCTCTTACTCATATAAGGAAGAGGCCTTATCCCATGACTCTGAGAGGGAGGCATAACACTTGATGGTGCAGGGACCAAGTGGAATGAGCTGTTGTTATAAGAGAGAATCAGCATCAAAAGTCAAGCATCGCAGAGAGACACTTTATTGGGTGTTACTCGCTCGAGAACTCTGAGGCAGAAGGAGACCTCTCCCTGGAAGCTGGAAAATGCAGGAATGAGATTGTATGCCATGTCTCCTAAAGGAAGGCAACATATTGCTGCATATTGAATCAAGCCCATGTCACAGTTCTGATTTATAAATACTTCAGACAATATAGCTAAAAGAGCTTAAGATCAATGTTTCTAGAAATTTGCTATGCTACAATTGCTACAATAGGAGGCAGTATATACCATTGGTTAGGTACTTTACAAATGAATGAAATAATTCTGTCTCATCTAGGGTTAATTTTTCTCCCCTTCTCAGTGGTAGACTTATGGGATGGCCCTTCATCAGTAAAGGAAATATAAAGTGATAAACTTCTTTTGAGTAGAGTTACTAGATGGTCAGAATCTTTACCCAACACAGAACCTTACACAAATTGATAAGCTATACTGAATATTTGGTCTGCTTAAAGGAAATTATACATCTATTAATCTATCTCTCTGTATATTTGCTTAATTCTAGTTTACTTCTCTGTTGCTATGATTAAATGCCAAAAAAAAACCCACAATCTGTATGGGAAAGTGTTTATTTGTCTAGCAGGATTTTGTCTATCATCTAGAAAAACCAAGGCTGGACCACAACTCTGTAGCTTGAGAGAGAAAATATGAAGGAATACTCCCTCTCCGTTTCCTCCCCTGCGTTGTTTATCTACCTTTCATATACAGCTCTGCAACCTAAGAATGGCACCACCTACACTGGGCTGGGACCAACTATATCAACTGAAAGTCAAGAAATATCCTCCAGATGTGCTCATAAGCTAATATGATGAAAGCAATTTTTCATTTGAGATTCTCTCTCCCCAGGTATGTCTAGTGTCAAATTGACAACAGAAGGTAATATATAAACACACACACACACACACACACACACACACACACACACACATACACACACACTTTACAGCTTCATTATTATGAGTATTGATAATATATGTAAATTTTCTAAGAATCAGTTCACATATTAAAACAAATGCAATATAGAGTAGAATCACTTTTTTTTTCTGGTAAAACATTTATCATGAAGCTTATGGGCTATGTGAGCATGAGCTGTAGGAGTTTCAGCAAATGTCCTAGGGAACCAGCCTAGTGTGGATCTCAAAGTCTTGCACTTATGACCATAGTACTGAGGAAGCTTCACAAGCGTAGGTTAAAATAAGAAACTGTGAATGTTAGTTTTCACTGTCTGCTTGACAGATTTGTATTCTCTCTCTGTCTCTGTCTCTCTGTCTCTGTCTCTCTCATACACACACACAAACACACACACACACACACACACACACACACACACACACAATGTCTTTCTCTTCTCTCCACCCTCTATCCCCCTCTCTCTCCCTCTGTCTCTCCTGTTCTGTCTCCCCCTTCTCCATCTTTCTTGCCCTCTCTCCCTCTCCCCTGTCTCACCCTCTCTGTCTCTCTCTCTTCCCTTCTGTCTCCTCCTCTCCCCCCACCTCTCTCTCTCTCTCTCTCTCTCTCTCTCTCTCTCTTCCTGTGTGTCTCTGTGTGTGTGTGTGTGATGGGGGAGGTTTATATCCAGAAATATTTATCTGAAGAATGAATCCTATGAGCCAATGTGGTAGAGTATGGGACTCAATATTAAGAGAGAAGTTATCCAATGACCAGCATTCATCTCAGCCGGATTCCTGACTGTGGCTGTGTATAGTGACCAACTGCCTCACACTCCTGCTGTCAGAACCTCCTTCCATGATGGATCCTACCTTCCAAACCCAGTTCCTTTGGCAAGTACTTTGTCACTGTAAGAATTCTAACTGGTAAAAGTCTTAAAGAACTGAAGTGAGCATTGACTGCTGGGTTATTGGGGGGACAGTGAAGCCACTTAGCTTTAGAGGACTGTATCTTTAAGGAGCAATGAGACTTAGGTAGTTAAGGGACTTTAATCTTTCTTTCTGTTGCAGTGATAATACAATGACCAAAAAAAAAAAAAAAAAAAAAAAAAACCACCTAGGGAGGAAAAGGTGTAATTCATCTAATAGATTTATAGTTTTTCAACAAGAGATCCCAAAGTAAGAATTCAAAGGCAAAAGCTTGGAGTAGACACCAGTAGAGGAACACTGATCTGTCCCATGGCCCATTTTTTTTTCAACAAGATTATTATTTAAAAGAAATAATGCTGTAACTCACATTTGAATTTTCGACACAGAAACTCAGTCATTTTAGTGTTATATAAAGTATGGTTTGATCAGTAAAATATTTTTTTCTTGGGAAGGACTTGTCATTATCAAGGTGAATGGTAGGAAAACAGTTATTTTTTGCAATGGGCTACTAATTAAAAAGAATAATGATTTTTAACATTGCAGTATAAAAATAACTGAGGCAGGGTAGTGACATAGCTTTGATTAGAAAACATGCAGTTGCTGCAGTTAGTGATTTATGAGATCCTCTTAGTGCATACATTGAGGTTATTTGCTCCAGAAGGAAACTGTAGACAAATTCATAATTCATAATATTTAGCAATACATTTGTGATGAAGTAGCTAGTGCTAACAACGTAACAGAACAGATACTCTGAGTCTCATGGTATTGTTTTTAGGATGCATAGAGTACGTTTTTACTTGCATTAGTAATGCAAATTGCTTTTCAATAAATCTCTCTTCATAACTACAGATGTATGAGATACCCTAGATATAACAAAAATAGTTAGCAAAAGTAAACAGAAGGCAAGATACTCAACTTTCTGCCAATGGAGTTCCAAACCTTAATTCCAGGAAGTTCAAATTTCATGGTAATATAAAGTTTTTATTAACATAGTTTGAGTGTTATGTGAAAGCGTTACTAAAATGATAAAGTTTCAAAATAGAATCATTTGTATGTGAATGTTGGTTTGGCACTCTATGGCATAGTCCTTCTCAAATATGAAGGTCTGATTATGTTTCCAAACTGTCAAGATCTTTTCAATCACTAATTACATACATAACCTGAACATGTGGCTTATTGGTTTTAAAGGTAATAATGACACTCCATATATCACATGTGGTGACTCTCAGTTATTCATTTTGATTTCACTCAGTAGTTAACCTCTTGTGTATCTCATGTAAATACTTATAAGCTATGCTATATTAAGGGTTTAGGAACAACTGTAACAACTGTAATGGTTTTTTTGGTAGGGACTTGTACTGTCTAGTTTTGTGTCAACTTGACACAGCTGGAGTTATCACAGAGAAAGGAGCTTCAATTGGGGAAATGCCTCCACGAGATACAACTAGTTATATGGCATTTTCTCAATTAGTGATCAAGGGGGGAGGTCCCCTTGTGGGTGGTGCCATCTCTGGGCTGGTAGTCTTGGGTTCTATAAGAGGGCAGGCTGAGCAAGCCAGGGGAAGCGAGCCAGTAAAGAACATCCCTCCATGACCTCTGCATCAGCTCCTGTTTCCTGACCTGCTTGAGTTCCAGTCCTGACTTCATTGGTGGTGAACAGCAGTATGGAAGTGTAAGCCAAATAAACCCTTTCTTCCTCAACTGCTTCTTGGTCATGATGTTTGTTCAGGAATAGAAACCCTAACTAAGACAGGTCTTCTGGGTCTTTTATGTACAAATTCATATTATCTGTACATAAGAAAGCTTTAAATTCTTTCTATCCCATTTGAATCTCTTATCACTCTCAACTGTCTAATTGTACTAGCTAAGATTTTAAGTACTATTTGATTAGGTATGGAGAGAGTGGACGTTCTTTTATTGCTCCTAATATTAATGGAAATTCTTTATAATTCTCCATATGTAGAATAATGTTGGTTGTGGGTGTGCTGATAATTGCCATTATTGTATTGAGGTATGTCTTTTATATCCCTAACTGTCCATGAATCTTTTCATGAAGGGATGTTGGCTGTTGTCAAGGGCCCGTTTTTGGTACCTAATGAGATGATCATGCAGGTTTTGTCTTTTTTTTGGTAATGACCTGTTGTTGAAGAAAGAAAATATTTTTATCATAGAACAGGAAAAATTGAATTTGTGCCCAATTAGAAGCTTCACAACTAATGACTAGTGTTGAAGGTGCATGAAGATACTTTGTATGCTACTAGATGAGAAAATTAATCATCAGTTTGTCTCAGTTACAAACCCCATGACCTATATCAAAGACCTGCCTATGCAGTGGTGCCACAAATGATATGAGAATAATCAACCACTTTTATTGAATTTAAGGCCCTCTCAAAAAGATGATTGGATTTAAGACCTACACCCATACAAGACACTTCAGAAATAACCAAGAAAATAAGGCTATATACATCATCAGTCTAGGGGAAAACCTACTAGTATTTTGATAAAGGAACATAGCAACAGAAATACTTCTAATGACATATTCCTATACCCATATAAAAGAGCATTATTCAACCCTCATTTGAAAAGATTCTTCTTGGATTATATGATAATTAATGACAATATCAACAATGGGAAAATGGACAGAGAGTTGAGACAGTTTGAATCACTTATCCCTAAAGGTGATGCTCTTTTTATATCTGTCTACTCAAGAAAAAAGGATCTGTTTGGAATGGGAGGCTGAAAGATTTTTGAGCCAGAGGTGGTAGATGAGACACAGGAAATGGCATCTTCCAGACACAATTACAAGGATGATATATATGTTAATTCATAGAGACTGTGATGGAATGCCCAAGATCTACAGAGACTCAAACCAGACAATTTCCCTGTACTGACAGTGGTAAGTTAACACAAATTCTACCCCTGACCAAGAATCTATTCACAGTTAATATCTGCTTGGAAAGGGAAAATCAATTTTCTGCAGTATACGAACCATACTCTCATCAGGCATCATGCTTCAGGGTAGCTGTCCAACACAAAATAGACTCGTGTGTGTGTGTGTGTGTGTGTGTGTGTGTGTGTGTGTGTGTGTGTGTGTGTGTGAGAGAGAGAGAGAGAGAGAGAGAGAGGGGGGACTGAGAGATTGAGAGATTGTTGGCTAGGGAAGTAAGCTTGTTACTCTGGAAGGATTTGAGGAAGAGAAAAAATATTATCAAACTACATGACAATTTTTAAATAAAAATTAGAGAAAGAAACAAACAAAACACAGAACTGTACAAAGACACACAGCCCTGTTCACATGGGAACTACTAATTAGATTCAACAGTTTATTAATAACAAAAAGAGCATATGACACAATGATGTGTTGGGGCAGATGAATTGGGAGGGGTGCTGAGGAGAGTTGAAGGCAGGTAGTAGTGACTGGATAAGATCAATGAACATTGTATAAATATAGGAAACTGTCAGAGAATTTTAAAAAATCCAAAACAAGAAAAACAGGGTTACAACAAACAGGCTTGAATTTAAACTTTTTCTTACTTGTAGAATCTATACATTGCTACAGCAAGACTAATTTTGTGTAACTCCTAACTAGCGATATTATTTCCCAAGTTAGACATTTAAAATGACTTTGAAGTCTAAAGAGTTTGAGAGTAAGCTTTTGTCCTAATCATTACATAAAAATATCTCCTTGAATCTGTTCTATAGGGTGATGTATCCCTGCATATGTTTGCTATTTCATTACTAATAACATGTAGGAAAGCATCATAGAAGCATGAATTACAGGATAATACCAATTACTGCCACCATCTGTAGGAATAATTTCTGGGTTGGAAAACCAGAACAGAGGACTGTATTTGTCATATAGTGACAGATGATGGCCAAATTGAGGAGGTTTCATCCCAGCTTGCTGGAGAGAATGACAGCAAGGAAACATTACTGATAACATACCTCAGCTTCTAGGCATCTTTATTAACGTTATTTAATTGCACTTGTCAGTTTGTGATTTGTTTCCTGTATCTGAAAGGAATCATCAGTAGCCTTTGCACTACTGAACCATAGGAAATACAGACCCTCCTGCCTCCAGATTTGGTATTCATTTTCTTTCATCAGGATGGGTTAATATGTGGGTTTGCAGTAAACATATAGATATTCAAACACGGCTAACCATTAGTCAATACAGGGAATTAACTGGCATTTTAGATAATCAAAAATCCATGGCTAAAATGAACCATAAAGAATAGAGTTCCTATATAATTTGGCTAAGACAAAAGTTAATGAAAATATGTAAAATCAACTTTATGATTTTAAAAACATGTATTTCTGTGCACCTGTCACCTACATATTTGTGTACACATTTCAAAATTAGATTGCTCCAGATCTTGTGGGATCTAATCTACAGCACACTGAAGTGCTTTGATATTACTCTCTTTTAAGCCCAGAAATGAAGTTGGTTGAGCTTAACAAAGTAGGTATTCTCATCAGTCCTACCAGACCAAGGGTGTTTCTTGAGCATTTTCTGTTGAATTATGTCATTGGGGAATGTAGATAGTCTGCTCTTAGTCACTTTTTCTCTGATTTTTCTGGGGTCCTCAAAGAGCACACACATGCCCATTCAATCATTTTCCAAAAGGTGATATTCCTCTATTCTTTCCATTTTGTGTATGCCCTTTCTGCTGTCTAGGCATGTTATATACTTTGTCCACCAAGATAGTAACCTATAATAGTAACCTACTTTGTTTTCTTCTCAAGAAAAGGAAACATATGAAAAGGTATGAAAACACTGCTGCTATGTCAGAGATAAGTTAGAACAAATATTTGGTAAAGATATATTGTTATCCATTCTACACTTAGATTTTTTTATTTCCAATGGTAATAAGGATGTTTGTGAATACTTTTCAATAATAATTTCCCACAGACTCAGAAGGCCTAAATAATTAGTTTATGTGCCATTATAAGCCCAAATAGTAATAAAGGTATATCATTACTTGAGTTGTGTGAAATTTACTGCAATAGCAGTATCAAGAGTGGGAGGAGACAGGGGAGCAGTAACAGAGGGTCAGGAAATTGAACTGAGGTATGTAGCAGTGGGGAATAGGGAACTGGGGGTAGTCACTAGAAAGTCCCAGATGTCAGAGACCTAAGAGGTTCCCAGGACCCAACAGGGATGACATTAGCCAAAATACCCAACAAAGGGGAGAGAGAACCTGTAGAGATCATATCCAGTGGATAGGCATGGCCCTGTAAGAGGGATGGGGTCACCCATCCATCTCAAAAACATTAATCCAGAATTTCTCCTGTCAAAAGGAAATGCATGGACAAAGATTAAAGCAGAGACTGAAGAAAAGGCTATCCAGAGACTACCCCACCTAGGACTCTATCCCATCTGCAGACACCAAGTCCATAAGCTATTGCTGATGCCAAGAAGTGCTTGCCTAGGATAGCTGTCCCCTGAGAGGCTATGCCGGAGCCTGTCCAATACAGATGCGGATACTTGCAGCCAACCATCGGACTAAGCGCAGTGATCCCAATGGAGGAGTTGGAGAAAGGACTGAAGAAGCTGAAGGACTTTGCAACCCCATAGGAAGAACAATAATATCAACCAACCAGACTCCCCCACCCCCACCCCCGAGGTCCCATGTACAAAGAAACCTCCAACCAAAGACTACACTTGGAGGGACCCACGGCTTCATCTGCTTATGTAGCAGAAGACTGCCTTATCTGGCATCAGTGGGAGGGGAGGTCCTTGGTTCTGTGGAGCCTCAATGCCCCAGTGTAGGGGAATGCTAAGGCAGTGAGGTGGTTGTGGGTAGGTGCTTGGGGGAAGCAGGGGATATGGGGAATGGCATAGGGTATTTAACTGGGAAGGTGGATAACGTTTGAAATATAAATAAATAAAATAACCAGCAAAATACCTCACCCCACAAAAAAAAAAAAAAAAGAAAAAGAAAAATGGTATAAACAGGCAGTAAAGTACATACAGATTACACCCTTCAAGTCTGGTGTCTACATGATCACAGTTAGCACAGTGCCAACTGAACCCTTGTAAACCTGACACCCTGACACAGCATTCTTTGTTTTTCTTTTTTTTTTCCAATTTTTATTAGGTATTAACTTCATTTACATTTTAAATGCTATTCCCAAAGTCCCCTATACCCTCCCCACCCCCACTCACCTGCCCACCCACTCCCCCTTCTTGGCCCTGGTGTTCCCCTGTACTGGAGCATTTAAAGTTTGCAAGACCAAGGGGCCTATCTTCCTGATTATGGCTGACTACGCCATCTTCAGCTTCATATGCAGCTAGAGACATGAGCTCTGGGGGTACTGGTTAGTTCATATTGTTTTTACACCTATAGGGTTACAGACTCCTTCAGCTCCTTGGGTACTTTCTCTTGCTCCTCCATTGGGGGCCCTGTGTTCCATCCAATAGCTGACTATAAGCATCCACTTCTGTGTTTGCCAGGCACTGGCATGGCCTCACAAGAGACAGCTATATCAGAGTCCTTTCAGCAAAATCTTGTGGCCGACACAGCATTCTTAAGCCACAGTATTTCTTTCTTATTCTTCTTTAAGACTGCATATTGATAAAGAACATTAAAATATGAACTCATTTTACAAATTTACAAACTTCCTCAGCCTGACAAATTCAAACACCTTAAAAGTTGTCTCTAAAAAATACTCACAGTCTCTTCTAAAATTCAAAATGTCTGTAAAACTTCAAAATCTCTTTTTAAAAATGTGAACCTCTCTCAACTTTGGGCTCCTATAAAATCGAAAAGGAGTTAAATACTTTCTTTCTTCAACAGAGAAGAACCAGATCACAACCAAAGCGAAGCAAAACCAAATGCCACCACTGTAAATAACTTAGTATCCCATGTCTGGGATGCACTCAAAATTTTTTGAGCTCTTCCAAAGTTCTTGGGTCACTTCTCTGGCTCTGTCCTCTGCAGCATGCGCAGCTTGTCTTCCAGGCTTTGGCTAGCTCAACTCCAACCCTGCTGCTATACTTGGTAGTGACACCAAGGTACAGTGATCTCCGCAAAGCTCAGGTCTCTTGCTGAAACTGAGCTGTATTTTCACCAAAAGCTTCCCCTGGGCTCTTTTCTGGACTCCAGTCTTCCCACACAGTGCCCAGTCTCAGCTGCTCTCCACACTCTCTTTATGCCTTGAAAACCAGTACCACCTGGGTGATTCTTTCACTACCAAGTTCGACTGCCAGCACAAAGCACACATTTGGAGGCCTCTAGAACACAGCTTCTGTATTCTGAATATAGAGAAACACTTCCCAGAAGTGTTCACCTCAATGATGCTGGTCTCTTCTTAATCACAGCTGATTCTTCTGCTCTAGCTGACCAAAATCTATTGTCCCAGAAAACCAAAGGTTTTAAATCAATGGTTCTGGTCTCTAACATCACAGCTGATTCTTCAGTTTCAGATGACCATATGCTATAGATTATTCACTTGAAAGGTCAGGTAGAGTTGTTGCTTCCTCATGAAATTTCAGAAGCCAGACCTCCTCTTCTGCACTGACAGCAACATTTTTTTTTTAATCTTTCAAGATTCTACAGAGAAGTCCACTGCACTCTTAACATTCAATGTCTATTCTAGCCCAAAGTCCCAAATTCTCCTTACTTCTTCCTAAAATACAGTCAGGTCTCTCACAGCAATACCCCACAAACCAGGTACCAAATTCTGTCCTATTGAGGATATCTATTGCTGTGATGAAACAACATGACCATAAACAAATTGGGGAAGAAAGGGCTTATTTGGTTTATGCTTCCATACCATTGTTTATAACTGAAGGAATTCAGGGCAGAAACTCAAACTGGGCAGGACCTTGTAGGCAGGAACTGATCATAGACCTTGGAGTGATGCTGCTTACTCTATTCCTCCTCTGGGCTTGTTCAGCTTGCTTTCTTATAGAAGCCAGAGCCTCCTCCCCAGGGGTGGCACCACCCACCCCACAATGAGTTTGGCCCTTCCCCATCAATCTCTAATTAAGAAAATGGCCTATATGCTTGCCTTCAGCCTACACTTTTGGAGGTTTTTTTCACAATTAAGGTTCCCTTCTCTGATGATTCTAGCATGTATCAAATTGACATGAAACTAGCCATCACAGGTGTTTGTTTGTCATTGCGTCTGCTCTAATGTGTACATAATACCTCAATATAGATGTGCCTCATATGAAATAACCTTTGGTATTCTCTTTGGAAACCTACCTCTCAGAGGAACCATCCCTGGTTTGTATCATCACCATCCTTAACATCAATTCACTTTCTAAGCTAGTGCAATTCTTCTACTGTCTTCTCAGCTACAGCAAAATTACTAGTGTGCCATACTTGTTCATTTCACTTGACAATTTATTGTTCATGACAGTCTGATTCAACCAGGATACTACTTTCATAGGTCAATAGTCTTAGTTTAGACACAATTTAGCATTTATTTGATGTGTCATCTAGGGTCAACAAAACATTACTTAGCACCAACTGATTATTTACACAAAGAATATGTATTCTCTGCTGTCAAAATGTGCTGAATTTTGATTTGTTGGTGTCTTTATTCTTACATCTAATGAAAACTCCTTTGCTAGGCAGTTTATATGTGCTCTCCTTCCTTCCAGTGAGAAATATTATAGAGCAAAACACAGTTCTGGATATATCAGGTTACAGTGTTATTCCTCATATAACATGACAGTTACAGGAAAAATCTGAATCTACAGGGCAAGGCAATTATAGTAGATTGTTGATATAATTGAAATAAATGGTGGGAAAACTTCTAGTGTATGATCTTTAAAGCATATCATCCCAGCCTGCATTCTGGGATCTTCTTAGACATTTTCCTTCCTGTGTTAAGAAGCTGTGTGAGTTAGAAATTACAAGGAATCCAACCTATGAATGTGGTATTTACCCCCAAGGGAAGAGATGAGAAAATGTGCATGACATTGTAACTAAGCAGTTAATGACTTGATCTTACACCTGTGTGCATGAATTGCTGTTGACATGAAGCCACCCATGCCTGTAGTGTGTCATTGACTTCTGCTATTTAGTAATCACATTGTTCTTCCATTTCTCCCTCATCAGCATGTTTTGAAGCATATTATAGATTAGACTTAAAGTTCACGGAATTTATCATTCCCTACAGTTCCAGAAACAACTCAAATTGCTTTTGACTTTGGCCTCTCAGGCATGACATTGAAACAAATGAAACAATAATTGTAGTCATTACAGTGGTCATGCTATGTTTTTATTTCTTTAATTCTATTTAAAATTGTATGTACTGAAGTACATGTAAATATGAAAATATTAGAATACTATCAGCACTCCATACTATTATACACTATACTTGATCCTCTGTCCTAGATTTGTATTAGATACTAACCCTCACCAGGAATCATAAACTGACCTTGGTTGTCGTTGGTAAAATGTGCATTCTTTCTGCCTGTGGCTCACTTGACAAACACAAATGTGAACCCATTATATATGCACTTATGTCCATACTTGCATTTGCTCATCAAGTATAACCACAATTACATGTACTCTTCCTACTACATAAAATATATCACTACTAATTTTAGGAAAATGTTATTTGTTGGGAATTAATTAAAACATAAACATTGAAGCACAGAGTAAAATATATTCAATAGATATTACCAGGTGATTCAAAAGAGGTTTTTAAATTCAAATCTGCAAAAGATTTGTTTCTTTTATTGATGGAGTACAATGTGCCACAAATGCTGAGAACACAACTATACATGAATATATAAAACAACATAATGGAGCCATTAAAAACTGAAAGATTTTGGCTATGTAGGAAGTTGTTTGAAATTCTGTCCTAGTTACAAACTAATATTCAATTTTTTAATGAAACTCATCAACAACTTCAACAATTCTTTAAAAACGTACTTTATCATAATCTCAATATTGACTTATTTCATATATGCCAAAGTATGATAATAGGAAAATACTAACTTTTTCTCAGTGATTAAATCTTCACCTTCCATAAGAACGAAAACATGTTGGTCCTAATGGATGTAGTAATTAGCTGGTCCTGAACTAATGGCTCAAGTATCACACATACACACACACAGACCACTCAAACACACTTTTATGAAAACAACCTTGAAGGGCTTTGGATTAAGATCTAATCCCCAGAAGTGAAAGAGCAGGAGTTGACCACACAAAAAAATGGAGCACAATTTGAACACTATGCCTAATGATTCTGTTCATAACTATTGCTCCTTAAGTCAGAGAAACTAGGCAGTCATACTGGACACTCAGGACACTCCATTCTATGTATCTCTATCTAATAACCTCGGTTACACTGAAATAGAATGTATATATATATATATATATATATATATATATATATATATATATATATTCTACTAAGCTAAAGACTTACAACTGCTCATTCATGGGAATAATAAGTAGTCCACTTGAGTGGCACCCAAGTAGGCAAGTGAAAAAAAAACCCAGCCCAATTTAGAGAATCATCAAATTACCCAGGGCTTATTGCTGACTGAGTGTAACTCATACCTCATTATTGAAAGATATTGTTTCCTGTGGATGGTTTGTTTCTTTTCTCCTTTTAAAAAGAAAGAATGAATCAGTGTGTGGTCAATCTACTTCTCAACAATTCTTCCTCTGGCGACAAGCTGAAGTGATTCCATATTAAGGGAAAATGAGTTTCACTGCTCTTCATAAATTGCTTATGAGCTTTTTGAACAATCATCGCTCTAACCACACACACACACACACACACACACACACACACAAACACACACACACACACACACACATCCTCATATTTGTCATTAATGTGTTTGTCACAATAAAGGAAAAGAGATACCAGAGTGCTCAGTGCCTCCTGAGGATGTCTATTTTGCCCCCTCTGCATTTTAGCATATTAGATTATTTCTCCTAGGGACACGGCTGAGCAGTCTGTATTTAGGCTGACAGTTGGACATTTACATCTGTCCTATGTTATTTTGCAAAGGGACAACACCTTGTAGCATGCAACAGAAAGACTGTCAGCTGAAGTAGCTTTTATTTCCAGCTTTGTCACTCAACAGTTTGTAGGATAGTGGACAATCTATTCTTTTGGTCTGTACCAGCTTCTAATGTGTCAGTTCTATGCAAACGGACTTATTTCAAAACACTGAGCCTCCTCAATTCCTTGCACTGTTAATAAGAAGTGATGCCAGTGCATGGCTAGCTCCTGGAATTCTGTCATAATTTTGTGGACATGTTTGATTACTACCTTGTTATTTTTACTCTTTTCTCACTTCAACTTCCTTCAGAAAATAAAAACAACTCATGAAATTTTGGTATGTTAGAGTAAGTTTAGGTAATGCAAAACAAAACAAAACAAAAACATTCTCATCAATGTTTTATTTAGCCTATGTCTCTTATCATGTTCAAGAACTCCTTTCATACATCCATTAAAACGTTTTCTTACACAGATCCATATGCTTTAGATTTGTCTATATTTTTATTTCCCACTTAGCTGAAGGTGTGAATCTTACCTTTATCTTTCTTCCCATGTACCATTAGAACATTTTCTCTAGTTGCTCTGATCCCAATGTTCTTCGGGCCTATAACTGAGACCCTATTCTCAAGTCCCATGCTGCATGGTATAAATATTTTGTAATTACTACATTACCTAAGCATCAGTCTGTCTTCTGAAAATCTCTTCCATTAATCAAAGATCCCAATATCACATGGAGTAGAGGCTCATATATGTTTGTTTGATTCCTCTTAAGGCTGGAATGTAGTAACAACAAGTTTAATATTCTCCCGAACATCTCCATAGTGGAGGCTGGAGCGGCTGAGCGATGGCTCAGATACCTAGAGTGGAGCCCAATTTGGGTACTGTGGGTCTCCTCCCTGGAGTTTCATACTCAATTCTGATAAGGAAGCACAGGATTCCTCTAGGTCAGAAATAGAATTTTCATATTCTCTGAAAACGTGTTGATTTCAACACAGTATTTTAGCTATATTGTATTCCTAAAATAAATCATAAGCTAAGTAAAGACTCAAAAGTTGAGGACTAAGAGATGTGAATACTGAAGTGTCAACAATGGGTTCTGTCACACCACTGGCTACCACTGTGACACTGAAAAAAAAAAAATCAGAACAGTTAACAATGGCTGTCTGATAATTTGGAAAGTTAACAAAAGTCTCATGAAAGGCAAATTCAAAGAGAGAGAAGGGTTGCTTAGTGTCAGAGGGAGTGTAAACGGACAAGAAGAGATAGGCAAGGGTCATTTTAGGAGACCCGTAACATATATATATATATATATATATATATATATATATATATATATATATGAACCAGGAAATTCAAACAGGAGTAACTTGAGACTGAGTTTCCTCCACTTTCAAATAGCCTTTCAGTGCAACTATGTTAGATTCAAAATAGGCTGAGACTATAAAGGAGTTTTTCGTAGTAAACTAGCTATACGTAGTATGATAGATTAAATGTGGCAACGAAAAGAAAGCGAGAAGGGAGAAGTAACACAAGAACAAAAGAACTTCATCTGATCCTGAACATGAAAGCTTAAAATAAATATATAAAGTCCCTTCAGGGTTCATGCCAATCTATTTTCATGTGTAGGCTTCATCTGCATGACCATCTAAACAAAAAAAATGTAAATGTGATAGAACTGAGAAAAGCAATGGCCAGATGTGTAGAGCAATATAAGCTGTAATCACAGAACAATACCAAAATAAAGTTCACACAAATGGAAGATTTTGACAATACTATACTATTTTTAGTTTTAGTGTATTAAATTGATATGCTAAAATGAATTGGCTAATTACAGAATGGATCCACTTTCCCTAACCATCTCTTTCCCACCCCAAGGAATTTTATTTCTAAAACAGATTACAAATTTAAAACACTAATGCAAAACAAGGCAAGATTCTGGGAGAATCCTCTCTATGAGCATCGATCAAATTTTTTTTTATACCATTTAGACTTTTTGATTGATTTGCTTATTGTTATCATTATTAATTATTGTATTTATTTATATCCCAAATTTGCCCACTTCCAGCAGCACAGTTTCCCATCCCCTCTCCCCTTTGCCACTTGGAGGGTGCTCCCCTCCACTCCTCCCCAGACATCCTCCTTCCCTGGGATATCAATTCTCTACAGGATTAGGTGCATCCTCTCCCACTAAGGCCAAATCAGCTCAACTTGGGATCTATCCTGTGGGTAAGCACCAAACGCTGACGATATCACTGATGCTAAGTTGTACTTGCAGCAAACCCTGACGATATCACTGATGCTAAGTTGTTCTTGCAGGCAGGAACCTAGCGTGGCTGTACTCTGACAGGCTCTACCAGCAGCTGACTGGGACAGATGGAAATATTTACAGCCAACCTCTGGATTGAGGTCAGGGACCCCTATGGAGGAGTTAAGGGAAGGATAGAAGGAAGTGAAGGAGATGGCAACCCCACAGGAAGACCAATGTGTCAACCAACCTGGACATCTGAAAGCTTCCAGAGAATAAGTTACCAACCAAAGAGCATCCACGAGCTGGTCTGAGGTCTCTGGCACATATGTAGCAGAGGACTGCATTGTCTAGTTGATATGGTTTATCTGAGATAGAAAACTTACACTGCATATTGTTTGAAAAGCCCCTTTTCACTTTAAGTGTCATTCATATTGGTCTTTAGTCCATCTTAAGGTTACTTCTTCATTTAAGTTGAGCTAATATTCTATCATTTATTTTTTCTAAATCCTCATATTCTTGGGTCTTTTTTAAAAATATTCTTCTTATTTGACTGCTGTTGTTGTTTTTTAACCCTCAGAACTGTAAGGGAAACTCTCAGGCTGTCCTTTCTTGTTATAATTGTAGGATGTATGGCTGGTATGTGAAAGCCAGGGTCTGTTTCATTCTGTCACACTCCTTCTCACAGCCTCCTGACCTGGCAGTGAGCACTGCTGTGAGAGTTCCTTTACTCCAGAACCATCCACTCTTATCACCTTTAGCTGTTTCTTTCCAGGATAGACTCTTCCTACTGAATGCATTACTCTAGGCAAGGTACTTGCAAATGTCAAAAGCGCTGAATTACTTTTACTGTCTCCTTTTTTAATGTGATTGGGTTACCTCATTCAGAGGATCTGGAGGATATCATCCTGAGTGAGGTAACCCAATCACAAAAGAACACACATGATATGCACTCACCACTAAGTGGATATTAGTCCAGAAGCTCAGAATACCCAAGATACAATTTGCAAAACAAGAAACTCAAGAAGGAAGACTAAAGTGTGGATACCTCGATCCTTCTTAGAAGGGGGAACAAAATACCCATGGAAGGAGTTACAAAGACAAAGATTGGAGCAGAGACTGAAGGAAGGACCATCCAGAGAGTGCCCAATCTGGGCATCCATCCCATAAACAACCACCAAAGGCAGACACTATCCTGTATGCCAACAAGAGCTTGCTGACAGGAGCCTGATATAGCTATCTTCAGAGAGCTCTGCCACTGCCTGCCGGAGTACAGGGTTCCCAATGAAGGAGCTAGAGAAAGTATCCAAGGAGCTGAAGGGATTTGCAGCCACATAGGAGGAACAACAATATGAACTAACCAGTGCCCTCAGAACTCCCAGGGACTAAACCACCAACTAAAGAGTACACATGGAGGGACCCATGGCTCCAGCTACATATGTAGCAGAGAATGGCCTAGTTGATCATCAATGGGGGAGAGACCTTTGGTCCTGTGAAAGTTCTGTACCCCAGTATAGGGGAATGCCAGGGCCAGGAATTGGGAGTGTGTGGGTTGGTGAGCAGGGGGAGTGAGGAGGGGATAGAGGATTTTCAGAGGGGAAACCAGGAAAGTGGGTAACATTTGAACTGTAAATAAAGGAAATATCTAATAATAATATAAAATAAAATGTTGTTTGAGAATTTTGCATGTGACTACTATAGTTATGTAATTTTTACCTGAATTTCTGTGGCATCCAACTTTTCTTAATCTCATGACATCTTCCTTAAATACACACACACACACACACACACACACACACACACACACATACATATATACATATATATAAACACAATCTACTGAGTCCATTAGCATTGCTACTGTGGATGATTGCTTGGGATTGGATAGAATACCAAGTTTCATCCCTGGAGAAGATTGAATCTCCCTGTCTTAGCAGTCATTAATGGCTGTAGCACTTCACCTAGAGATGAAGCTGTGTAAGATTTCCTCTGTCCAAGTTCATATGTCAGCTAGTGTTGTCATTGTACAGGTCTTATTTAGGTGACCATGTAGTTGATATTTTATGGCTGTTTCTCATTGTCAAATACAGAAGGAAGGATCTTGGAGTACAGAACCTGAATCTTTTACAATATTTCTGCTCAGTGTTCTGCAATATTATATATATATATATATATATATATATATATATATATAATTTTAAATTAACATACTACTTGCAGTGAAACTCCAATGGAGGAGTTAGAGAAAGGACTGACAGAGCTGAAGAAGTTTGTCACCCCATAGGAATAACAACAATATAAACCAACCAGACACATACCCCCAAGAGTGCCCAGGGACTAAGCCACCAAACAAGAAGTACACATGACTCCAGTTGCGTATGTAGCAGATGATGGCTTTGTCAGGCATCAATAGGAAGAGAGGTCCTTGGTTCAATAGATGCCCCAGCATAGGGGAATAGAGGGTGGGCAAGTGGGAATGAGTGGGTGAGTGGAGGAACACCCGCATAGAAGTGGGGGGTGGGGGAAGTGATGGGATTTCTGGGAGGAGGGAAATTGGAAAAGTGGATAACATTTGAAATGGAAATAAAGAAAATATCCAATAAAAGATTATTAAAAAAATTTTCCAAGTACCAGACATGGGATACATCCCTTTGAGTTGTTGGCCAAGGGTATTCCAAGAGATTCCCAAAACAATATAGGCCTTAGTTACCTCCAGGTCATGAAGGGAAGACCTTGCAGAAGACACCACAAGCTTCAGACACAGGAGATGGAGAAATTGAAGTGGAACTGGCCTGGAAGCCTTCTTCCCGAGGACTAGCATGCATAATATCTAAAGATGCTAGATAAGCCATGAGGGGAGAAATTTAATTTATTATCCTACTGAAATATAAAGCTTACCAACCACAAAATGACCAGAATGGCAAGATAAACCTATAGATGTAACAGTGGCACTCATTGGTGGTAACCAACAGCCTTCTAAAAAGGTCCACTTAAGAGGAGGAAACCATGCCTAGCATTGTAAATGTAACCAATTGCCTGAAACTCTGAGGTCATGGGCCCCAGAGGAGAACCTCACACTTCTACTTTTCTAAACTAGTCTAATCCCTAAGTTTATCCTAAGTACTAAACCTTTCACTTATCCAGATGAGTGGAGCTTCCAACCTGCATCAATATTTCCTTTTTCCTATCTTCATTACAAGGTACAGATTTTTTTTTTTTTTTTTTTTTTTTTTTTTTTTTTTTTTTTTTTTGGTCTTTGAAACTTTTTTTTTCATACTGTTTCGAATTTGCAATCATCTATTCTAAGGCTTCAGACTTTCTGTACTTTAGCTTAACTGCTTGGAAATCAAGAGGCAATCATATCTGCATAACAAACTCAACACCTTCTTCATCTCCTTGTGCCTTTGAACTAATGATGTTTAAATAAAAACAAATAGTTGTTTACCAAGTTAAAAAAAATTCCTTATGTTCTTCATGCTGCACCAAACAGATTTATTTGTATAATTTGCTTTAGAGCCTGCCTTTTGTGTTTGAGATTAATCTTGGTTATATGTTAATTTACAATAATAAATTACAATGTTTATTGGAAGTTATGTGTTTCAGAAGCTACATCTTTCCCAGTTTAGTTTCTTTGCACCTGGGAGAAAGTGCACAGATGTCTATACAGAGGAAGCAAGGGGGATGCATTGCAGAGTTTTAACTCGGTTGTTTTGCATCTGGCACCTTACCTGTGTTCTGAAATGTGACTCCAAACTTAACTCTTCCCCTGATATATGTCTTCTAAGAAATAAACAGTTTAAAAGACTAGCTCTTTCTTTCAGGTACTGGTCATTCATCATGTCACTCCTACAGAATGCCCACCATATTCAACTTCCAAAGGATTTCTTTCCATTTGTTATTTGAGGGATCGTGGCGCATTGTGGTAGAGAAATAATGTTGGAGGAGCTTCATGCATCATTGTGGAGTTTCTGTCTGCAACTTCTCACACTTGATCTATCAGCAAAAGAAAAACCAGACTCTAGGAATGGCAGTCATCTTCTTAACATGCCTCTTGTAACACAACTCTGCTGGTTAGATGACCCACCTAAAAGATACCAATCTGCCCAACAGCAACGACACAGAACTACCAATGACATTCTCTATCTCCACCTCGGAGAACATGTTGGAATAAAGAGTGCAAATGTAAGAACTAGAAGGCAGGAAGCAGTGCTGTGAATAGCTTACTTCTGAACTTGAGACAGTTGATCATTGTGATCATCATGACTTAGGTCATTAGCATTTGGCTTCACCTGCACAGAATCAGGTCAGTCAATATCCGAGCCTGGATGCACGGGGAACTCCTAAGGCCCCACTTTGGAGCTGTGCTATTTGCTGAGTTGGGGGAGTCATTTTGTGTGGAGGTGGGGTTGCTTTAAGCTGATCATGACCTGGTGGATGTCCAATATTTTTGTGCATACAAGCTGTTTGTTATAAGACTTGGTGAGCTATTAAAAAAATGTTGATTAAGTGGGAGGTATTGCAGGAGATGGAGAGAGAGGGCATGTAGGTTGTTGAGACTGAATATGATGAAGATGCATTATATACATGTATGAAGATGTGGAAGAATAGATACAAATTACTCTCCTTTTCATGTGAGTCTTTGTGTTGTTGGCAGGGTATAAAGGCCTTTTCCTTACTTGATTTTCTCACCAGTCACTAGCAATGGTGGTATTTGTGCTTTATCCTTAAGCTTCATTGGCTCTCAAAGCTAAACTTCTGTTTTACTATTCATTGGTGTTGACTACCAATATTCTAAATCCAGGATTTTGTCATCAGAAATTTCTACTCTGAAAGTAGCAATTGAGACTTTAGCCATTAATCTGTAGAGTCTCTTTCATATTTTGTTTTTTTGTTGTTGTTGTTGGGTTTTTTTTTTTTTTTTGGAAGAAAAGGAGCCCAAACTCTAAATCTAAATTTTTATTTTATTTTTCTTGTTTCTGAAACAATGTAACATTTACCGTATGCATTCTCCCCCTTGATCTGTGAACTATGCCCATTTTCTAAAGACTTATTTTTATTATTTTAAAATTCTGTGTCTGTATCTATATGTGGATACATTTACCTCCAAGTGGGTCTAGGACCCCTGGGTGGTCGTGCAGATCCCAGGACGAGCCCCCAAATGAAAGACCCCCGAAGGGAGCCCCCCCCCCGCTCCAGTCTCGGGAAGGACGCGCACCCAGTAGGACGCTGAGACCAACTTGCTGTAAACACACGAGGAAGTTTATTGAAGACAGGACAAGACAAGAGCTCAGGCCAGCATGCTGGGGTTGAAACTCATACGCCACGCAGGGGTAGAGGAGTTCGACCCCGACCTGAATTTTTACAGAGCTTAT
>NC_034596.1:13726219-13743074 GCF_900095145.1 Mus pahari
CCCCCCCATCTCCTGGATCAGGTCAGAGTTCAGCCAGGTGGCTTGGGTGATTGTCCTCTGGGAACTGACCTTCTTCCTTGGTCAGTGGATCATTTCCCTGTCCTCATTAATACCACAGCCTACCCTCCATTCTGTCCCCATCCTATCTGCAGGATATTAGACGGTATCCTTAGCTAATTTATTTCACATTCCTTTCATACTTTAAGTAGACTAAACTACAATAAGGAAAATATCTGACAAGAAAGAAATGAGTTGGGAAGGTTCAATTTTCTACTAATTTCTTTTTATGTATTGTCTTTATGTTGTTGAACATTATCTTACCAAGTCTATTACAACTCCTATGAATTTGATCGCATCTTTCTTTTGACATTCAACATTTTGTATACTTATTTCTAAGTTAAAAATGGTGATATAGAATAAATTTTCAATTTCTGTTCTTTACAGGGCAGCAGACCCCGAGGTACATGGTGGTTATATCAACAATACTCATAAATAATATTCCTACGTTGATTTTGTTCTTGTTTCTGTCTGTCCTTAATTTTTATATTCATGAAGCTTTTTAGCATTCACATACAACACACAGAGACAAATCTTTTTCATTCCTTGGTAATGCTGACTCATCAGTTTAGATAATCCCACTAGATTTCCTAAAAAGCTACTCATTGCTATTTTTACCAAAGCAGCAACATCCCTATTTCTGTTACACCATCTTGTAAACAAATTTGTACAACCACAGTGGGATATGGTCTTCCCAATGGCACAGCCACACTAATAAAGCAATTATGGTAGAGATGAATGAGGAAAGATAGGAGATTTATGTGAATAAAATCACAGAAGCAAAATGATGTAGAATGCAACTATCCAAGGATTCACTAAAGACAATCAATGTGTACACAGTTCCAGGAGAGCATCATGCACAAACCTCTTCCAGCTGTGAGCAGAGATTTAACTGCTTTGGGTCCAGATAACATGTCCAATAGTAATATTCATTCACTGCAAAGTTCTATGACATAATTAGAAGAAAGATGATTAAATGTAAATTCAACTGTGTTCTGATTTCTTTCCATTCATCGGAAGAGAGTTTTTATCTAGGAACATGCTTCAAAGAATAAAGCAGTAATAAGGCAATGGATATCTCAGACTAACCCAATGAGTCCAGAGAGAATAGGTCACTGTTAATGCAGTAAAGAGGCAATGGATGTCTCAGACTAACCCAATGAGTCCAGAGAGCATAAGCTACTGTTATTTTAGTCTCATGATGAGTTGTGAAATCAAAGGTAGTTTAGGCCTATCTAATTACATCAAACTGAATTAATTTTATTGAGATGCCTCTTTTACTAAAAAAATGAAATCGGAGGTAATTACATAAAGGAAATGAACTTATTTTCAGAAAGGCAATTACTGTATATTTTAGCTCCTTGGTGGTTTCTCTATTTGAAAGGTATGTACAAGTATGTCTGTATATATTATAAGAAAGCAGAAATGAAACTGTCCAGGGAACAAAAATGACTGATGGAAGATGGAAGTATAGATGGGGAGAAAAAAGAAAACAGATGATATGGGTGAATCTACTCAGCATAATATATCCCACCCCCAATCCAAATATATATATATATATATATATATATATATATATATATATATATATATTACACACACATATGCTGTGTAATGTTTCAATTGGATGAAGTATATTTGTATCTTAAATGTTATCACTTTCTGTTCTATTGATACTTTAATTCATGTATATTATTAAATAAGTCAACCTATTTCCATTACATCCAACTAGTATCTGTTTTTCAAGTTTAAAACATTCTATATGGAAAGAATGACAGAGAAAAAGTGTGGAGTAGAGACTGAAGGAATGACCATTCAGAGACTGTCCCACCTGGGGATTCATCCCATATACAATCACCAAACCCAGACACTATTGTGGATGCCAACAAGTGCTTGCTGACAGGAGCCTGTTATAGCGGTTTCCTGAGAGGCTCCACCAGTGCCTAGAGGTGGATTCTCACAGCCTCTCATTGGACTAAGCACAGAGTCCCCAATGAAGGACCTAGAGAAAGTATCCAAGGAGCTGAAGGGATTTGCAACCCCATAGGAGGAACAACAATATGAACTAACCAGTAACACCAGAGTTTCCTGGGACTATACCACCAACCAAAGAGAACACATGGTGGGACTCATGGCTCCAGCTGCATATGTAGCAGAGGATGGCCTAGTTAGTCATCAATGGGAGGAGAGACCTTTGGTCCTCTGAAGGCTTGTACTGGTTAGTTTTGTGTCAACTTGAACCAAGCTGGAGTTATCACAGAGAAAGGAGCTTCAGTTGGGGAAATGCCTCTGGAAGATCCAGCTGTGAGGCATTTTCTCAATTAGTGATCAAGTGGGGAGGTCCCCTTGTGGGTGGTGCCATCTCTGGGCTGGTAGTCTTGGTTCTATAAGAAAACAGACTGAGCAAGCCAGGGGAAGCAAGCCAGTGAAGAACATCCCTCCATGGCCTCTGCATCAGCCCCTGCTTTTTGACCTGCTTGAGTTCCAGTCCCAACTTCCTTAGTGATGAACAGCAATGTGGAAATGTAAGCTGAATAAACCCTTTCCTCCCCAATTTGCTTTTTGGTCATGATGTTTGTGCAGGAATAGAAACCCTGACTAAGACAAGGCTCTAGGCCCCATTGTATGGGAATGCCAGGGCCAAGAATTGGGAGTGTGTGGGTTGGTGAGCAGGGGGAGGGCGAGGGGATGGGAGTTTTCGGAGGAGAAACCAGGAAAGGGGATAACATTTGAAATGTAAATAAAGAAAATATCTAATAAGAAAATAATTGCAACTGAACAAAACATTCTATATATCTTAGCATATATCCTAGTATGAAATGGTACTTTAGAACTTTTATTTCTTATCTAAATGGAGCCTCCTGCTCATAGATCAAATTTCTCCATATTTGTCTTCTTCCTTGGAGACTGCCACTGTAATAACTATCTTATTCTACACTCACATGAAGTATACATTTGAGAATCCATATAAAGGAGTGAAATCATATGCTACTTCAATTTCTGTACCTGGTTGATCTCACTTAGCACAGTACCCCTATGATGGAAAATCAAAAGAAATTACCATAGATTATTACGAATAATGACATGGGAACAAATAAAAAAACACACCATTAAAAACAATTAATCAAATTTCTCTTATAAAATTATAGCCAAGAAAAATTTATCATCCATTTAAATTTGTTGAAAAAAATATTAGTGAACATTACTAAGCTTGATTTCAAAACATATTACAAAGTTAGCATGTTCAGCTCCCTTGATACTAGAATGGAGAAAACACAGAGACCAGTAGAGACTAATAGACAGACTCTAGATATAACACTTCGCAAAGCTAAGAATTTTGTACTAGGGTAAGTATTAAAGGCATTGAATAGAAACTGCTTAGTAATGCAAAGCACCCTTCATAAAAATATTTTCCCAAACTACAATTAGATAACTGCCCAACTTCAGAAGCATCATTTCTCTGTGATCATTTGCCATTCCCTGTTATTTAGGCTTTTACTTTAAAATGAAAGAATCTTTAAGTTGGAATCAACTTAGAATAAAATGATATTTCTTCTACTTCTTTTCTCTGTGAATCATGTCCCCAAATTTGAATTTTCAGGTTTCAAGCTTAATTGAGAAGCAGAGCTAACTAAAATATTTAAACTCAGTGCAAATAGCTCAAATAAATTTCAATTACATTTTAATTTAACGCAAACAAGGTTTTGAAATTATTCCAAACAGGTAACTTAATATATTATTTTAAACATAAATCCCACAATAAATATTTGACTAAGAAGAAATACTGTTATTGATTTTTTTTTCTCATTTTTATGTCTAGGATAGTTTGGTAGCACATCAAATGCAAATTTAGTAGATTTTAAAACTAACAGATGTTCATTTCTTATTTAAGTTTTAAATATATACTCTAACAGTCCATTAAATGACTAACAATATATTAACATAACATCAACTTTTATTTTTAATAAAATTTGTTTGATATTTAATATGGATTGTCTTGAATCTTAAGCCAAATGATATATGCTCATTACACAATTAGAGACCTTATACCCAAAATAATTTGCACATTACTTTTTACAATATATGGAGATATACTGGGGTAGAGTTATGACAATTTTATTGTATTGAATTTACACATGAAATCTGTTTCTTCATTCAGTAACTAATATTACAAACTTTATATTCAAGGACATAATACTCAGAAATATAATCTTCAGTAAAGCATATGTAATGCCCATCACCAACAATTTAGTTATTCTGCAATAAAAAGCTATACATTTTAAGCATCAATAGTCTAGTCAGATGGCTCAGAAATAAGTGTGCTTGCCACTAGTCTCGATGACCAGAGTTCAAACCACAGGACCCATATGATAGAAGGAGAGAACTGATTCTTGCAATTTGTGATCTAACCTATACAACCATGCCAGGAATTCACATAGATACAGCACACAGACACACACACACACACACACACACACACACACATCATACTTATCACACATGCACTATACAATGAGAGGGACTGGAGATATACAATTTTAAAAGAATAGTTGTAGCTTTTGTACATGTATGTAATATTTATTTTTATGGTGTCAAGCCAAGTATAAGTGAGTAGTAGCTTTGAGTTCATACAGCAACATTAAACTTCTAGTTAAATGGTCAGACTAGAGGAGCTATCAGAGTAATAACAAAAGGATTTTCAGAGTTAAAATTACATTTTAAAGTTATTTTTGAAGGAATACAATTTAATTCATAGTTAACTAAAATGATTTTAGCCATGAAAGTAATATCTAGCTTTTGACATGCAATTACAGTATGAACCATCATTCATATCATAGCAATTTCCTGTGTATGTAAATATGACATGAATATAGTAAACATGTCATCATTATAAATATTTTCTTTCTGCTCTATTTGTTTTCTTATCCTATTTTCTTCCAGCATTTACCTTATGTTGAAGTTTCATTTAGCTTTATTTCTTGGTGGGTGTTTGTGTGTGTGTGTGTGTGTGTGTGTGTGTGTGTGTGTATGTGAGTGCATGCGCATGTGTTTGTACTCGTGTGTGTGTGCACCCATGTGCGTGTATATATGTGTGTATAAATATACATAATGTGTAATTTATTTTTAAAGAAAGATTTGCTCTGGGAATTATGAAAGAATATTTTTAGGCTCTTGACAAAAATAGTTTAATTTCAATGTGTTCCTGTAAGTTTTTAAGAAATAAATGTCATTTTCACCGAGTCAAAGTTACTATGAGCTGATTCTAGAATATAGAGTAGACTCTGAGGTTGGATAGAAAATGGCCATCTATATCAGCATTATTACCCTGAAATTGAGCATGTATAAAACTGGAAATTCAGCTTGCCAATTCAGTAAAAATCCTAGATACTAAGAGAAAGTTGAATGCTTTGAGACTTATGCTTACCAGGTACAGCCAAGCCAGGGTATATATATATATATTTTCTCCATCTGAAGATGTACAGTATAGGGAGAGTGGAGAACATATAGTTAAATGTGTGAGAATAGCATATTGAAGCAGACAGACCACTTCCACAGAAATAAAAACAACAAAAAGACTAATATAAATGTAATCAGTGATATTAAACAGGCAAAGAATATAGCGTAATAATAATAAATAAATAATAATAGTAATAGAATGAATGTAAAATGTGAGCAAGCAAAATACTTGATGTGATAGAAATAATTAATTTGAATAGTAGAAACATATAATTTTATAAATGAGAAGATATTTTAATATAAAATGTATGAAAGGTGCATTAGGAAAAACAGAGTAGTGGAAACAGAATCTTATTCAACAAAAATATTCCATACATATAATATATAATCATTCAATAATTAAGACCTTTCTAACAGTGATAAAGTCTCAGTAAGCGCTGACAGTTAAGTTTTATCTACTATTCCAAAGGAAATAACATCAGTTACCCCAAAATTTCTGAGTCTATTACTACAACAAATGAAAAAAATATGTATAGACATTGCAAGACAGGTATTCTATGGATCTGAGTGGCCTATGCTTTGGAGATAATATCTAAAATCTACAGCAGATCCTAGAATTGCCCACTTTCTTCTAGTTATTGTACTTTTAGGACCTCAATTCTATTTTAACCCATTATACGTGCATGTTTGTATATGGGATGAGAGGATGAGATTACAATCTGTCTTAATTTTTCTGCCTGAGGCTAAAGTCTTTCTTAATAGTATTAATTATACACAATAAAGAGTTCCATTATGACATTTTTATGCATGTACGTGATTAATATTGCTCATAACCACAATCCATTACCTTCTCTTGTACTTACCCCTCCATTCTCCTGGAGACACTCTTCATTTTTCCCATCAGTCTTCTTATACCCATGTCTCCTTCGCTCACTAGTTTTGATAGCCCAGTAAGTTTAACTAGAGTTGTTTAAGTGAGAGGAGATGTTTGTATAAGCACAGGTCACTTATCAGTGGCTGCTACACTGAAGGACACTACCACACAGACACACACAGACACACACACACATATACACACACACACACACACACACACACACACCTACATGGAACAGTGACTGAAAATATTTCCTCCAGGAGGAGCAAGGCCTCTTGAGACATCCAAGGTGGCATGCTGATCTGCCTAATGTTGTGCATGTATCCAGTGGAAAATCACAGCTGCTGAAATTTCTGGGGTATAATGGTCCTAAAGACTGCATACTGAAGCATGAATCTCCATCCCCAGCATGCAGCTCCATCGTCAACATGCAGCTCATCCTTGGGCCTTAACATTCTCTTCTGTCCACACCCCCATTTTAGAGATGTCCCCTGAGCAATGGAGGAAGTGACCTAGATGACCTTCTCAGTGTTATTACAAAAAGACACTATCAATTTTTGTATGTTGATGTATATTATGAAATTCTTCTGCTCAATTATTGGTACTAACATTGTCTGATCGTCTTTAGAATCTGCTATATGTAAGTTTTCTTATCTTCAAACACAGACCATTTAATTTTTCCTTTCCATTTAGAGACCTTTTTATTGCTTTCAAATCTTCAATTATTTTGGCTAGAATTTCTAATAGACATTTTTAAAAATCAAGATACAGAAATGATCAGCGGGTTTATAAAAAACTTCAACACATTTAAAAATGTGAAAGATGCAAAATGAAAAATAAAATGAAATATGGCTTGTTAGAAAGTCATTTATCAGCGGATTAGAGACTGTAAGTATTGGCAAAGGCGCACAGGATGAGCGATGCACTGTATTACTGATATGAATGAAAATTAGTACATTATTTTGGGAGACTGTGTGGATCTCTGCAAGAACTTCAAGTACTCTCGACCTCTGAGCCTTCTTTCTAACCCTCACTCTTGAATTCTTAAGAGCTTCATGTCTTGGTTTTTTTAAATTTAATTTTACTCTATTAATTGCTGAATATTTTATATTTAGTTTTCAACAGTATCAAAAATTCTTTCCTCTTTTTGTTCTTGTTGAAATTTGAAATTAGTAGCCAGGCCTTATGTATTTTTTTTTTCTGAGCAAAAAGGATATATGTTCATAGTTCATAGATTTTGGTCCACAGAAAGAGCTCAATGATAAGACACTTGTCTAGAAATCAGGAAGCCCTGGGCATTATCCTCAAGAGAGGGAGAGAAAGAAACAGAGCAAAGGATGGAGAGAAATGTGGAATGAAGTGACTCTATTGAGGGTGGATGTGAGGTAAAGATCTTCTGAGAAACTTATTGCAATCCAGAATGTCTCATATTGACTGATCTGAATGGATGTGCTAGGTACAAAACCTTAAAATAGCCTTTGGTTCATTTGTTTGTTTTTATCATTGGCACAAACAAGAACTGTTCCCACATAGATCTAATGTTAGATATTAGCAATTTAAGAATTCTTGGCATATTATGCTTTGTGAATAATGTATTTCTGGTACTGTTATTGAATTTATTATGTACCCTAACATATTTGGGAACAATACATTGAAATATAATATGGCAAAACATGTCAGAATGCTTGCACAGCTTAAGAAACAGCAGTAGAATGAAATTTTAACATTAAATTTTCACACCATAGATAAAATGTAACAATTCAAAAACATAAAATAGAACAGAGATATGTCATTTGTGCTGTTTTAGTGAGTTCCTTGTGTGTGTGTGCCAGGGAGAGAGAGAGAGAGAGAGAGAGAGAGAGAGAGAGAGAGAGAAATTCAATCTATCATCCAAAAAGCTAACATGGGGAAAATTTTTATTTGTGAGTGACAGGTTGTCAGGGTCTAAATTTCTCTAAAACTCTTGTCTGCTGCTAAATCCTGGGCTCTAATGTTCTGTGCAGTTTTCCACCCTTTTCTAGAGAGTTTTGTTTTCCTTCTGCCTGGGCACTTCCTGTATCTTTGTTTTGACTCTTTCCTGAGATTTTTCAAGTCTCCCTCCTTTATTTTTAGATCTCTGTTCTCATTGTCATTGTCCAAATCATGAGACATGTGTTAATAATTTGCCCAAAATATTTGGATTCGGAACCATTTCATTATACTTTACATCAACTTACTATAAGGCAACACTTTATAACTATCCACAAATAACCTTATTTAAACCAAATATAAAATTAGTATTATTTTAAATGAGCTCAGTGTGTTCTAAACCAAAGTTTTACTTTCATTCACATCTAGTGTCATGCTGATCATCAGGTTTTCTTACCATTTAATTTTACCTGATATAGTTATTAGTTGACTCTTATTATTTCATTTTTGAATATTTTATTTTCTCCCATTCACTAAAAGCAGACTTGACTCCATTTGTAAGAATCTTTTGGCACGTGCAACTGAGTGCTCGGTAGCTTTCTAAAATACTGCAATAGCATCCAGGACACAGAAAATCTATACCACAGAAAACAGTCAAACAGGACAAGTGAGCTCAACAGAGTTACTGCTGCTCATACGAGTGATCAGTGTGGTTTTGCTGAGTTTGAGTTGGATATTTGTTGAGTTGGATTTCTTTAAATAGAAAATTTATATGCAGAGTTAGCTCTCTGAAGGATGATGCCTACATTACATGTTTAAGCATAAAAGCAATGCAGCACAATGAATTCACACATCCTAGAATCAGCAAGATTAGCCTCCTAGAGACTGTTAGTGTCAGCTGCATAACTCTATTGGGGGTTCTGGAGTTGCTTCCGAAGCCGAACTTGTCCCAGCCAGGTAAGTCTTTATTCTTTATAGTCCTGAACACTTCGCTGAATATCATGACTCGTGGTTAGGAAAAGCTAACTTGCAAATGTTAAGGGAGCATCTGTCTATACCCTGCAACCTACTTGTTCTCTGTATGTGAGATATTCAGGCAAGAACTTGGCTGAGATAGGAAATTATAGAAGAAAGACTAACAGTAGTTCTCGCCTCTCTCCTGTTCTCCCCTCATAGTTCTGCCCCAGGTCATGAAGGGTGAAGTGGCTGGTCCAAAGCAAAGAAGTGTAAAACTCATCTAAATTTTAAGAAAAAAAATAATATTCATGTTTCAGAAACTTTCAGGTGAACATACATAGCAACAGTATCTTGCCATCTATTAATGTGGTAAGGTAGACCTGTTCAAAATTGTGAGAAATGGTCAAATTATTACAATAAGAGAGAGCCTGCTCAAACTGTTACAATAGGAGAAGACAACCAAGCAAAACTCTGAATCAACAAGGGGAAATGAGGAGTTATAGATAGGAAACAGAATGAAAAATTAGTAAATGGGCAAACGTCAGAGCAGATAGTCAAGAGTGGGTGGTTCCTACCAACCCCACTGAGGACTTATAGAACACTTGATGAAGGGGGGGTGTCACCCATCAAAACTGAATAGTGAGGAACTCATGAGCTAGGGCAGTTAAATGTCAAGAGTAGGTCTTCTCTCCATAATAGTTTAACAGCGACTTCCCTAAATGTGGGCAGGTTGGCCTACCAAGGCTAGGGGCCAAGATTGAGACCTCACTTGGATGAACTTTTGCAGAAGTCTTGCTAAGGTTTGGTCAAGGAGAAGAACCTGTCACTCATCCAGTAACAGATTCCATGAATACATTGAATAGCCTTGTAAAGACTCAGCTGCGTCATTAAATTGGAGATAACAACACAGAAAATGGGGAGTAAACTGCTTCAAATCAGCTATACAGGCTCACATGGGCTCATAGAGACTGAAATGACAAGCATGAGGCCTGCATGGGTCTGAACCAGGACCTCTGCTGTTAGCTTTCTGTGGGACTTGTTACATGGGAATGAGTGTTTCTCTGACTCTGTTGTCTGCTCTTGAGATTTTTTTTCCTCTTGTTGGGTTGCCTTGTACAGCCTTGGTAACAGAGCTTTCGCCTTGTTTTATTGTGTCCTGTTTTGTGGAGTTTGGCTGTAGTCTTTTGGAGACCTGCTCTTTTCTGGAAAAGAAATGGAGGGGAATAGATCAGGGAGAAATGGGAGACGCAGGGGAGCTAAATGGAGCAGAAGGAAGGGAGGGATGTATTATATGAAAGAAGAATCTATTTTCAATAAAATTTAAAAGAAAGAAATAAAGAAGGATGGAAGGGAGGGAGGAAAGAAGGAAGGAAGGGAGGAACGGAGGGAGAGAGGGAGGGAGGAAGAACGGAAGGAATGAAGGAAGCAACAAAGGAAGGAATGAACGAAGGAAAACACTACTGGATACTTCTCCTTCCCTAACATGAATAGGCAAGGTTAGAAATTGTGAGCGCAAACCACAAGGGTAGATTTGTCTCTTAGGTGGTGTGTGACATTCTGAGTCTTTTCCATATAGAGATTGTCATTTTTGTTTTTAATTTTTATATATCAACTTGTATTAAATACATAGAAAAAAAATGGGGTCTCGTGAGTCCATATCACCTGTTCCTTATGACTCAATGTTCTTTGCAAGAGCTGAGCAACCATTTCATTATGTTCTACACATAATCTCAATCAAAAACCCTGTCTTATCCACAGGTGTCCTGGGTCTGTGGCAGATAATTAGATTTTTTTTTTTTTTATTAATGGCATTTGGAAAATGACCTCTACCAGACATGCAGAGAGAACAGAAATGAGTAAATGCTTTTTTCCTAATGTCAGAGAAGAGTGATGGCTTTGGTTCCTGCTTTTGTTATGGGTATAATCAAACTCCTTCAAATGTGTATAAATTCCAGATATGCAGTTTAAAAATATTTTAAAGTAACCATTTATGACATTAGATTTTGTATGTAGTTCTTGTATCAGAGTGTATGGACATATGAATAGAACAGGACAAGGTCAAATGTTTCCAAAATAACTTTAAAGTGGCTGGAGAGGCTACTTTTTGTGGAGGTGCATGACAGTGAGTCTTTTTATCATGAAGCAGTGGGTCTCAAAGTTTGTGTCATGATCTCTTTGAGGGTTGAATGACCCTTTCATAAGAGTTGCATATCTGATATCCAGCATATTTACACTTAAACTCATAACAGTCCAGATTACAGTTATTATATTGCAACAAAATAACCTAATGTTTGGGCATCACTATAGGATGAGGAACTGTATTAAGAGCCACAGCATTTGGGAGGTTGAGACCACAGTGAAGGGGAACATGCCAAGAACAAGAAAGAAAGCATCTAGAATAGTGTGCCCCTAAGGTGATGTCTCCAGTGCTTTTCTACTAGGACGCATCTAACTGTCCACAGCTTGGTATAAGAATGAGAATACTGAGTAGGGAAGCAGAAAACTGGCCTGACCAGGGACACAAGTCTATTCTGGTCAGTTCCAGTACTGGGTAACCTTGGGCGCGGAATCAGCAGACACCCTCACGGTCCCCAGAGGACTCTCCACGCTATCTTAAGATCACTGCTGAGTGGAACAAAACATTGGTTCCAATCCAATCACGCAGGACCTGAGACAGTAGTAGGGAAACAGAAAACCAGCCTGACTAGGGGCACAAATCCTTTCTGGTCAGTGCCAGTACCGGGTCACGTTGGGCGAGAATTGGCAGACACACCCATGGTCCCCAGAGGACTCTCCACCCTATCTTAGGATCAGTGGAACACAACATCTGTTCCAAACCAATTGTTACAGATCTATGACAGCAGGATCAAGGACAAGGGAGATCTGACTGACCAGAGGCTCCGGTTCATTCTGATAGGTACTGGTTTACCTTGGTTTTGAACAGACCAGACAGCTCCATGATCCTCAAAGGAGACACCACTTCCAGGCATTGTAACATGCCCAGGATCTTAGGATAACAGGATCCCAGGATAACAGGAGCTTCCTCACACCAGGATTTCAGGGTCTCAAAGGAAGCTTGAGTGCCAAGAACGCTGACACACCCAGAAACTCAGATTCACAGGAGCCCACAACCAAAGCATCACAGAGAAAGCTGGACTATGATGAGTCATAAATCAACTAGGATTATAGGAAGGATAGGCTCCAATCAGATATATTGAGAGGGCAGCAAGCACTTGAGATAATCAGATGGCGGGAGGCAAGCTTAAGAACAGAAGCAACAGAAACCAAGGTTACTTGGCATCATCAGAACCAAACTCCCCCACCATAGCAAGTCCTGGATACACCATCACACCTGAAAAGCAAGGCATGTATCTAAAGTCACTTCTCATGATGATGATGGAGGACTTTAAGAATGAAATACAGGAAAACACAGATAAAGAGCTAGAAGCCCTTAAAGAGGAAGCACAAAAATCCCATAGAGAGTTACAGAAAAATTCTACCAAAAAGGTGATGGAATTGAATAAAACCATCCAGAATCTAAAAAATGGAAGTAGAAACAGCAAAGAAATCACAAAGGGAGACAACGCTGTAAGTAGAAATCCTAGGAAAGAAATCAGGAACCATAGATGTGAGCACCAGCAACAGAATACCAGAGATGGAAGAGAGAATCTCAGGTGCAGAAGACTCCATAGAAAACATGGGTACAATAATCAAAGAAAATACAAAGTGCAAAAAGATCCTAACTCAAAATATCCAGGAAATCCAGGACACAATCAGAAGACCAAATCTAAGATTATTAGGTATAGATGAGAAAAAAAGATTTTTAAATTAAAGGACCAGTAAATATCTTCAACAAAAATATAAAAGAAAACTTCCCAAACCTAAAGAAAGAGATGCCCATGAATATAAAAGAANCCTACAGAACTCCAAATAGTCTGGACCAGAAAAGAAATTCCTCCTGGCACATAATAATCAGAACAATAAATGCACTAAATAAAGACAGAATATTAAAAGCAATAAGAGAAAAAGGTAAAGTAACATATAAAGGCAGACCTATTAGAATAATACCAGACTTCTCACCAGAGACTATGAAAGCCAGACTATCCTGGACAGATGTTATACAGACCTTAAGAGAACACAAATGCCAGCCCAGGCTACTATACCCAGCTAAATTCTCAATTACCATAGATGGACAAGCCAAAGTATCCCATGACAAGACCAAATTCACACAATATATTTTCACAAATCTAGCCCTTCAAAAGATAATAATGGGAAAACACCAATACAAGGACAGAAATAAGCCCTAGAAAAATCAAGAAAGTAATCCTTCAACAAACCTATAGGAAGACAGCTGCAAGAACAGAATCACAATTCTAAACAAAAATAACAGGAACCAGCAATTACTTTTCCTTAATATCTCTTAATATCAGTGGACTCAATTCCCCAATAAAAAGACATAGACTAACAGACTGGCTATACAAACAGGACCCAACATTTTGATGTTTACAGGAAAGCCATCTAAGGGAAAAAAGACAGACACTACCTCAGTGTGAAAGGCTGGAAAACAATTTTCCAAGAAAATGGTCCAAAGAAACAAGCTGGAGTAGCCATTCTAATATCAAATAAAATCGACTTCCAACCCAAATTTATCAAAAAAGGTAATGAGGGGCACGTCATACTCATCAAAGGTAAAATCTACCAAGATGAACTCTCAATTTTGAACATGATTGCTTCAAATGCAAGGGCATCCAAATTCATTAAATAAACTATAGTAAGCACAAAGCACACATTCTGCCTCACACAATAATAGTGGGAGACTTCAACACCCCACTCTCATCAATGGACAGATCCTGGAAACAGGAACTGAACAGAGATACATTGAAACTAACAGAAGTTATGAAACAAATGGATTTAACAGATATCTACAGAACATTTTTATCCTAAAACAAAAGGATATAAATTCTTCTCAGTACCTCATAGTGTCTTCTCCAAAATTAACCATATAATTGGTCACAAAACAGGACTCAACAGATACAAAAAATATTGAAAGTGTCCCATTCATCCTATCAGATCACCATGGACTAAGACTAATCTTCAATAACAACATAAATAATAGAAAGCCAGCATTCAAGTGGAACCTGAACAACACTCTACTCAATGATAACTTGGTCAAGGAAGAAAGAAAGAAAAAAATTAAAGACTTTTTAGAGTTTAATGAAAATGAAGCCGAAACATACCCAAACTTATGGGACACAATGAAAGCATTCCTAAGAGGAAAACTCANAGCTCTGAGTGCCTCCAAAAAGAAACTAAAGAGAGCATACACTAGCAGCTTGACAGCACACCTTGATGATAGAGAATAAAAGGAACCAAATTCACCCAAGAGGACTAGATGGCAGAAAATAATACATCTCAGGGCAGAAATCAACCAAATGGAAACAAAAAGAACTATTTGAAGAATCAAACAAACCAGGAGTTGATTCTTTGAGAAAATCAACAAGATAGATAAACCCTTAGCAAGACTCACTAGAGGGCACAGGGACAGTATCCTAATTTAAAAAATCAGAAACGAAAAGGGAGACATAAAAACAGAACCTGAGGAAATCGAAACACAGTCAGACCCTTCTACAAAAGGCTATACTCAACAAAACTGGAAAACCTGTATAAAATGGACAAATTTCTAGACAGATACCAGGTACCAAAGTTAAATCAGCATCCGATTATTGACCTAAACAGTCCTATATCCCCTAAAGGAATAGCAGCAGTCATCAATATTCTCCCAACCAAAAGAGCCCAGGATCAGACGGGTTTGGTGCAGAGATCTACCAGACCTTCAAAGAAGACGTAATTCCAGTTCTCCTCAAAGTATTCCACAAAATAGAGACAGAAGGTACTCTACCCAATTCATTCTATGAAGCCACAATTACTCTGATACCTAAACCACATACAAACCCACAAACATAGAGAACTTCAGACCAATTTCCCTTATGAATATCGATGCAAAATTACTCAATAAAATTCTTGCTAACAGAATCTAAGAACACATCAAAACAATCATCCATCATAACCAAGTAGACGTCATCCTAGGGATGCAGGGATGGTTCAATATATGGAAATCCATCAACGTAATCCACTATAGAAACAAACTCAGAGATAAAAACCACATGATCATCTCATTAGATGCTGAGAAAGTATTTGACAAAATTCAACACCCATTCATGATAAAAGTCTTAGAAAGATCTGGAATTCAATGCCCATACCTAAGCATATTAAAAGCAATATACAGCAAGCCAGTAGCCAACATCAAACTAAATGGAGAGAAGCTGGAAGCAATCCCACTAAAATCAGGGACTAGACAAGCCTGCCCACTTTCTCCCTTCCTATTCAAAATAGTATTCAAAGTCCTAGCCAGAGCAATTAGAAAACAAAAGGAGGTCAAGGGGATACAAATTGGAAAGGAAGAACTCAAAATATCATTATTTGCAGATGATATGATAGTGTATATATAAGTGAACCTAAAAATTCCACCAGAGAACTCCTAAACCTGATAAACAGCTTCAGTGAAGTAGCTGGATATAAAATTAACTCAAATAAATTAATGGCCTTTCTCTACACAAAGGATAAACAGCCTGAAAAAGAAATTAGGGAAACAACACCCTTCACAATAGTCAATACCTTGGTGTGACTCTAACTAAGGAAGTGAAAGATCTGTGTGATAAGAACTTCAAGTCTCTGAAGAAAGAAATCCAAGATCTCAGAAGATGGAAAGATCTCCCATGCTCATTGATTGGCAGGATTAATATAGTAAAAATGGTTATCTTGCCAAGAGTAGTCTACAAATTCAATGAAATCCCCATCAGAATTCCAAATCAGTTCTTCAAGAATTAGAACGGGCAATTTGCAAATGTATCTGGAATAACAAAAAACATACGATAGCAAAAACTCTTCTCAATGATAAAAGAACCTCTGAAGAAATCACCATGCCTGACCTAAATCTGTACTACAGAGCAATTATGATAAAAACTGTATGGTACTGGTATAGTGACAGACAGGTAGATCGATGGAATAGAACTGAAGACCCGGAAATGAATCCACACCACTATGGTCACTTGATCTCTCTCAAGGTTGCTAAAAACCATCCAGTGGAAAAAAAGAGCATTTTCAGTAAATGGTACTGGCACAAATGGCGGTTATCATGTAGAAGAATAAGAATTGATTCATTCTTATCTCCCTCAATCATAAGGGTATCTATACATAAAACCAGAGACACTTTTATAGAGGAAAAAGTGGGGAAAGCCTCAAAGATATGGGCACAGGGGAAAAATTCCTGAGCAGAAGAGCAATGACTTGTGCTGGAAGATCGAGAATTGACAAATGGGACCTCATAAAGTTGCAAATATTCTCTAAGGCAAAAGACTCTGTCAATAAGACAAAAAGACCCCCACCAGATTGGGAAAGGATCTTTACCAGTCCTAAATCAGATAGGGGACTAATATCCAATATGTATAAAGAACTCAAGAAGATGGACTCCAGAAANCCAAATAACCCTATTAAAAAATAGGATACAGAGCTAAACAAAGAATTCTCAACTGAGGAATA
>NC_034596.1:13743236-13764131 GCF_900095145.1 Mus pahari
CCATTGCTGGTGGGATTGCAAGCTTGTACAACCACTCTGGAAATCAGTCTGGCAGTTCCTCAGAAAATTGGACATAGTACTACCGGAAGACCCAGCAAGTCCTCTTCTGAAGATATACCCAGAAAATATTCCAACTTGTAATAAGGACACATGTTCCACTATGTTCATANCAGCATTATTCATAATAGCTAGAAGCTGGAAAGAACCCAGATGACCTTCAACAGAGGAATGGATACAGAAACTGTGGTACATTTACACAATAGAGTACTATTCATCAATTAAAAACAATGAATTTATGAAATTCTTGGCCAAATGGATGCATCTGGAGGATGCCATCCTGAGTGAGGCAACCCAATCACAAAAGAACACACATGGTATGCACTCACTGATAAGCAGATATTAGCCCAGAAACTTAGAATATCCAAGATACAATTTACAAAACACATGAAACTCAAGAAGAGGGAAGATCAAAGTGTGGATACTTCACTCCTTCTTTGAATGTGGAACAAATTACCCATGGAAGGAATTACACAGACAAAGTTCAGAGCTAAGACAGAAGGAAAGACCATCCAGAGACTGCCCACCAAGGATCCATCCCATATACAATCACCAAACCCAGACACTATTGCATATGCCAGAAAGATTTTGCTGTCAGGACCCCGATAAAGCTGCCTTGTGTGAGGCTATGCCAGTGCCTGGCAAATACATAAGTTGATGCTCATAGTCATCTATTGGATGGAACACAGGCTCCCATTGGAGGAGCTAGAGAAAGAACCCAAGTAGCTGAAGGGGTCTGCAACCCTATAGGTGGAACAACAATATGAACTAACCAGTATCCCCAGAGCTTGTGTCTCTAGCTGCATATGCTATATATAGTCTAGTCTAGTCAAAAATCAATGGGAATGAGGCCCCCTGGGTCTTGCAAACTTTATATGCCCCAGTCCAGAGGAACACCAGGGTCAAGATGTGGGAGTGGTTGGGTAGGGGAACAGGGTTGGGGGAGGGTATAGTGGACTTTTGGGATAGCATTTGAAATATAAATATAAATATAAATGAAGAAAATATCTAATAAAATCATTGAAAAAAAAAGAATGAGAATACTATCTGACTGAGTGTTAGATATATGGACGTACAGACTCGGTTCAAATCATTCCATCCCTAGCTGACCACAGGCTCACCTCTATTTCTTCAAATACAGAATGCATCCTGCCCAACATCAACAATTCTTTTCAAATTCAGTGTTCAGGCTTTTCAATTCTGCTTTTTGTCTCAATTCATCTTTCCTGTACCTCACTCAGATAACTTAAAAAAACAAGATACAATATTCATAAGATTCAACTCACTGATGTGTTCTCAGGATTACTGAGATCGCTCAATGGGTAAATGATTGTCATATGTCACTTACTGTCTAAACTCTTAAAAATGACTTGGATCTATATTTTATGTTTGTGAATGTGGATGTGTGTGTGTTTAGGAATGTGAGCACAAGGTCTCCAATGAAGGAGCCAGAGAAAGTACCCAAGGAGCTGAAGGGGTCTGAAACCCCAAGGGGGAACATAAATATGAACTAACCAGTACCCCCAGAGCTCCCTGGGACTAAACCACCAATTGAAGAAAACACATGGTGGGACTCGTGTCTCTAGCTGCATATGTAGCAGAGGATGGCCTATTTGGTCATTAACGGGAGGAGAGGCCCTTGGTCCTGTGAATGTTCTATGCCCTAGTATAGCGGAATGCTAGGGCCACGAATAGGAGTGGGTAGGATGGGGAGCAGGTTGAGGGGGGGAGAAGATAGAGGATTTTTGGAATGGAAACTAGGAAAGGGGATAACATTTGACATGTAAATAAAGAAACTATCTAATGAAAAAGAAAAAAGAAAAAAAAGAATATGTACGGTGTATGTCACTAAGTGTGTAAGGGTGTGTACTCAGTATGCAATTATATGAATCTGTGAGTGCATATGTATCTAAGGGTTACATTGAATTTGGAGTGTTTATGAGTAGTGTATGTGTGTGTGTGTGTGTGTGTGTGTGTGTGTGTGTGTGTGTGTTGACTATTGAATATGTGGCTATGTGAGAAGAAGAGTGAAGAGATGAGTGTGTGTGTATGCATGTGCATATGTGCATGTGTATTTAAATGTTTCAGTAAGATCTCATATTTCATCTTGCTTCAAAATAATAGTCTCATCTTTTTATACTAAAATTTTAGTGTACATTGCTGTTCTTTTAGCTTGTTTTAACCTTATTGCAGCTTAGCAGTGACAGGAGCACATTCACTAAATTTTCTATTTTATTAGTGAATTACCAATGGTAAATACATTTTCAAATCTACCATGCCCAGGTGCAGGCTCTCATCACGTCCTTTAAGTTCGCCTGAGTAAGCTCTTGTGCTGAGATTATTTGCTTCATTAAATGTCTTAGGAAAAGAAGGATCATCCTGGCTAAGTACTTGCTAAAGATTATGCTGAAATAACGGACCAATCTGGGAATATAATTCACATAGCAGAGCTCTGACTGACAGGTTTGCTACTCCATTCATCTCTAGGCTCTACTCCCCTAAACTGTTGATTAAGTAGTTTCTTCCTTAATATGCAACTTCTTAAAAACGTGATTAGCCCTGGGAACCAGAAAACAATCTTTTCTTGATCAAGGAATTTCATTTTCAAGATTTATTGTATGTTTACTATGTTGTGGCATGTTTTCCTCAGCTCCTCATTTACCACACTCACTATGTAATATCCATTCATTAAATGCCACAGAATTACATTGTAACTGAATCTTTCTGTCACTTGGATAATCCAACCTCTAATATGGTCATGGCTGTTGCTTTCAAATTAATTTCTTTAGTTGCAGTGAAAAGTGAATGATTGTATTCCAAACTCATTTTTGAAGCAAAGGCTTATTAACCACACTTTGGAAATTGTATCCAAAATCTTGGTGTGTAGACAGAACCTGTATAATAATGTATATTAGCATCTTATGTTGTTATCTTGTATGTCTGTCTGAATATAGTATTTTAACCTGTTTTATCTATATTTAGTTTTATTCAGTTCAAAGGCATATCAGTTATATTTAAGAAAATACAGCATTACAAGAAATGTATCAAAGCTATAGAACTTTAGCAGAACATTTTTCTAGATGATTTACTTAATTATTTATTTAAATATTAGCTCTCCTTACTTCCATTCTTACCAGGTATGTTTATGTTGTTAACAAATGTGAAATTCAATAAGACAGATTGATCAAGCTGTGTCTACATGATCCAAAACTCTGGGCTAGGAATTCAAACTCAACTTTCTAATTGTGCAATTTGTTTTGTTCTCACTTGATACTCTGAGGTCATGGGCTTGCAGTTATTACATCTCACCATAGCACAAGTAAACTACTAATGTGTACAACACAGAAAGTGGTGTTTGAATCCCAGTTCATTAAGCCTTCAGTTGCTTTCTCTTGTATGGTACACTGGAGCTAAAACAAATTATTTCTACTTTGGGATAGGATCATTTTTCAACAGCTGTTAGAGTTTTATTTCTCTACCTCCTAAGCGCCCATGTAATAAATGAGTTAGATTAGAAAAATGAGACTATTGGAGAAAAACACAGTTATTTTACTGACATTATCTCCCAAGAACAATTGTTTCTACCTTTGCTCACACTATCAAAGTGAAGATGCACACAGATAATGAATATGATCATGAATACTGGGCTAGATAACATCTAAGACAGGAAACATGTTGGAATACCACCCACTCTGGAATGCTGAAAGACTGCTAGGGAATGCAGAGGGTGGTGAGCAGGCAAGAAAACTCACCTAGAGTGGGATTAGAGAGAAATGACTGAAGAAGCATGAGATACACTTTCAGTTAGGTAAAGGCTATTATATATAGATAAGGATAGCTGTTACATAGATAAATACAATGCACCATGCCATTCCACAAATTTCAAATAAGACAACTTAGAAATCTTGTAGAAGTCAACCATTGAAAGTTTTTATCCTTATCTTGTTTGAGCAATTTGTCTGTGCAGAGGTAAGTGATGATGAGGGGTGTGTGTGTGTGTGTGTGTGTGTGTGTGTACATACATGTATACATAAAGTTGTTAAGGTTTTCCCCAATGCTATGCTTTTGTCACAATATATAGTCATAAATAAGTTATATGTAGTATGTTAGACATTCTAAGGAATCTAAAAGAAATTGGCTTCAAGAACTGATTCAAATTTAAGTACCGATATATAAATATATCGGGTCTAGGATAACCTAATCATAGTGAAACATTTATAGAAATGGTTCTTATTTGTAGAATATAAATATATCTTGAATATGGTCTCATAGAAAGACAATGAAAGATGCTTTTATCTTTTAATCCTTTGATTATTTTTGTGACAACAAAGATGTTTTGATCAATTTCCATTTGCCTACATAGTTCTCAAGAAAAAAAAAAAACATTATTATCACACAGCTTTCTGTGTCTGTGAAGTTCTAGAATTTTGCAGACCATGAATCCATGGTTCTGTTTGGAGGTATAATTAGTACTGACACCAAGGTTTCCAAAAGTTAATATAAAAATATTATTATGCCAAATATTATCACTGCCTAAAGCTAGCTGAGTACATGAATTCAGCTTTGCTAAAAATTTGGACTTATATGTGTAAGGATGTGTTCATATATATGATATGTGTGCATGTTTGAGTATGTGTGTAGACCATGGTCTACATGATGACAATGTCAGGTATTGATACTCCATTTGCATGCATTTTGAGACACAGTCCCTTATTAATTGTTGGTGCGCATGTTAGACTAATTGGTCAACGAAACAGAGGATTCTCCTGCCTCTCTCTTCCCATGCCACCTTAGGAGTGCTAGTATTATCCATGTGAACTATTGCAGACAGGTCCTGCATGGGTTCTAGAAACTGAAACTGGGACCCCCATGCTTAGGCAAATGGTTCTTTACTTACTGAGCAATCGCTCTAGCCCATGTTCAAATTTCAAATTCCTATGTCAGATTTTTTGATGAAAGTATGTTTGATTATTTCTTTTCCCTACTACTTAATGATTTTATTTTTCAGAATGAAGTTGGAACTAGATAAAGACAGATATTTTCTTGATAACTGCTTTTCTAATTTCAATTTGGCTATTATACATGTGGCAATAGCACTATGTCTCTGTTGAGAGGAAGTTCACAAATATCCCCTTTTCATCATTCATGCCATTTGGTACATAAACAATTTAGCATTTTATTGTAGACCATAAAATCACCAACAATTTTGAATGTAGGAACATGAGCACTGTAAATTGGACTAACGAAAATTTACAAAACAAATGATGTGCAAATTCTCATTGTGAATAATTCTTGAAAATATGACTATAGAATAGGAGTGGTGAATCACAGTGGTTTGAATAAGAATGGCCTCTACAGGCTCTTATATTTGAATATTTGTTCGCCACTTGGCAGAACTGTTTGGGAGGGTTAGGAAATGAACACTTGTTGGAAGAAATATGTCAGTGAGTGCAGGCTTTGATGTTCAAAAGTATTTATACTTGTGGTTAAAGACATGAGCTCTTAGCTATGCCTTTGTGTGGCAATGATGGACTTTATCCCTCTGGAATTATAAGCCTAGTTGAGCATAAATGACCTTGATCATGAGGTATTCTAAAGTTGACCTATGAAAAAACCACTATATGTTGACATTGAAAGAATTTATTATTGAGGTGTTTGGGGTACAGAACAGAGTCTGTAGTTCAACTGGTGAAATTGAAAACTTCTTGTGGGATAGAGAAAAACACCATATCAGAGACAAACAGTTACAGAAATAGAGATATATTAAGAAAGAAACAGTTATACTTAAGGGTGCGCTGGGCATATGTTAAAAACTGGGGCACCATAACACTTAGGATACTTCATAGACCACTCAGATAGTGCTTGCCTTTTCTTACACATAGACATTTCTGTTTGTTTTTTTTTTTTTTTCACATTGCTGTGCTACATGAAATCCAGATTTTAAAAATTTTGTCCCAATCTCTTTTTGCTCAGCAAACCGGCTTCCTTCACATGTTAATCTTGTCACCTCTTTCCACATGTCCCTCAGCTCATACCACAGACAGAAGTTTTAGGAAATACATACTGTACTTATTTCCTATCATCCTCACTTGTGTCTTTAAAATGCTATGGTAGTATGAGAAAGAAAGAAGTTTGAATTTATAAATGTATAAATTTGGCCTTTGGTTCCACTATGTACCTGATGTTTGATATGTTGCTTATCCCACTTCAAATCTCTCATCTATAGAAGAGAAAAATGTAATTTTATTCATTGGTGAGGATTATTATATTATACCACTACATAAATTTTGGATCAGTAATTAATATTAGTTCTTATTAACCATGGGGTTATACCTGATGTGATAGTTTACTAACCCTGTAGTTACATATGGGTATTGGGGCTTTCAAATCTCTTTCACAAACAATGTCCATTTTGTAAAGGTAAGTACCGTTCACAAAAATGGTGAGCCATTTACCTGTAAAGTTTCCCAGGTAAAGCTCTCAGAAATAATTTTCTATCTATCAAAAACAATTTACTAAAGCATTATTATTATCATCAATCCTGACTTAGAGATAAAGATACCAAGACAAGGAAATTAGGTGGTTAGAAGGTACCAGTAACTTGTAAGCCAGCCTAGCTAATCTTGTTCTAAAATTAGAGCCTGAGTTTATGAGAAATGAAAACTAGTAAGGAATCCCACCAAATTAAAACATACCTAGCTTTTCAGATAGATGACACTGAGTTCATTGGAAATACTGGTGGTACTTCAGTCCTTATTTCTGCATACAGTAATGGTTTAAAAGGATATGCCAGTGCCTGGTAAACACCAAAATGGATGCTCACAGCCAGCTACTGGATGGAACACAGGGTCCCCAATGGAGGAACTAGAGAAAGTACCCAAGTACCTGAAGGGGGCTGCAACCCTGTAGGTGGAACAACAACAGGAACTAACCAGTACCCCCGGGGTTTGTGTTTCTAGCTGCACATGTAGCAGAAGATGACCTAATCGGCCATCAGTGGGAATAGAGGCTCCTTGGTCTTCCAAACTCTATATGACCGAGCACAAGGCAAGGCCTGGGCCAAGTAGTGGGAGTGGGTGGGTAGGGGAACAGAGGTGGGGGGAGGGGNATGGGAAACTTTCGGGATAGCATTTGAAATGTAAANAAANAAAANAANAANAAAAAAAAAAAAAAAAAAAGGATAACAGTGTTTCCATAGCATATAATGCCATTTTAGAATGGAAATCTGAAAGGGATTTTGCTTTATCCTGTTTTCCAGTCAGTTAGTAACATCATTGTATTAGTTACTTTTCTATTGCTGTAATGGACACTGTGGTGCAAAGCAACTTATGAGCAACTTTATTTTGGCTTACATTCCTGAGGGATTAGAACCCATGATAGTGGTAGAGGCATGACAGGAGGTCAGAGTAGGGAGATGAGCATGCACATTTTTAACTGCAAACACAAAGCTATCCAATCTCAAAGCCCATTCCTGAGTGACACTCTCCTGCCAGTAAGACTCTGATCTCTAAAAGTCCCATAACCATCACCCAGTACCATCTACTGGGGAATCAATGCTCAAGTATCTGATCCAATTGTTTTCAAACCACTACAGCCAGCAAGCTGACCTCTGTCGTGTTTAGGGAGATACACATGTTGGCACAAATGAGCATTGCTGTGACTAAATACAGTGGAAATAACAAATCTACATTTTTCTAATAACATTAAAAATATGCAATTAATAAATATTTAGGGTCCTCTTAGATGCCCTGTTCTACTAAAAGAGGGATTATTTTCAGCATGAAAAATGACTTTGAATAAAGGATGCACTTATTTTAAATTTTAATTATTAAGTTTGCAACTCATTGAACTGTAATTTATTGAGTTTGCATTTACAAGTGAAAATTGTTGGTTCATTAAAAAACCTATTTCATAAATAATACTATGATGTAATACATGTTTAATATTGGTTATAATTATATATTTATTTTACTTTTGATTGTTTAGTTTATATAAGTGTTATAGCTATACTCTCTATAGCTACTCTTAGAATTAATGAATTTTCTGATATGTTGATATTTGATATATAACAAAATATTTAACATTTTACATTTTCTAGCCCTTGAATTATTTTCCTACATTAATCCTAAAATATTATGGAAGGCTAGAAACTAATGCAGCATCTAACAGATAGTATAGAAGTAAAAGAACATAAATTATTAGTTCAGGGAGGCTCTGTTCCATGAGCCTATGATGATGAGAATAGGTACATAGGACTTAGTTACTGTTCATTGACCATGGGTGTGATGAGACAACCAGAGTGATAGAAGACAGGGGATGTAGTTTAACACCATAGGACACAGATCTGTGACAATGAGGCACAGAATGTAAGAACAGATGATCAAAAACCAACAGTAGAGATTCAGGAGTCTGACATTCTTTGTTCAGTTAAAATGTAATTCCCCTTCTCTGCTCTTAAGTCTTGTGGGGGCTTTGATTCCAAGAGTTGAATTTAGGTCAGCAGGCTTGTACCTAAGTCATTGCTACTTCCTGAACCATCTAGTATGAGCTTTTATTGGAATACTTGATTCTGATTTGGCAAATACAGACTCTTGGGTTGAGGGGCTCCATCCCCTTGCCATCTCCTTCTAATTTTGCCTGTTTTTTTTTTAGTCTGTCTCAATTAAGGAAAGAAGCAGAAATGTCACAAAGGATACCAGAAGCTGCATGTTGTGCCTTGTTGCCTGAAACCATTTTATTCCATTAGCTACATCTAAATGGAAAGGAGGGCTCCAATATCTTCAGTACTATAGAACACATGAACAAACTTCATGCCTTAGTTAAGGTTTTGCTGCTGTGAATAGACACCATGACCAAGGCAAGCCACATTTAATTGGGGATGGCTTACAGGTTCAGAAGTTTAGTCCATTATCATCATGGCAGGAGCATGGCATCGTCTAGGCTGACATGGTGTGGGAGAAGCTGAGAGTTCCATGTCTTGTTCCTGAAAGCAAACAGCAGTAGTCTGGCTGCTGGGGAGCTAGGATGAGGGTATTAAAGCTTACACCCACACTTCAATAAGGCCACATCTACTCCAACAAGGCTACGCCTCCTAATAATGCCACTCCTAGGGCCAAACGTATCCATCACATCACACTTGACCAAAGTATAACTGTCTGCTCTGCTAACTGGACACACTGTGTTCCTGATTGTTTGGACACACTATGCTCAGACCACAAATCTTGGTCCATACCAGCCTTACACAATGTGCTCTGCTGATTTAGATTTTATCCACATTCTTATTAAATTTTTATATATACACATACACCAGTATATTACCCTGAACATCAAAGACACATCTTAGCTTTAGGGATTATAAATCTCATAGTTATAAAGGACACATGGGAGCCTCTAATGTACCTTATTTAACAATGATAAAACTGCCAACATCACATCTCACATTGAGCAGTAGACTTTCATAATCATATGCGTTTTAGAGACCAGAAGGACAGATGCAGGAATCCTGCTTCCTTTTATATTTATGCTAATTTCAACACTTTTTTTTTCTAAGAAAGAAGAGAGTTGGACTGCAGCAGATTTTTGAACATTGAACTAAGCAATTAGTACCTGTAATTAGCACATTGTGGCAGATGGGTATCTCCGACAGAGTGGATACTTTATGACCTTTGATCCCGGCACTGCAGCCATGTGGCAAATGAGTCCCAGTCATATTAAAAAGCATAATCTGACAACTGTTTATGTTCAAATGGAAGCAATGACAGTGTATTTTTCAAATTTAGGGTCTGATATTCTATTTTTTGTTAGTCAAGTATGATTGCAACATCTGGTATCCTCCTCAATACTGCACAGTGGTATATTATGCTATTGTTATCCTGTGTTCAGCCTAAATTAACAATAAGTAGAAAAATCCTTTGATTTCTAGAAAAACACAGGGTGAAGAATAAGTATTTCTAAAATGTACAGGTCTGCCACATCAATAACATATTTAGAAGACATAGAAGATTTGGGGCATGCTGTAATAACTTACAGTTTGTTTGTTTGTTGTTTGATTTTTAAAAACAGTGTACCTGGATATTCCCACAAAAGGAATAGTGCACATTTTTTTTACTTCTAAGTTATTTCTAAAAGATTTTTTCCTATCTCAGAAGATCTGATATTATATATTAAAGTTACAGATCCATACCATGGTATGAGTTAGTACTGACACTACAACTGAGAGTTTAGTTTAATATAAAAAGTGGCCATCAGAGGAGTAACAGAATATTTGTTGCAGTAATATGTTGTACGAAGTCATTTCAGGCCAAATGAAGCACTTTAAAGTCACCGAATATGGAAGTCGACCTGTAGTTTAAACTCTGTTTGGCATATCAGCTACCAGAAGCTGATAGTTTCAAAGATAAGATTAAATTAAACACTGGCTTATTAGAAATGCTTTCCAAGTTAAAAAAAAAAATCTTCCCATAGATAGTCTATTCTTTATGACAAAAACAAAACAAAACAAAACAAACATAAAACCTAAAACAAAAACACATGTAGTCCTGCAAATGTATCTGCCTGGGAAAATCAGGATGGCATTAGTAATGTTCTTCATCAATGAAAATATTCCATTGACCTTGGTCATGCAAAGCATCACGCCATTCCATCAATGGCCACATTAGGTTTAAAAGACATGCAATTCTGGAAAGAACATTAAATTTTTGTGTACTTAGCAGTACTATCATGCAACCACTCTCTAGAACTCCCATTGAATGGCTGTCATTTTGATCTACATACTATCTCTAGACTTCATTACCATGTAACTACCTGTCTCTTTCAAGTGCTGTGACATGATCATACTTCTCTCCAATAAGGAAGTTCTGTGTTCCAGTTTCTTCTATTTTATTGACATCAGCAGTGAACCTCTACATAAGAATTGCTTTATAATTTAAAATATCATTTATCTCTTGTTCCTTAAAAACTCTATGCCTATAAGCCTGCCACCAAGTCCCTAATAAATGTATTTATTTTTGAAGGAAGAACACAGGAATAGATATCTTCAGTATTTTTCATGATGATTTAATGATAGAAACTGTCAACAAAAACATTGCTTACTCTTTGTCACACCTCTAAAATCAGTGTATGATATATTTAACCATCTTCTGAAACATTGTAACATTTTCTAGATGTTTTCATCTTTCCAGTTGGAAGTTCTGTATTAGAAAATATTTTTGGAAGCAAAATTGATCTCTTGACTTTATCTCTGACATAAATTCAAGGCAAAGTAAATGTATCTATGGCATTTGGTTTTCATATTGGATTCTTTTGTAAATGAAAAAAGTATGAATGTCATAAGGTAGGTCACAACAGACTGCAAAATGCATGTTTTGAAAATATTCCCATTATTATCATTTGAAAGAGGGAGATTTGACCACATTTAACCTATGAAGAAAATGTTTAGCCGTATCTGATTACTGTTTGATTAGATAGTTACTTAAGTGTCAGCTATTTATGCAAATTCACACAAAAGTAGTCATCTTGGATAGAAGTATTTCTATAATCTTAATCATTACCTGCCAGTAGTTTATGATCACTAATTACTTGTGTAATAATTCATTTAATCTTCACAGGGTCTAGTTCTGATATGTTTCAGATTCTTTCAGTATTCCTCATTTGGGTAATTGATTATACAGTTGGATTTGGAGACAGTTAAATATCTTATATTTAAATCTATTTATTAATTATCATTCCTAGACATGCAAAATTGACTTCTGGAAATTTAAATATATTGCAACCTGAAAACAAACAAATCAGATTTGGAAAATATTCAAAGAACACACACACACAAACATACACACACATACACATTCTCTGAAGATTTTATTAAATTTACAAGAAGAATGCATATAAGAAACTATGTAAAATTTCTTGTCATGCATTTGGCATATTAAATTGTGTGTGTGCGTGTGTGTGTGNGTGTATGTGTGTGTGTGTCAGTGTGTGGGTGTATCTATATGTGTCATTGTCTGTGTCTGTGTCTACATGGTGTGTGCATTTGGAAGCCAGGAAAAGATGTTGTGTGCCTTCTCTATACCACTTTACCCTATTGCCTTAAGCCAGTATATCTCAGTGAACCATAAACTAGATCACTGTTTCTGCTAAGCTGGTTGGGTAGTGAGACCTGGAGATCTGTTCGTGGCATATCCCAACACACACACACACACACACACACACACACACACACACACACACACACACATACACACACAGCCCTGATGTTGGGGTCTCAAGCATGCACACCTCTACCAGGCTTTTAACCTACATTATGAAGATTCAAGCTCAGGCCTCCATTCTTGCAGAGCAATGAATTTATCCACTGAGCCATAGCACCAGTCTCTTGAAATATCAAAACTGTAAATTATTTTTTCTCTGATATCTTTATATCTTAGAGTAAGCAACAAACTACAGCATCCTTCCCCAGGACAAAGCTCTATCCTGAAGTATTAAAAACTGAAAAGATTGCAAGACCAAGGGGCTTCTATTCCCAGTGATGGCCGATTAGGCCATCTTCTGCTACATATGCAGCTAGAGACACAAGCTCAGGGGTTACTGGTTAGTTCATATTATTGTTCCACCTATAGGGTTGCAGACCCCTTCAGCTCCTTGGGTACTTTCTCTAGCTCCTCCATTGGGGACCCTGTGTTCCATCCAATAGCTGGCTGTGAGCATCCACTTCAGTGTTTGCCAGGCACTGGCATAGCCTCACAAAAGGCCGCAATATCAGGGTCCCTTCAGCAGAATCTTGCTGGCATGAGCATTAGTATCTAGGTTTGGTGGCTGATGATGGGATGGATTCCCGAATGGGGTAGTCTCTGGATAGTCCATCCTTTCATCTTAGCTCTAAATTTTGTCTCTGTACCTATATCCTTTCATGAGTATTTTGTTCCTTATTCTAAGGAGGAATGAAGTATCCACACAATGGTCATCCTTCTTGGTTTTCTTCTGTTTTGCATAATGTATCTTCGGTATTCTAAGTCAAGCCCCTTGGTCTTGCAAACTTTATATGACCCAGCACAAGGGAAGGCCTGGGCCAAGTAATGGGAGTGAGTGGGTAGGGGAGCAGGGGCGGGGGGGGGGGGGTAATAGGGAACTTCCGGGAAAAAAAAAAAAAAAGAAGACTTAGCATCGTACATAAGGGCTTAAAAAAAAAAAAACTGAAAAGAAATAATAGAAGACATCTCAGTTCTTGTCCTAGCTTGCCTCCAAATAACCCTAACTGCTTTCCATAGCATTTGTAGAAATAGGGAGAAAATTGATTTATTTGTCCATTTCTAGAGTGGTCAATTGTATGTGTCAACTTGACTGCCACATGATGGGTGCAGAGAAGTGGTCATTATATGAGCATTTAAAGAGGATTCTTAAAAAATTGACATCTAAGTCAGTAGACAGATGGTCACTTCTCATATGGAGGGACCGTATCCAGTTAGCAGAAGCCCTGGATTAATCAAGGTGACTGCCCATTATACAATGTATCTACCTAGTGACCCTCAGGATGAAAATGACACCTGTGTCTTCAGAAGTTTACCACCAGTTCTCTTGACATTTAATGTTCCCTCAGAAGATTTTGGACTTGCTAGCCACCACAATCACTTGAGTATACATGGGCTACAGATGCATACACATTGTCCCAAGGTAATGTTCTGTGGAGAACATTAACTAGTAGAATCCTAAAGTTTCAAAATAAAAAATGTTATTCTAAAATCTATCTTTACTCACCTTTAATTTGCTTGGAATTTATACCACATATTCCCTGTCTAGAAGTTTCTTCTTTATACTCGAAAACAAATGTGAGATTCTTTGCCATATTCTTTGTTTGTTTTTGTTGTTGTTATTGTTTTTTGAGACAGTGCTTCTCTGTGTAGCCCTGGCTGTCCTGGAACTCACTCTGTTGACCAGGCTGGCCTCAAACTCAGAAATCCTCCTGTCTCTGCCTCCCAAGTGCTGTGATTAAAGGCATGCGCTACAACTGCCCAACTCTTTGTCATATTCTTTAACAAGAAAACAACACTCTAACTTATAATATTTTATTTTGTGATGTTTCTCTTTCACTGCTACTCTGAAAAAGCTGTCTTCTACATTCAATCTACATTCAATAAGCAGTGCTTTATCTTGGGTCTATGTGACATAGAAGATATAAAATATAAACTCTGGAATTCAGATGATACTGTTCTAATAATAATAATTAGTCATTTACAATAACTATCAAGAAGAAGAGAGAAGAACTAACTGGAAAACAGTGCTACTGTGACATGAGATCAACCTCGCATACTACCCAGGAGCATTTGAGTGGGCCGAGAGGTTAAAAATAAATATTAGGAGTGAAAATCCACTGTATCCTAGATCAGGGGTCTCTCATATTCTAGTGTAAATTTGTCAGGATTCCTCTAAACTTCTAATATCTCTCCAAAGCCAAGAAGCATGTTGGCCATTTGTAGTCACCATCAATGAATGAATTCTCTTGGGATCATTTGGTCTCATAAATGTTATCAACCCAAATTGTCTGAGTGTTTCTCTTCGAGAAGCACTTTGAAAAGTCAAAAAAAAAATTTTAAAGTCAGGAAATATTTGAACAAGAGTAATAGCCATGATTTTTAAAAAGCAAATAATAAAATACCTTCTTTCCAGATTAAGGCAATCAGAAAGAATGCTGCTTATCCTCACGTACATACATTAGCCTGCATTAAGAGCTCGTGTCTCTAGCTGCATATGTAGCAAAAGATGGCCTAATCAACCATCATTGGGAAGAGAGGCCCCTTGGTCTTGTAAACTTTATATGACCCAGCACAGGGCAAGGCCTGGGCCAAGTAGTGGGAGTGGGTGGGTAGGGGAGCAGAGGTGGGGGGAAGGGTATAGGAAACTTTTGGGATAGCATTTGAAATGTAAATAAAGAAAATAATTTAAAAAAAAAGAACATTTTCTCTACAAAAAAAAAAGTTAACTGAATTAATAAATTATTATTAAGTCAAAAAAAAAAAAAGAAATCATCCAAAGAGCTAAAATTTGCAAAATTGAGTTGACTTCGTAAGAAATATGAAGAAATATATCTCACATTTGCTCAACTTATATAAGCATAACTAGGAGGTTTTTATCTAGACATCTATAACAAAATATGTGATGGGCATGAATGTAACTTATTTCCTTTCCATAGGTGTAGAAGAACGCTATGGCAGTCTTTCTAAGTGCTACACACTGGGGAGATTGTGCATGCAGGAGTAGAGGTGTTTGGTTTCAGAGCCTCAGGGAGTCTCTGGGACTATGTGGTCTAGCTCTGAGCATCATCTAGAAAGTGGCTTTAAATCTGTGGGTTGTGAACCCTTTGAGGGGTTGCATATCAGATATCTTATGTATTAGATGTTTACATTATAATTCATAACAGTAGCAAAATTAGAGTTATGAAGTAGCAACCAAACAATTTCATGCTTAGGATCATCACAACATGAGGAACTGTATTAAATGGTCACAACTTTCAAAAAGTTGATGGCCACTGATCTAGCAGAAGGCACACACAGAAGATCTGCAGACTTTTTCCTCCTTTATCTTCATTGTCTGTAGGAGGACACACAATTGGCAGCTGTTCTGTCTGCAGAGGTTTTGTTTATGTGCATTCCTCAAATGAATCTGGTTCCAATGTCTCTTTTAGTTGTTCCAGGATTAGGTTGTTTACTACCCGAAGGAGAAATCCACTGCACTGGGTAGTTCAGTTTTATCAGCAATATCTTATCTTATCCACCTTCTTGTTTCTTTAAGCATCTCATCAACAGATAATGTCCTTTTTAGAATGATCCATAAAACAGTCAGGGTTTTATAAGACAAGTTGTTCAATACATGTCACAGACAAATTATAGTTCTTATCTTTTATTATTGTGTGGGTGTATTTGGTACTTAAGTAAGCATCTTTTCCATGTAAAGTATGAATGTATCCAGTGTGGAGCCATCTCCCCTTTCTCTTTAGGGAAGTTTCACTTCTTCCCTGGGGCTATTTCTTTCTGCTGTTCAGTAGATCCATGTATCTGAACAGTTCAAGATTGCACTGTTTTAGGTTAGTCATGAGAAAAGGAACTGACAAATGAACAGGTTTGGCTCCACTCCTGGTCTATGATAAGTACAAGTATATATGCAATGAATTATTTTATAAAAGCCTAATGAAAGTACATATAAGGACTTAGTAGCCTTTGAGACCTTATGGGAAAAAAAAAGAACACTTAGCCTGTATAAGAAAATTGTAGGGACTGGAGAGATGGCTCAGTGGGTAAGAGTACTGACTGCTCTTCTGAAGGTACTGAGTTTAATTCCCAGCAACCACATGGTGGCTCACTACCATTCGTAACAAGATCTGGCGCCCTCTTCTGGAGTGTCTGAAGACAGCCGCAGTGTACTTATAATAAATAAATAAATCTTAAAAAAAAAAGATAGAAAATTGTAAGTGAACTATCAATAAGGTAGATTCATTTATTTGAAGTAAATATTCATTTCTTTATTTAAATAAGTATTACATACCCTTAGAACATTTATTATGTAATAGTGGCATACTAGTTTCTGCAAAACTAAGACTTGTAGAAAGCAAATACCAGCATTAGCTTACTTAAGAGAAATTACATTCCATTGTATCTGGCAAATTTTAACTAATTATATTATGGCATGAAATGATAGAAAGGAGATGCAGAAAGAAGACCAAAAGAGATTCTGGAATTTCATCCAGATATCTTGAGTAACAGATATAATAAATGATATGTGGGTTTGCAAGGTTTTATGACAGAAAAGGTAGGGAGGAGAGAATTACATAGTTGAAGGAGATTTGTAAAGAAGAGAGATGTTCAGGTAAAATGATAAATGAAAATTAGATTCTAGCATGAAACTGAGAAATTCATTGGTACAGTTGACAGAAGGAATTTACTAGAGATTTAAGGATTTATGGAGGGAAGGAAGAGAATAATGAAGAGAAACCAGGAATCAGCCAGTTGTGTTGATGGCCATAATGTCTCTGAAAGGACTGAAACACAGCATCTTGAACATTGAAGGGAAAAGCTGGGGAACTGCAGAGAGGTAACATACAGATTGAAGAGAGCTGATGGGCTGATGCTGTAGGAGAGAAGCTTTCCATGGACATGTGAGAAGTGTCCATGAGCAGATCGCAGTCTAAGACATATATTTCCTACTGCAAGGAGCAATATGGAGGCATAGTAATCCCTTGGCCATATGAGGAAAACAGAGGGTGGCTTCCAACTTAAAGAAAATCAGATTGTAGAATAGTTATTAGATTTAATTTGTTGGGATTAGAAAATTGAAGCAATTTGAATAGACATAAGAACAAATTAACACGAGAAAGATACTTTTTCTATGAAAAATCCAAGTCGATGTTTGAATAAAGATTAGATATTCTTAATGAAAATAGCTCATGTGGTTATATGGTTTGTCATATAATCTTATCACCATAAGGGGCAACATGTGAGTCACAGACAGCAAACACATATTATTTTGTTTTTGTTTGTTCTATGACTTACATGAGTGAGAGAGTTAATGGGTCCTAAGAAGGGATGGGAGAGATTGCTCAAGGGTTAGTACATTTTTCTACTTTTGCAAAAGACGTGGTTCAGTCTCCAGCATGCATAATATGGCTCACAATCAACTTCAACTTCAGTTCCAGGGGATCCAACACCCTCTCATACACCATAGCCTTCTGGACTCATGTGGTTCATATAAACACTCATGTGTACACACACTTACATCTTGAGCTGTCTGGAGCTTAAGCTCCAGGGGACACAATCCTCTATGGGGTACCATGTACATATGGCATACATTTACACACACACACACACACACACACACACACGCACGCACACACACATACACACAAACACACATGCACACACTCACTTACATACACTCACAATCACAATTAAAACTTATGTCCCATCTCACTCAATTTGCTTTGAAGTTACCATTTGCCTTGGTAATTGATTATTAATAATTATTCAACAGTATTGTCTCATTTAGAAATGTAGTCTATAGAGGTAGGCAAAGAAAAATATATTTTTGTCAAGTCTTACAAAATAATTTTCCTAAAGCATTATTTCTTCTGAAAATACTCAAAATCCTAAATCTCCATGAAGAATGTTCCTTTTAATTAAAATATGCATAATATGAGTCTACCAGTGAAATATATGCCTAAGAAATGAACTAAAAGTATGGAATATTTTCCAAGGTTATTAATATAAACCATTGGTATATTATAAATTCATTTTGTATCTTTCTTTACTATGCCTTCATTTTTATTTATTTGAAGTTAATTTCCAAATTATAAGTTGAAGTCCTCCTGTCTAGTAATACCTGTCAGTCACTACCTATAGCATTTAACTGTTTCATTACATTTTTGCTTTTTAAATGCTATAGCCTTGAGAATAAACCTTATTATGTAGTACCAAGAATTTTGAAGCTAGCAATAGAGGACATGTGTAATTTTCTCTTTAGGATATTGCTTATTAACCAGGAGCTTGCAATATAGCTGAAGTCAAAAGTGTGTGTGTGTGGGGGGGGGGATTAAACCAATTTTGGTAGAGTCTGTCACTGACAGGAATGTGCCACTTCAATATTCTTTCCTTCCTTCCCACTTTCCTTCCTATCTTCCTTCCTTCTCTTCTTTCATTCATTCTCTCAAAGAGGGATAATTCAAGGAAAAATATTTCACTAAATGCCTCAGTTGAAAAAGAATCTAAATTTTATTGGTGCTTTTTAAATCTTTAGAGATCTTTTTAGTTAATGTAAAAACAGCTCAAATTGTTTTTAGGCCCTAGAATAAGTAATCTTTGGACAAAAGAACATACAAGCTAGGTTCACTGTACTCTGAAACTGAAAAGTGAAAATTCATCTATTTTTTATATATATAATAGTTTTAAATCAACCATGGAACATCTTCTTACATAAATGCCTTTACATAGTCTTGTGTTTGTGTGTGTGTGTGTGTGTGTGTGTGTGCGAGTATGCACATTTACTCCCACCCAATAGCCCATAGAAAGAATATATTTGTAGTACAATTTCCAATCCATAAGATGGCAATTCTAAATTCAGCTTTCCAAACTTTCTAGTTAAAAGAGTATGTAAGCACTCAAAAAAGCACTCACATCATTGCAGAATCCATTGTTCAAAAATAATTTGTATAATAAGGGAAATGATGCAATATAATAATTATTTACTTCAGAACCACTGCTCTGAGCAGCTACAATGCAATTGAGAGTGGAAGGGAACATTCATAAAAGGGTACATGTAAATAAGACATAGCAATTATTGTCCTGGTTTCACAAAGTAAATGATGAGGACATGGCACATACAGAAATAAGAACACGAGAAAACACACAGTCAAAAGCAGTACATATTCTGTGTAAAAGCAAACATATCTGAAGAAAGGGAAGAAAAAAGTTTTCGCTGACTAATTTCATTCAACAGATCCCAAAGCGTCTTATAAAGAATGCAAGAGGTAAATAGAGTTGTCTTGGAATGTTCAGGAGGAAGCTTAAATGTTTAATTTCAAATAACCAATGTATTCTTTATGTAGAGCTGTATCCCATGCCATAGCTGACTTTTATACTGCAAGTTACAGGTTCTTTATCTGAAATGCAGCTTCACTGTGTATTCTCCGTTTTCATTTGCCAAAGGTGACAACTTATATGTCAGCTAAGTTTGATTAAAAAAAAACCTTTGAGACTTTACAGCTCCATTTATTATTCATGTATGGTGACAATATGTTATTTTATATAATTCTCAGAAAACTAACAGATATCTGATTTAAACTCTACATACCAAATGATAAAATGGAAATCTGGTGAAGTCAAACCTCGGTCCCGAGAGACAAGGATTGAGGCTTATTTATACAAGTAGAAACTTGAAATATCATATTATACAAAAGACACTTGAGAAAAGAATTTCCTTACAATTAATGACATTGCATTTCTCCATAAGTATTCAAGAGTTGACATGTGAATATGGAATGTGGTGTTTGGATGAGATAATTGTGAAGGTCTCTTTATCTACACAACCATCAAGCTTTGGTGCTATGAAATATTTAAAGAAGGCAAGTGAAGACAGTACTATTCTTAATAAATATAGAGAAACATATCCTTAAAATAATCTTTGCAGTTGATAGCATTAAATTAGGAGCATTCTTATGAACTACCACAAAGAAAACCCCCAAAAGATGCCAAGCACACATACAGATGTTTTATTGCTGATAATGAAACCTGTTGTAGTTATTCACATTGAAATCAAGATGCAAATTAATGGATTGCATAAGTTTATTGGCTAATAACAAAGAGAATGGGTTTTTTTTTGCCCAACCATACCAAAATAGTTTTCAATGGAATAGTAGGTAAAATTTTAGATATGATTATGCAAATCAAATCAACTCCTCTGAAAACAATTAAATTGTTTTATCTAGAACATTAACTAAGTAGCTCAGTGAGGAACATAATTACCCCATATCATTTTTTGGTCAAATTAGAATAAGATGGTACCTACTCTAGAAGTTTTAAATACACACACACACACACACATACACACACCAGGCTACCAGCATTGTGATTTTGAAATAAAAATACTGTTTGAATTTGGACTGCTAGTCTATGTGAGAAAAACCTGTGTGAAAGCCACTGGATATGCAAGTGTTTGGGTACCCCAGGACATGTGTCTGAAGCATCTCCTGACCATACCCTTCTTTCCTTTCTTTCTTTCTTTCTTTCTTTCTTTCTTTCTTTCTTTCTTTCTTTCTTTCTTTCTTTCTTTCTTTCTTTCTTTCTTTCTTTCTTTCTTTCC
>NC_034596.1:13764147-13788742 GCF_900095145.1 Mus pahari
CTTTCTTTCTTTCTTTCTTTCTTTCTTTCTTTCTTTCTTTCTTTCTTTCTTTTTTTCTTTTTCTAGTGCAAGTAAAATGTGATCAAAGGCAGCTAGGAAGACATAATTTCAGAGAAATAGTATTAGCTATGAAATGAAATAGAAAGTGAATCTAAAAGTCTAACACACAAGTCACCTATTAGCTGCAAGGAAAGTTGATTGTCATGTAGCCAGTTTCATGTGACATCAGAGGCAGAATTGGCAGGAGTGCAAGCTACTGAAGCCATCATATTGGAAACAAGAGGTGATGAACAGGTAGAGGAGCACTTAGAAGTGAAGATTGAAAGGATGCAGCACTTGACTGCTCCTTTTTGTTATGATTCCTTTCTAGATACACTCACACCCAAAGGCTAATGGGATTTCACATTGATTATCACTACTACAGAGTATTATTGCACAGGTACTACATAAACTGTTAGAAGCAATGACGATTTAGGTATTCAGACTTACAAATTTAAAAAGTAGAAAAGCAGAATACATATTTAAATAATAATTTACATAATTATATGTAATTCATATGTATAATGTGTAATTCAAGCACAATATGTAAAGAATTCATGAGAAATTACAGAAAAGTGATGTCTATAATTATCATTTTCATAATTTCACACTTGTATTTATTCACTAAAAAAGTTAAGACAATTCACAAATAAAAGCAAAGTGCAATGTCATTTAAAAGTACTATAAACTTTTAATTTTCTTTTCTATGTGGTTACTTCTTCAAAGTAAAAGTAGTAGTGAAAATTTCATGGACGCATGTCCCCACCCATGGCAGAGCTCAGTTGCTAATAGGTAGGCAGCTAGGAATGGGACTTTAAGAGGCTCTTTTCCACCCATTCTGGGCATTTCACTGGTTGTATCTTACACAGGACAGCTGCATGCTGTCACAGACACTGTGAGCTCATGCGTGCAATGGCCTTCACATGTCTGAAAAATACTGTTTCACTGTAGACATCTACAGCTTTTGGCTCTTACAATCTTTACAATGATTCATAATAATTCTATACCATGTACATACACTCAGCACTAAGTGGATACAATAGATTTGAAGTTAACATGGAAAGTAGTGATGAGTGAGGATGTGGAGAATAGGGAAAGGGGAGTGTATTTAATCAAACCACATCACCACATGCAAAAATTATCAAAAAAATTTTAAAAAATATTACACTAATGAAAAATAATCCATGGAAAGCAACATTGAGCAACTTAACCTTGTCAATATAGGTCAGATAGTTTGTATATGCTTGTTCCAGGAAGTGGAACTATTAGGGGGTGTGGTTCTGTTGGAGTAGGTGTGTTACCATGGGTGTGGGCTTTAAGACCCTTGTACTAGCTGCCTGGAAGCCAGTATTCTCCTAACTGCCTTCAGAAGAAGAGGTGGAACTCTCAGCTCTTCCAGCCTCACATCTGCCTGGATGCTTCCATGCTTTTGCTTTCAAGATAATGAACTGGAACTCTGAACCTTGTAAGCCAGCCTCAATTAAATGTTGTCCTTATACGAGTTGCCTTGGTCATAGTGTCTGTTCATAGCAGTAAAACCCTAACTAAGATAATAGGGAATAGTTTTCTATTCATCCTCATAAATTAAACCTCCCTTTCCTGTAATCATAGTACAATGATAAGAAAACAAGTAACCCTGCAAAATATTTGCTAAGAATCAAGGCATCTTAACATGTACTCATAACATAACTCTGTATTTTGTCCAGTAGTCTTAAAAATGGAAAACGTCAAATGACAATGATCAATCAATCAGTGACTGACCTGATTAGTACTGCACTCTAGTCTTTTGATGTCTCATGATTGCTTCTTGAGACAGATGAATAGGATCACTTTGTACTGCGCACACTTAGAAGGCAACTTCCTGAAAAGAACCTCTTTATTTAAAATGATGACAAATTTGTTTCAGAAAAAAGGAAATCCTAATGGGAAAATAGGCAAGTCTATATCACATTCTGTTCAGAACAACTCTGCAGATGTTCAGGGAACAACATCATCTGTCTAATGTCCAGGTTTCAAGGTTTTACTGTCATGAACAGTTCTCCTGTCATTTAGTGTGAAAAATCATTGGAATATTGAAAGATCATATACAAAACCTATGACAATGCTTAATCTAGATAGGATTAAGGAAATGGTTCAGTTAGTATGGCTATCCAGGCAGTGTAGGCAAATCAGTGAGTTTCAGGTTCAGGGCAACATCCTGTCTCAAAAGCATGGTGGAGAAGAATCAGCTGACACATCTGTCTCTGCGTTCTATGTGTAGCCATAGAAACAAATGCATGCATACATACATACATACATACATACATACATACATACATACATACAGAGAGAGAGAAAGAGAGAGAGAGAGAGAGAGAGAGAGAGAGAGAGAGAGAGAGGCACACAGAAATACATAACCAAACAATGACAAATAACAACAAAAGATTCCCCCCCCCCAACTATTTCCTCTGCCCATCATTGTTGTGCATGTTTCTTAAAGCAATCTAAAAATGAATATCCAAGATGTGCTATTTATCTGGGCAACTCCATCATCTGGCAACAGGAACCCATAGTGTCTCCTACATGGTGGAAAATAGAAAAAGTACATTCATTTTTTTTTAATCAATCTAATAATATAAGCAAACACCAGTGCCAGGCTCTGAGGACATTGGGAAGACCAGGAAAATAACAGCATGAAAATTCCCTTCAAGGTCCCTGGGTCATACTGAGAAGAAGAGAAATAATCTGGTCAGTAACCAAGTGTCAACCCAGTATACACCAGGAGGGCAAAGAAAATATATTTAACTTAGATGACATGGAGCATGGCTGAGGCAAGTGTGGTGTCTTGTAATGCTAATATTCAAAGGGCTGCAACAGGAGAATTTTGAGTTAGAAGGTAGTAAGGGTTACTAACTAAGCCCCTTTCCCAAACAACTACAGCAGCAAGACACGTAATACTATTAAAAGAAAATAAAGCTGCATACACAGGGTAGAATGAGAAGTAATTGATTTCAGTTTTAAAATATTAACTAATTCTACTTGGATGAAATCAAAACCGAATAATGAGAGGACTCACCAGCACCCATCAATCTGATACATAGAATGTAACACGCGCGCGCGCGCACACACACACACACACACACACACACACACACACACACAGAGTGAGTAAGCAAGTGAAGGCAGGAGAAAGCTATAATCTAGCAATAGATAATGGCATCCAGATAATATAAGACATTACTAAAGAATCAAACTATTATCATGGTTGTAGCTATTAGCTACAGAGTTAGAATCCCTGATTACAGACTGTATGAACTATCAGATGTAACCTTGAGAAAAATCAATTAACTTGAATGACTTGAATGTGCTTCAGCTTACTTTGCTCTTGTATGTTTCTCATTTTATACATATTTGTTACTATAGAACTATCTCTCACATTATCACTAGAAATTGTTTATATTTAAATACAATATATAATTAATGACAAATGTGAAAGAAAAAAAGCTTTTCATCTTTCTTCCTTTCTGTTCTGTTGTCTCTGTGACCTTTCCCACACTGGTTACCTCAGAAAACTGCAGCAGCTCAGTTAGTAGATGCTTTAAAGCAAGGATACAGATTACATAACACTCATCCCAGCTTTTATCTTCAACTGCATATCTCAATCCTCGTTTCCTTCATACTCTGTGGCATCAGCAGTGGTACCCTGCATGATTTAAGAATTGAGAAGAGAAGACCTAAGTTTGACTTTGAGCATACATGTTTCTGGAGTCATCACAATTTCATCAGTGTGTTTTCTTAGGAAAAAAGTGAGACGATAAATCCCTCCTCGACTGGCCTTGGTGAGTCTTAGAGAATCTTTACAAAGGCAGATGTGAAATTATTTTGAAAAATGTGCAACAATAAATAAATCGAGTAGATACATGCATGGAATCTATTTACTTAATTTTGCAATAAATAAAGTGAGTGAACTGTGGCTTGAAGAAAAGAGTGAATTATACAATGTATAGCAAAGGACATCTAATATAGAGTACTCTTCTCAGTATTTTTGATGTAACTACAATATTATCATGTTTTTGGTTTTGACAGTTGAAGATTATGATAGGTATTACAAAGCTTATTTTTGTAAACTTTACTGTAAAATGTGCAAACAAAAAGTCTCACATCATAATTAATCATAACTAAAGTATGTTCACTGCAATGAATAGTTAGAATAGCCATTTGGAGCAGAATCTGTATAGCTTACCCTGGATTTTATACTTTCATAATCAAACCTACTTTAAGCACTGATCCACCACCAAAAATGAAAGAGCTATGACAGAGTTAGAACTAGAAGAAAATTTGTTTTATATCCTCTTATCATAACTGTGTAAATTACTTGCTCTCAGTCCTTTATTAAGTTTATATGTACATGATATCTGTGTATATGCATGCCATGTATGTGTGGTTGTCACAGATCAGAAGATATTGTCCAGTTACCAGGAGCTGGATTTTCATGGTATGAGTAGAGAGATGAAGAAGTGAAGAACCAAGCTAGCATATTTGGAGATGCAGCAAGCCTTCTTTATTTCTGAGCCATTTCTCCAGCCCCATGTTTGTGTTTATTTGTTTGTCTGCTTGATTTGTTTTATTTGTGTTTTGTTTGTTTGTTTGTTTGTTTATGACCTTCCAAAACATAAGTAGTGGTCAAATATCTTATTACATATTGGCAAACAATAAACAACCCCCAACAACCCACCTCTACAAGGTGTCAATCATGAGTGACAGCTGAACAAAGGGGATGTATGAAGAGATGAACCTTAAGCCACTAGCTCCGAACAGTCCTTAGATGTATCAGATATCTCCATGTTCAGACATAGAACTTAAGTTCTACTGAGAAGTTAATACAAGTGGGCAAAGTCCTCCTACTTTCCTTTAGCCATGTAGCCATAGCATGTAGTGCCTTGGACCAAACTCACATCTCTATTGAAATGAATTCTGACCTCTGTCCATCCTCTCAGATGAGGTCCAGACTCCATTGGATCTGAGTGAACTTTGACAGAAGGAGCAGTATCAAAGAGAAAAGGCACTTGGAAAACCTTAGAGTTCAGTGCATAGAGGGAGACTATATGTTTTAAAAGGGTGAAATTCATAATGCTAAGTAGGATCCAGGACTATTTATTGAAGCAGTAACTGATGGCAGCACTGACACAGAGCCAGACTTGCTGGAAATACTTATGTCTCAAGTTCATCCTATGAGGTAAGAAGATAGCACAAGCTTGTCAAAGGTTCAAGGATTTTCTACAAGACCTACAGGTGTAGGGGTTGGAAGGAAAGCAAACTGAAGCTATGCTCAGTGCTCGACTCGCTTACTCACTACTTGAAGTGCAAAGGAAAATGGACAAGGGCTTCCTAAATCCAAAGTCTAGAATTTAATATAGAATTCTAAGAATAATTATTTTGATTTATTTGAGTAATCAAAATTCAGGGATCCTGTCTTTATGGCAAATGTTAGATTTTTGCCAAACAAACACATTTCTAGCCCTTTACCTTAGGCGAACAGTAAAGCAGTTAGAGCTTTGAATAGAGAATGGGAATTTACTTCTCATCGAATGTGTTGCTCCTTTTTTAATTTAGTTTTTGAGACAGAATTGAATGTAACCAAGGATGCCATTAAGCTCCTGATCCTCTAGCCTCTACCTTCGTAGTGCTTGGAGTATGAGAGTGCACCAGCACATCTAACGCTTTGCTGATGGTCAGTCCACGGCTTTGTGCATGCTGGGCAAGCACTTCAGTAACTGACCTATATCCCCAGCTTCACTATGTGACAGCATACTCAAATGAATTGGGCAGACACTTCACTGTTGGTACTAGAGAGGTTTGGAGAACAGACCACTGGATATTATTTTAGAGGACTGCAATCAAGCTTCATCCTAATAATATACTATATGATCAGACCAAGATAAGATATGTTACCTCTGATGTTTTAAGTCTTTCTTTTTTTGTCTCCTCAGGCACATACACATACAAGTAGATTCATGTTTCTGCTGCTTATTTATTTCACAATAAGCACTTGAGTCCATTAGTTAGCAGCCCTGAAGTCTCAGCAGCTAGTAAGGAAAATCACAAAATAAGCATTAAGTAGACATTGCCTCTTCAGATAAAAATATACTTAGAGGATCTCTTAAAGAGAAGCCTTTTCTTCGGGATTTGTGTATTTATCTTTCCTATTGTCTTATAGCTAATTTCCTGAGTGTTTTAGCTGTATTTTACATATCTGTTTCTTACTCTGTCCTAGAGACTGGAGAAGAACAATTGACTGCATAATTCTTCACCTCAAAGGATATAAATGTAGGCACCCCAAATACATTTTGGATAGATATAGGGAAAAGTTTATATAATAAAATATGATAATTCATGAGATAAGTTTTTAGTATATAAAACAATGAACCACATGAGATATAATAGAAAAGACAATAACAACATAAAAATATCAGAGAGTTTTGTCTTGCCAAACAAAAGGAAGTTTTTTAAATTAAAAAAATAACAAAAGCAACAAAAATTTTTTAGATTAAAGACTTGAAAGATAAAGGTATTTTCCCAAGGTGTACAAATCAAAAAGTGAAATTTTGAGCAAAAACAGAAACCCATGAAAGATTCAAGGTATATAAGACAACAAATAGACTGATTCTCTTTTTAAATCTGTTATGAGTTAATAATAACTACAAATTTGATAGAACCTTTTTCTATTTGTTTCTTTTGGTGCAATGAATAGATTTAACTTCTAGTCCTGTTAATAAAGAGTTATTTGATAACTCTGAGGTATTTTAAAGTCAGAGTTATGTTTCTGGTTTTTTATATAGAATGGGTAATTTAACAAGAACACAAAAGACATAGTTGGAGAAATAATGATTCTACAGTGTAATGACTATAGAAATTGTCACAATATCCCTAATGACAGTGAGTGACAACCATAGAGATATCATGGCAAATATACAAGTTAAATACTTTACATATTTTTTTTAATTCAAAAACACAAAAAAATATAAGTTGAACATATTGACTAGATGTCAGGATGGTATAACTAAGGCAAATGAAGTGACTTTCTGCTTAGTGATTTCCTGCAACCTCCCAAATACCTTACATACTAAACTCTCCTTACAGGGATATTTATCAATCTACCTTACTGTCTATAGACTCACTGGAGTCTATCACAGGTTAGCTGATCAACAAACAGCTCTTGGAATAATAATTGGATTTATAGAGCTATTCAATGAGGAATACAGAATGACTTTGTGGGAGTGAACTGATGATGTTAACTTGGAAGGATACGAAATGCCTAAGGCTTCAGAAAAAAACCCATCTGGCAATTGAACGAGTGCAGTGCAATGCAAGCACACTTTCTTAGGGTGTAGGATGATGAAGATTTACAATGGCATTTTTGAACTGTCACTGTAACAAAGGCAAAACTTGATGTTCCACACAATAATTTTTGAACTATTTCTTTGTGTTCAAGCACCAATACAGCAGCAAAAATGAAATATATTATTTTTTGAACTTATTTAATAACATATACATGATCATTCATGATCTATTTTAATGAATTTGCACATGATATGCTGGTTTTATAGAAGCCAATTCTATTCTAACTAAACAAGTTAGGCAATCTGCAACATTTAAATCCACTTTTATTTATAAAATCATCACTGTAAAAGCAAAGAAAATTATATGTCAATCATTAAGATTACCATTGTTATTTAATACTAGCAAAGTTCTTCAAAAGCATTTGTTTCTTTTATCTTGTCCCCTAAAGCCACATTATAATACTATATGAACCAAGTATTTCCTGTCAACAATCCATAGAGCAACTAGAGAAAACTAAACTAAGTATTGGAGATATGATGCATGCTGCAGAAGGAAGTGCTACCCTAGACTTAGCCACAAAAAAAAAATCTTACACCATCACCAAAATTTCCACGGAATAAAATACCTACTGGAGTTCACAGACTTCTACACCCCAAAGACAGGGAAAATGGCTTCAGGAAGAAGATCACCATCTCAAGGATTCATTGTGCATCCAGGAATTATAACTGAAGACTTCAAAGGAGGGATTGATAATATGACTTTTATAAAGAAAAAATATGCAGTTTAAAGTGAGAGACAGGATTGTTCACTTTCAACTGCTTGAATTTGTCAAAAGCAAAGCAACTCCAGTTGAAAGAGTAAGTGGATTCAGAGGTAATGAAAGACATGGTTTTTTTGGCTGGGTGTTTTTGTGTGTGTGTGTGTTGTTTTGTTGTTTTTATTTTTAGACAACTATTATCAATCACCAAAGATCAATATTAAAATGAAATAGTATTGAAGTTGAAGGTTTAGTGGACACACGAGTTTATGTAACTATAATCGCATGACAATCTTGGATTCCACATTTTCCACTTCAGAAGGTATCTAAATAGTTTGTAGGGATTGGAACATTGTCCCAAGTAAAACAGTGTATGACAGATTAAGTGTGAGGGACAATAAGGTTGAAATGGAAGATTAAAGCCTTATATGGCAGACATAGCCATAAATTTATGGGAAGAGATATGCTACAACAATGGAGAGCACAGCCTAATATTTCTTCAGTCTTAGATAACCATACCTGTTAACTGATTCTGTATATTGACATGGTATGTAATATGCTTGATTGTTTCAGTGATTATGTGGGTGTGAATCCATGAAGGATCAACACATCAACACTAAATCCTCATAAGGACATTCAGACTATTAAGTTTATGGGAAGATTAATATGATTCAATGTAATCAATGAAAAAAATACATCACGCACACACTCATTCAGAAGTTATACTAATTGAATCACATAAATATATTGTGCTGATTTTATTCAATTGCTATGGCAAATACTATGACTGAAAGCATCAGAAGAGACCAAAGGGTTTATTTCAACTAACAGGAGAGAAACTTGAAGCAGAAACTGTGGAGGTAGGCTACATATTGAATTGCGTACAGGTTTATGCTTAGCTAGCAACATGCTTTGAAAAATCCTTCAATTGAGAGTCCTTTCTCAGATGCCGCCAGGTTATATCAAGTTAAGGTTCAGGGGTTTGCAGCCCTATAGGAGGATTAACAATATGAACTAACCAGAATCCCCGAGCTCCTTGGAACTAAACCACCAATCAAAGAAAATACATGGTGGGACTCATGTCTCTAGCTTCATATGTAGCAGAGGATGACCTATTTGGCCATCAATGGAAGGAGAGGCCCTTGGTCTTGTGAAGGTTATATGCCCCGGTATAGGGGAATGCCAGCAGGAGTGGAGGGGAGAGAGGATATCAGATTTTCAGAGAGGAAACTGAGAAAGGGAATAACATTTGAAATGTAAATAAAGAAAATATCTAATTAAAAAAAGAGTTTTTGATATACTTCAAAACATTGTAATGAAAATATAATAGGGAAAAAAAGAATAGCTGGGATGCTTATGTAGCAAAGAGCTTTGCTTAGTGTGAAAAGTTTCATCTTTGTCCTTGGTTCCTTGAAGTTTTTTGGAGGCCTTCAGCAAGTCTGATAAAGACTGGTCATATGAATGTGTAATGATTGGAACTGTTAGAAATACTTGACTTAGTATGGGGGATTCAAATTATAAATTATCATTTTTTCTAAAGGTTGAAAGCAATCACATGAGCATGAATCAGCCAACCTATGAATAATTCTTTTGTAAGATGGAGTTCTGATAATAATGGTGAGTCCAGTACTCAAATGAATATTCTGTTGGAGCATCAATGCCTGCGGGGTATCGGAGGCAAGTTTCAAACTCTGCCATTTGTGCTTCCATTTTCTCACCAGCATGAATTTCTTCCTCTAGCAAATCTCAATCCTAGTCCTTTCTACATAATACATAATGTCTGTGATTATTTTAATCAAGTTCTGGTGATTTTTCTGGTGAAAAGTTTTGGGAAGATCTTACACCTGCAAATGCTGGCAGGTGTGACCAAGGTGTGATCCATTCAGATGGCTTAAATGTTTTCAGGATCTCACTAGGATGAACAATCTTTGAGGTTTCTTCTTCAAATCAATCATTGGGAAATAATAAAATAATAAAAAAATATAACACTTCTTTGAGGAGTGAAAACATAAATCATGAGCATGTAAGTCAATACTCAAGAGAGAAAATACTTGAAAAACATACATTTGGTGTTTTATACTGTAAAACAGAAAAAAAAAAGGTGAAGAAAAACAGTACGCTCACAAGCAAACTTTGACAACAAACAGTTGTGGTAATTTTATTTATGACCGTAAGTAAAAAGTTGATTCATTGAAGAAAAATGAAACTTAAAAACCATAAATTATATTGATCTGAGTTCAGTTCCTAGCACCTATGTTAAGTAGCTTATAGCTCCAGCTCTAAGCAACCAAACACGCTCTTCTTGCCTCTCTGGAGACCTGCATGCACATATGCACATACCCACACAGAGACACACTCTAAAACATATAGTTTCTTTTAAAAACAGGAAATATGTAGTACATTTACACAGTGGAGTACTACTCAGCTATTAAAAACAAATAAATTAATGAAATTATTGGGCAACTGAATGGAACTAGAAAGTATCATCTTGAGTGAGGTAACCCAGTCACAAAAGAACACACATGGCATGCACTCACTGATAAGTAGATATTAGTCCAAAAGCTCAGACTACCTAAGATACAATTCACAGACCACATGAAGCTCAAGAAGAAGGAAAGACCAAAGTATGGATGCTTCAGTCCTCTTAGAAGGGGAACAAAATTCTAACAGGAGGAAATACAGAGTGTGTAGCAGAGACTGAAGGACTGTAGCAGAGACTGCCCCACCTGGAGATCCATCCCATATTCAGACACCAAACACAGACATTGCAGATGCCAAGAAGTGCTTGCTGACAGGAGCCTGATATAGTTGTTTCCTGAGAGGCTTTGCCAGAACCTGACAAATACAGAGGTAGATGCTCACATTCAACCACTGGACTAAGTACAGGGTCCTCAATGGAGCAGTTAGAGAAAGGACTGAAGGAGCTGAAGGAGTTTGCAACCCCATAGAAAGAACCATATCAACCAACCAGACCCTGCAGAGCGCCCAGGGACTAAACCACCAACCAAAGAGTACACATGGAGAGACCCATAGCTCCAGCTGCATAGAGGAGAGACCCTTGGTCCTGTGAAGGCTTGATGCCCCTGTATAGGGGAATGCCAGGGTAGGGAGGTAGGAGTGGGTGAATGGGTGGGTGGGGGAATACCTTCATCAAAGCAGGGGTATGGGAAGGGGTTAGGAGGTTTACAGAGGGGAACCCGGGAAAGGGAGAAACATTTGAAATGTAAATAAATAAAATATCCAATAAAATAGTAAATATTTGAAACTTTTTGCAAAAAAAAAATTTAATGAGGACAAAAACTTGTAAATAATCAAAGAAAATATATGGTCTTACTGTCTTATCGTTAATAATATTTATGTGATTTATTTACCCTGTCCTTCAAAGCATACCCTCTAGTAATTTAGAAATCACTAGGAAAGTCTTGATTTAAGAGACCGTGGGGATTTCAAATAGCTAAAATTAATAATGACAGTATCACAAATTGTGCTCTCTTCTTTTGTCAAAATTATTAGAAGAGTTCAGTTCTCTAGAATTACATTTCTTACATCCTTAATAAACCTACTTATTTGATAGTAAAAGTATTCTAGCTGAAGTCTGGGAACATTTTTTAAAGTTTGAATCTCATCTCACATATTTTCATGCTACATTAATTTGAGCTATATTAATCGGTTATCTTAAAGAACAACAGATTGCACACTGTTGAGAAATAGTCTGAACCACAGAAGTTCATAACAAATTGCAGTGTCCTAATCACCCTGCTAATCCAGCTGAGCAGTTCAGCCAGGTGTGAAAGAAAAGTTACAGAGGCATACCATAACTCTTCACTGCCTTGAGTTCACTCCATTGAAAATTAAGCACTAGGTTATGATCTCTTTAATATTGAGCATCTAAGTCTTATAGGAAACTATTCAGAGGTTCATGAATAATTAGGCAGATAATAGAGCCTAAGGTTAACATAAGTAAAGAGTGGAAATTAAAGGACACTGATATCATCTTATCCTTGTAACAAACCCTGTGGTGTGTGTGAGAGTGTGTGTGTGTGTGTGTGTGTGTGTGTGTGTGTGTGTTAACCCAATTGGTTAATCACTTTGATAATAAAAAAGTATCTTTGAAAAGCAAGAGATAATTAAGTTGTTACATTTTTTGTAAGAAGGTGTGTGTTCTATTAATTCATCTACATTAAATGGAAGAAAATTAGAAGGATATTGCAATAAAGTAGTCTTTCTTAAAACATAGATAGAAATGGTGGAGTTATTGGCCATGATGGATTCTGAGCCAACCAGAGGCAGTATAAAATGGTCAATCTCTGAGTTGGGAAATAGTTTGAATGAAACAACTTTGGAGTGAAGAAGGAAATCAAGAGCTTGTGTTAGAATAAAGTTCCTTTAAAAGATTGTTAATGGAAGACTGGATAAAGCTTGATTGGCAAAGCATTTGCCATGCAAGCATGAGTTCCTTCATGAGTTTGATGCCCAGTGCCCATTGCAAAACACCAGGCACAGTGCTCTACCTCTGTAGCCACAGTGCTGAAAAAGCAGAGAAAAGAGGATTGCAGAGACAAGCATAGAAGCACACACGCACATGTACACACATGCACACACACACACACACACACACACACAGAGTCACACACTCATACACATCCACAAATTGTGGCATGCCTGTAATCCTAGCAATTGGGAGGTAGAAGTTGCCTCCAGCCTCCTGGAACCAAGATTCAGGGAAAGCTTAGGCTTCTTTGCAAGTTTGAGGCCAGTATGAACAACATGGGCCTCCCTCACAACATAATCGAACATGAAACATTCAAAAAATAAAATAAAATGAAATATTGGTCAAATGATTATAGAGAAATTGAAATAACAACTGGTGTTTATTTAGTCACATTATGAAACACATACATCTCAATTGGTTCAAGTATACTAAGAAAAATATAGCCAGTAACTTTGTGACAATGAGAAAAATTTTAAAAACTAGTGGCAAAAAATTTGGATTAAAACATCAAAATAATAATTTATAAAAATTGTATTTTCCACTTGGGAGTCAGAGGCAGGCGAATTTCTAAGTTGGAGGCCAGCCTGGTCTAGGACAGCCAGGGCTACACAGAGAAACCCTGTCTTGAAAAAGCAAACAAACAAAAATGGTGTTTTCATGTTCTTTTTCTTTTTCTTGTTTCCCTTATATTGTGGAATCTAAAACCACCCTTTATCTAAAGCACTAAATCTGTTCTTTTGGTGACACTCCTCTCCAGTTTGTTTTTGTGTTTTCTTTGTCTGTTTTTCTTTGCTTTGTTTTATTTTGTTTTGTTATAGGGTTTTTTTGTTTTGTTTTGTTTCATTAATTATTTTATTTATTTACATTCCAAATGTTGCTCCCCTTCCTAATTTCCCCCTCCATGAATTCTTCACCCCATCCTCCTTCCACTTCACTTCTGAGAGGGTGCTTCCCCATCCATCCACCTACTTCCTCCTCACGATCCTAGCATCCCCCTTCTCTGGGGAATCAATTTTCTACAGGATTAAGTGCATCCTTTCCCACTGAGGCCAGACAAGTCAGTCCTCTGCTACATATGGAGGGAGCCTACAAACCAGTCCATGTATGCTCCTTGGTTGGACCTCTTAGGGTTCCACTTTAGTTCATACTGTTGTTCTGCCTTTGGGGTTGCAATTCCCTTCAACTCTTTCCATTCTTGCCCTAAATCTTCCATAGAAGTCCTCTACCTCATCCAATGGTTAGCTTTAAGTATCTGCATCTGTCACAGTCAGTTGCTGGAAGAGCCTCTCAGAGGACAGCAATGCTAGGCTCCTGTATGCAAGCACAACATGGTATCAATAATAGTGTGAGGTTTGGATCCTGTGCATGGGATGGATCCCAAGTTGGGCCAGTCTCTGGATGGTCTTTCCTTTAGCCTCTGCTTCATTTTGTCCCTGAATTTCCTTTACATAAGAATAAATCTGAGTCAAATATTTTGAGGATGGGCAGGTGGGCCCATGCCTCAAATGGAGACTATGTCTCTCTAATGGAGTTGGCCCCTTCCAGTTCCATCTCCCCACTGTTGAGCATTTCGGCTAAGATCATCCATTCCCATCAGGTCCTGGGAGCCTCTCACATCCCTGGTGTCTGGGACTTTCCAGAGGTTCCCCCAGACCCCAACCCATACTGCTGCATATTTCTATTCATGCTCCTGGCCCTCTGGGCTTCTCTCCTGTCTCTCTCCATACCTGATCCTAACCCCCTTTCCCTTTCCCTTCCCTCTCCAACCCAGGTGCCTCCCTCCTTCTACCTCTGGTGATTATTTTGTTTCCCTTTCTAAGTGAGATTGAAGTTTCCACACTTGGGTCTTCCTTCTTGTTTTTAGTATTAATCTATAAGTCACATGGAGATGATGCTTAGCATGTCCTCCAAGCCAACATTACCTGATGTCTAGCTCAAAATTTTCAACTCTTCTTGCACTAAACACAACATCTTTCACACAGTTAAAATTTCTTTATCTTAATCCCTCTTGGACATCATACCCTCAGTGTAACTCTATGATCCCTCTCTGTTAACTCTGTTTTTGTTTGTCTGTTTGTTTATCTGTTTTTCTCACTACCATTTTCCTGAGTCTCCTGTCTCCATCATTACTTCTCAGGTCCCAGAAACCTATCGTCTTCTGTGTCTACTGCTCCTGCACAGGTTTTTAAACTCTTCCATAAACTTTTGAGTCTCTAAACTAAAAGCTACTTTAGCTTTGCACTGTAACCATACAAGTCTTATGAGAAGTGCCACTAAATTATTGTTTGTAATGTCTAATGTAGCTCATTCACTTTGTGGGATAGTGAGATCATTGAAATAAGATCTGTTTCTATAAAACTCTCTCTTTTCTCAATGTAGTGATTCATAGAAGGCTTTACAGATAACTAGCACTGAATATTGGAACTTGAGATAAAAGGAGAAAGACCCATTCAATGTAATGTCAATAACTGATAAATAGAGAATATAAAATAGGGAAGGCATAGATGAAAGTCATCCAGACACACATCTTCTCTAAGGCAATCAAGAGTATCTGTCATTTAGATGTGTGCATTGCTTACAGCATTGATGATCAATACATCCACTAATTCTTTACATACACTGATTCCCCCCTGTGAAAGATAGTGATTTTATGGCGTAGTATCAATGCTAATATTCATGTCTGTTTTTATATTTGGGTTGCTTCTACTGGGCACAACATGGATGTTTGATGAAATCTGTGGATGTTTTAAATTATTTTCTCATTGCTTCATAGGACAAAGACAATTGAGAAAATATGGTAAGATCTTAATCTTCAGAGTCAAGGTTTTGTTTCCTCCAATATCATTAATCAATCTCTACAAGAAGGGTCATGTTCAGATAACCTTATTTTTAGTTTTTGTATGCACAAATTAAATAAGATAGGATTTAACAAGACTTCTGGTGCCCTTTCAAAATTAAAATGCCACCAATTGGATTGTTTTCTAATTTGTCAGCATTTAACATCTAGGATTGTCTATGTTAATACTGTTCTTCCTAGTAGTTAATTTGCATTTTTATTTATTTTCATTTTTTTGCTTCAGGTAATAATCTAGGTTAAAGTGTCCAAATAAATAAATATAACACAGTCTGCTTGTATTTTTGTGCAAATATCTGGTTAGAAGTTCACCAGATAACATAATTATAAGTTGTTAAGTGGATATTATAAGTAAATTAATTTTAGAAAATAATAACTTCTTTCATAAATTTACATTAAAATCTGTAACTTAATTAATTTGATAAACAATTATTTATATTGCTATCTCTTATGAGAAGAAATAGGTATGATGATATTAGATTAAATGAATAAACTTAGAGTAATCATTGATTTAGGGAGTAAATGCATATGCTACTGAATTATGAAAATTTTAATTTTATCCCCAGAACCCACATAAATGTAGAAGGAAAGAAATAAGTCCACAAAGTTGATCTCTGGCTTCTGCATGCATATTTTCTATTTGGATCACCTTCCCCAAACATTCTACACACACAAAGCAATAAACATAATAGACATTTCAGAAAAATAAAATGTAAACTCAATAGGGTATATTTTCCTTATTCTGAACTTTACAAAAAAGAAAAACATATATAGAGAGAATCATTAATAAAGAAGATGCTCTAACATATAACAATGACACATGCTCCACTATGTTCATAGCAGCTTTATTTATAATAGCCATAAGTTGGAAAGAATCCAGATGTCCCTCAACAGAGAAGTGGATACAGAAAATGTGGCACATTTACACAATGGAATACTACTCAGCTATTAAAAACAATGAATTCATGAAATTCTTAGACAAATGGATAGAACTAGAAAATGTCATCCTGAGTGAGGTAGCCAAATTACAAAAGAACACACATGGTATACACTCACTGATAAGTGGATATTAGCCAAGAAGCTTGGAATACTCAAGATACAATTCACAGACTACATGAATCTCAAGAAGAGGGAAGACCAGAGTGTGGGTAGTAAAATCCTCTTTAGAAAGGGAAACAAGATACCCATGGGAAGAGATACAGATATGAAGTGTGGAGCAGAGACTGAAGGAAAGGCCATCCAGAGTCTACCCCACCTGGGAGTCCATTCCATTCACAGTTACCAAACCCAGACACTATTGTGGATGCCAACAAGTGCTTGCTAACAGGAGCCTATTATAGCTGTCTCCTGAGAGTCTCTACCAGTGCCTGACAAATACAGAAGTGGATGCTCACAGCCAACCATTGGACTGAGCACAGAGTCCCCAGTGGAGGAGCTGGAGAAAGGACCAAAGGAGTTGAAGCTGTTTGTAGCCCCACAGGACAAGCAACAATATGAACCACCCAGTACCACCAGAGATCCCAGGTCTAAACCACAAACCAAAGAATATACATAAAGGGACACATGGCTCCAGTGACATATGTAGCAGGGGATGACCTTGTTGGATATCAATGGGAGGAGATGCCCTTGGTTCTGTGAAGTCTGGATGCCCCAATATAGGGGAATCCCAGGAGAGGGAAGCAGGTATGGGTAGGTTGGTAAGCAGGGAAAAGAGGGATGGAATAGTGAGGTTTTCAGAGGGGAAATAAGGAAATGGGATAACATTTGAAATGTAAATATAGAAAATATGTAATAAAAAATTAATGCTGGCAAAAAAGAAATGTTATAGCTTGTCAAAGTAAAAGCCACATTGCACAAAACAAAACGAGTTGACAGGCTTTTAACTAAGCCTATAGAAATTGGAAAAATATCAGAATATAGTGTAGATTGGTTTAAAATAGAGTAAATAGAGACATTACAGTATCACAAGGGTTTGCTAGCTGGCACTCCTCAGAGAACGAAATTTAACTCTCTCCCTGACAGGTTACTTCTCATCTTGAAGCAAGTGTCCTTCAAAGTTTGACTACAGAGATAGCCAGGGTCTTGGATGTTTGGGTGATCCCTCTCAGGGATAAAACTTCAGAGAAATACGTCTGAAGTATCCATCTGGAAGAGTCGGAGAGAATATCTATAAGGAGAGTTTTCTAACAAGAGGGCCATGCCCTAGTTTCATTTCTGCTACTGTGACAAAATACACTTCTTGAAAGCAACTCAAGGGAGGAGGTCTTGCTTTAGCTCAGGAGTCCTGGCTACAGTCCTTCTGAGCAGATAAGCCAGTGCCATAGAACTTGAAACTGCTAATCATGTCGCAGTCACACCCAAAAGCAAGAAGAAAGAAATAAAAGCACACACACTCAGCTTGCGTTACCTACTTTTCTGAAGTCCAGGACCTGAATCTATAGAGTAGTGCTATCTACAGTCGACTCAGTATCCTACATTAGTTAACGGTGTCAAGAAAATCCTCCACAGATGTGCCAAAAGACCAATTGGATTTAGAAAATTCCATACTGACACTCCATCCAGGTGACTGTAGATTGTGTTAAGTTGACAAAACTAACCATCTTAGGAGAGAAGAGCCCCTCATTCTGAGCCCATGTGACTTTCTGAGGAGCAAATATGAAGTGCAGGTTGGGGCCTGGGTGCAGGAGAAAATCTAATGATGGTCTGGAATGAAGGAAATGAAGTTTTTTTCTAAGATCTGCAACTGAGAAACTGAGGCAAGGGCCTGCTTTGTCAACATGAAGGCAGTATAATAAAGTGTTTCATTGTTGAAGACAAACTGAAATCAGAAACTCTGTCAGCTGCTGAAGTTGTTGGGGATGCCAACATGACTGTTTACTTACTGCTCGACAGTAGGACTGAGGACAATGGAGCCTAAAAATGAGGCAGACTAAAGTCTCATGTAATAGTCAGTGCATCAGTTTACATCATGGGGGTTAAAAAAAAGGTCACCCAAGTAAAGTTCTCATAAGTTCAAGTTCTATACAATCATAAGGTCAAGCTGCATGTGATAAAACATGTTTTTTTTTTTTTTTCCCCAATAGAGGCATACGAACAAATAAGAATAGCCAGTTGTCATGGATAATCTGAAGCCAAAGTAAATATACTCCTATCTACTACACTTGGGAGGAGCACAGAATCTCACTCCTAAAATAATCCCATGTTTTCAAAGAAACAGAGACAACAGTCTCTTGTCTTAGTTTCTTGGAGTTTTCTCACAAGGATGCAGAATTCTCATCACAGGACTCCATACTTGGACTGTGTTCCAACAGATGATGTTTAATAAGTGCTGAAAGCAAGACTCTTAAAGCATACAGACAGGAGCATATTGTCTTCTGAGAGGCTCCACTGAGCAGCTGACTCAGAGAGATACAGACACACACAGCCAAACAGTGAATGGAACTGGGGGACTCTTATGGAAGAATAGAAGGAAGGATTGTGGGCCCCAAAGGGAATAGGAACTCCACAAAAAGACCAACGGAGTCAACTGACTTGGGGCCCCCAGAGTCTGAACCACCATCCAAAGGATATATGCAAGCTGGACTTAGGCCTCCCGCACATATGTGGTAGATTAATAGATTGGTCTTCATGTGGGTCCCAAACAACTGGAAAGGGAGCAATCCCAAAAGCTGTTGCCTGTACATGGGATATGTTCTACTAGCTCAGCTGCCTTGTCTGGCCTTAGTAGGAGAGGAAGCACCTAGCACCTACCCTCACAAAAATTTGAAGTGCCAAGGTGGGGGTGAGGATCTCCAGGGGAGCCCCACCTTCTCAGAAGAGAAGGGGAGGTGGAAAGGATTGTGGGAGGGGTAACCGACTGGGAAGGGGCACAGTGAGTAGGACATAAAGTGAATAAGTGAAAAATAAATCAAATTAAAATACATAAATACTTAAATAAATAAATGCAAAAGGCAGACAACATTTTGAAGTTAGATAAAACTAAATGATACTTAAAGGGTGAATGTCCATGGTGGCATGATAACTGTTGACAGAATGAATACCTTTATACACAGTATAATAGTGACAGGAAGCTTCTATTAGTGTACTGTAGTAAGGAAAGAAAAAAAACAAACAAAAAAATTCTCAAGAGTAACCGATAACTTCAGATGAGTGAACGATATCAACCTTCATACGTATCTCTCTTCAGATATTAATCTTTCTCTTAATATTCACATCAGATCTTGTCTTTCAAACCCATCAGGATGAAAATAATTGATGATGAATAATCAACAATATAGTAGTTATTAATGTATTTTTACCGACGTAGTATGTCTCCCTCTCACTAAAATGGTTGCTCATGTGGGATACGTGGGTAAAATCTCAGTTATATGACACAATGCTAGGGCGAAAGGAGCTCATTCTCTGTAGCAAAAGCCAGTCACTCATTCCCCTGATGTAAATCTCCACTGACTAAGGACTCTTTGTGAAACTATATCTAGATATCACACTATTTCTATGAAACCACTGAACCCATGAACAAGTCACTTTCCCTGGGCACACTAAACTCATCAACTAAACCATGGTGAGGGAAGTGTACTAGATAGTCTCTCTATTAAAATGGGTTCATCCTGAGGTTCACTCAGAGCCTCATTTGCCCATCAGGGTAATCTTTGACAATGCCGCTAAAAGCATCCCAAAGCAATTTTCTTCTTTGGTCCCCATTACTTCACTCCTTCACAATAAATGCACCATCACACAAATTCCTGCCTCTGTCTGTTACTAAGGAATCCTTCTCTGCAATAGTTCAATCCAGAATTTTCCTGAGGAAACCTGCTCTGGAATATTTTAGATCACCCTCAAGCATGCTAACAGTAAGTGTCCCTTAGATGCTGTCAGGGGGAAATACTGGAAAGTCCTGACTTCTAGTAATGTCATCATTGGCAAGGTTTCAGGCAATGGTGAATTGGACTAGATGGAAAGAAAGACACAGTCTAGAACAATAGTTAAGATACCTAGGAGACTATAAGAAGGTATTCTATATAAAGTAGGCAAAATTTCTTTGAAAAATTTGACTCTTTTTTTTATTGGATATTTTATTTATTTACTTATCAAATGTTTTCCCCTTTCCCGATTACCCCCAAGAAACCCACTCACCCATCCCCACACTGCTTTTATAACGGTGTGTCCCCACTCACCCACTCCTGCCACCCTCCCCTTGTGTTCCTCTACAATGGGACATCAAGCCTTCACAGGACCAAGTGCCTCTCCTCCCACTGATGTCAAACAAGGCCATTCTCTGCTACATATATGGCTGGAGGCATGGGTCCCCATGTGTCTCCTAGGTTCGTGGTTTAGACACTGGGAGCTCTGGTTTGTTGATATTGGTGTTCTTCCTATGGGGTTGAAAACCCCTTCAGCTCTTTTGATCCTTTCTCTAACTCCTGCATTGGGAACCTGGTGATCAGTACAATAGTTGGCTGAGAGCATCACCTGTGTATATGTCAGGCTCTGGCACAGCCTCTCAGGAAATAGCTATATCAGGCTCCTGTCAGCAAGCACTTATTGCCATCCATAATAGTGTCTGGGTTTGGTAACTATATATGGGATGAATCCCCAGGTGGGGCAGTCTCTAGATGGTGTTTTCTTCAGACTCTGTTCCACACTTTGTCACTGTACCTTCTCCCAAGGGTATTTTGGTCCCATTTCTAAGAAGGACAGACATATCCACACTTTGGTCTTCCTTTTTTCTTGAGATTTATGTGTTCTGTGAATTGTATCTTGGGTATTCTGAGATTCTGGACTAATATCCACTTATCAGTGAGTATATATCTTGTATGTTCTTTTGTGATTGGGCTACCTCACTCAGGATGATATTTTCTACTTCTATCCATTTGCCTAAGAATTTAATAACAAAGAAGTACTCCAATGTGTAGATGTACCACATTTTCTGTATCCATTCCCCTGTTGAGATACATCTGAGTTCTTTATCTAAAAGCAGAAGACATGTGAGAGTGAATAGACCTCTAAGCTGTGTGTCTTAGTCAGGATTTCTATTCCTGCACACACATCATGACCAAGAAGCAGTTGGGGAGGAAAGGGTTTATTCAGCTTATACTTTCCACATTGCTGTTGATGACCAAAGGATGTCAGGACTGGAACTCAAGCAGGTCAGGAAGCAGGAGCTAATGCAGAGGCAATGGAGGAATGTTACTTACTGGCTTGCTTCCCCTGGCTTGCTCAGCCTGCTCTCTTACAGAACCAAGACTACCAGCCCAGGGATGGTACCACCCCACAAAGAGGACCTCCTGCCTTGATCACTAATTGAGAAAACGCCTTACAGCTGGATCTCAAGAAGGCATTTCCCCAACTGAAACTCCTTTCTCTGTGATAACTCCAGCCTATGCCAAGTTGACACAAAACTAGCTAGTACACTGTGGCTAAGGTCCCAACCTGAACTCTGTAAGAATGAGAGCACCACAGGTTGGATTCACAGTCACAACAACAGGACAATGCCAAGCTTAAGGCCCTCCTTGATAAAAGGTGTACCTCAGAGAACTTTTGACTTAATGAATAAGAAAATCATACCTCTAAAATCCATGCAATGTTATTGGCCTGGAACAAAACTTGCCCAAACTATCCTGCTAGGAGGAACACCCTCCTTCTGTAAAGATGATGCAGTTGTCCAATGACGCAAACTGGTTCTGTAGCACTTTTATTTTCACTTGCCACCTGATAAATAAAAAATGCTTAAGTCATTGCAGGTTACTGCTAAGACAGCAAAGGATGAAAGATATTGGCCTACTAGTTGTAGAATGTAGAATATTGGTAAAGACCATAAAAGACTGATGATCCAAGAGTCTTTCACTTTAAATCAGTCAGGGATTCTCTAAAGAAATGTGTTGAGGTTTTGTCTTTTACTGTCTATTATAATGCTAAGTGTAGGCCCCCAAAACCTGGAGTGTACATGTAGCCTCTGTAATTCTGCCCCAGGTTATTTTTGATTAGTAAATAAAAATGCCAACTGCTAATAACTGGGCAGAAGAGATATAGGTGGGGTTTAGGCTTCCCTGGGGCTTGGAATCAAAGAAGGCAGAAGGAAGAAGAAAAAGCCTCCTGTGCTAGGTGTGCCATAAGAGCATTGTCCTGATGGTTGGCCAATAGGATGTAAGAGCAGCCCAGATGTAACAGATGTAGAATATTGGTATAGTAAGTAATAACTCGGGGTTATTGATAAGAAAGTAGATTCTATCAACATGGAGTGTAGGCAGCTGCCCAACTGTTGTGCTGTTTAAGACTTATTGTCAGTAAAAAAGCTGTATATTTCTTTCATACAAAAACATAAATGATCTAAGGTGGAGTAAAAACCTTGGACCAAGATTTAACATTACTATAAACAGAACTGATAAAATGCATGCATACACATATACCTATCTACCCACACAGACACACAAAGACACCACACAGATACACACACACACACACACACACAAGGGTTTTTTTTTAACTCTATAAATATTTTTTACTACATATTTTCTTCATTTACACTTCAAATGCTACCCTGAAAGTCCCCTATACCCTCCTCTTGCCCTGCTCCCCAACCCACCCACTCCTGCTTCCTGGCCCTGGCATTCCCCTGTACTGGGGCATATGATCTTTGCAAGACCAAGGGCCTCTCCTCCCATTGATGGCCAACTAGGCCATCCTCTGCTACATATGCAGCTAGAGACATGAGCTCAGGGGGTACTGGTTAGTTCATATTGTTGTTCTTTCTATAGGGCTGTAGATACCTTCAGCTCCTTGGGTACATTCTCCATCTCCTTCTTTGGGGGCCCTGTGTTCCATCCAATATATGAATGTGAGCATCCACTTCTGTATTTGCCAGGCACTGACATAGACTCACAAAAGATAGTTATAACAGGGTCCTGTCAGCAAATTCTTGTTGGCATATGCAATAGTATCTGTGTTTGGTGGTTGTTTCGGGGATGGACCCCCCCGGTGGGACAGTCTCTGGATGGTCATTCCTTCAGTCTATGCTCTGAACTTAGTCTCTGTAACTCCTTCCATGGGTATTTTATTACCCATTATAAGAAGGACCAAAGAATCCACACTTTGGTCTTCCTTCTTCTTTCTTGTGTTTCGCAAATTGTATCTTGGGTATTCTAAGTTTCTGGGCTAATATCCACTTATCAGTGAGTGCATATCATGTGTGTTCTTTTGTGATTGAGTTACCTCATTCAGGATAATACCCTCCAGACCCATCCACTTGCATAAGAATTTCATAAATTCATTGTTTTTAGTAGTTGAGTTGTATAAATGTACCATTGTATAAATGTAACATAATTTCTGTATCCGTTCCTCTGTTGAGAGACATCTGGGTTATTTCCAGTTTCTGGCTATTATAAATAAGGCTGCTATGAACATAGTGGAGCATGTGTCCTTATTACAAGTTGGAACATCTTTTGAGTATATGCTCAGGGGTGGTAGTGCTAGATTTTCTGGTAGTACTATGTCCAATTTTCTGAGGAACTGCCAGACTGATTTCCAGATTGGTTGTACCAGTTTGCAATCCCACCAGCAATGGAGGAGTGTTCGTCTTTCTCCATATCCTCACCAGCATCTGCTATCACCTAAGTTTTTGGTCTTAGCCATTCTGACTGGTGTCAGGTGGAATCTCAGGGTTGTTTTGATTTGCATTTCCCTGATAATTAAGGATGCTGAACAATTTTTCAGGTGCTTCTCAGCCATTCGGTATTCCTCAGTTGAGAATTCTTTGTTTAACACTGTACCCCATTTTTTAAATAGGGTTAGTTGGTTTTCTGGAATCCAGCTTCTTGAGTTTTTTGTATATATTGGATATTAGTCCCATATTGGATTTAGGATTGGTAAAGATCATTTCCCAATCTGTTGGTGGCCTGGCCTTTTTGTCTTATTGACAGTGCCTTTTGCCTTACAGAAGCTTTGCCATTTTATGAGGTCCCATTTGTTCATTCACGCTCTTACAGCACAAGCCAATGCTCTACTGTTCAGGAATTTTTCCCCTGTGGCCATATCTTCGAGGCTTATCCCCAGTGTCTCTGGTTTTATGTGTAGATACACTTAGACTTGAGCTATGCAAAAGGAGATAAGAATGGATCAATTCGCATTCTTCTACATG
>NC_034596.1:13790762-13802317 GCF_900095145.1 Mus pahari
AAGCTGCTAGTGTATGCACTCTCTAGTTTCTTTTTGAAGTCATGCAGGCTATGAGTTTTCCTCTTAGGACTGTTTTCATTGTGTCCCATAACTTTGGGTATGTNGTGACTTCATTTTCATTAAACTCTAAAAAGTCTTTAATTTCTTTATTTCTTCCTTAACCAAGTTATTATTGAGTAGACTGCTGTTAAGCTTCCACATGAATGTTGGCTTTCTATTATTTATTTTGTTATTGAAGATTAGCCTTTGTCTATAGTGATCTGATAAGATGCATGGAATTATTTCAATATTTTTGTATCTGTTAAGGCCTGTTTGGTGAACAATTATATGGTCAATTTTGGAGAACGTACCATGAGGTGCTGAGAAGGTATAGCCTTTCATTTTAGGATAAAATGTTCTGTAGATATCTGTTAAATCCATTTGGTTCACAACTTCTGGTAGTTTCATGTGTCTCTGTTAATTTCTGTTTCCAGGATCATTCCATTGATGAGAGTGGGGTGTTGAAATCTCCCACTATTATTGTGTGAGGTGCAATTTTGAGCTTCACTGTAGTTTCCTTAATGTATGTGTACACCCTTCCATTTGGAGGATCAATACTCAAAATTGAGAGTTTGTCTTGGAATATTTTACCTTTGTTGAGTATGAAGTACCCCTCCTTGTCATTTTTGATAACTTTCAGTTGGAAGTCAATTTTATTCGATTTTAGAAAGTCTATTCCAGCTTGTTTCTTGCTACCATTTGCTTGGAAATTTTTTTCCAGCCTTTTTACTCTGTGGTAGTATCTATCTTTGTCCCTGAGGTGGGTTTTCTGTATGCAGTAAAATGTTGGGTCCTGTTTATGGAGCCAGTCTGATAGTTTATGTCTTTTATTGGGGGAACTGAATCCATTGATATTAACAGATATTAAGGAAAAGTAATTGTTGCTTCCTGTTATTTTTTTGTAAGAGTTGGAATTTGTTCTTGCTGCTATCATCTTTTAGATTTGTTGAAGGATTACTTCCTTGCTTTTTCTAGAGTGAAATTTCCCTCCATGTGTTGTAGTTTTCCCTTTATTATGCTTTGAAGGGCTGGATTCATGGAAAGATATTGTGTGAACTTTGTTTTGCCGTGGAATATTTTGATTATTTTTTTGCTGGGTATAATAGCCTGTGCTGGCATTTGTGTTCTGTTAGAGTCTGTATAACATCTGTCCAGGATCTTCTGCCTTTCAGTCTCTAGTGAGAAGTCTCGTGTAATTCTAAGAGGTCTGTCTTTATATTTTACTTGACCTTTTCCCTTTACTGCTTTTACTATTCTATCTTTATTTATTATATTTGTTGTTCTGATCACTATGTCAGGAGGAATTTCTTTTTTGATTCATTTGCAGTTCTGTAAGCTTCTTTTTATGTTCATGAGCATCTCTTTAGGTTTGGGATGTTTCCTTGTATAATTTTATTAAAGATATTTGCTGGCCCTTTAAGTTGAAAATCTTCATTCTCATCTATACCTATAATCCNTAGGTTTGGTCTTCTCACTGTGTCCTGGATTTCCTGGATGTTTTGAGTTAGGATCTTTTTGCATTTTGCATTTTCTTTGATTGTTGTGTCCATGTTGTCTATTTAATCTTCTGCACCTGAGATTCTCTCTTCCATCTCTTGTATTCTGTTGCTGATGCTTGCATCTATGGTTCCTGATTTCTTTCCTAGGATTTCTATCTCCAGAGTTGTCTTCCTTTGGATTTTCTTTATTGTTTCTACTTCCATTTTTAGATTTTGCATGGTTTTGTTCAATTCCATCACCTGTTTGGTTGTGTTTTCCTATAATTTATTAAGGGATTTTTTGCATTTCCTCTTTAAGGACTTCTACCTGTTTAGCAGTGTTTTCCTGTAATTCCTTGAGAGTGTTTTCCTGTAATTCTTTAAGGCCTTCTACCTGTTTAGCAGTGTTCACCCGTATTTATTTAAGTGAGATATTAATGCCCTTCTTAAAATCCTCTACCAGCATCATGAGATATGATTTCAAATATGAATCTTGCTTTTCAGGTATGTTGGGGTATCCAGGATTCTCTGTGGTGGGTGCAGTGGGTTTTGATGATGCAGAGTGATCTTGGTTTCTATTAGTAAGATTCTTACATTTGACTTTTTGCCATCTGGTAATCTCTGATGTTAGATGTGCTAGTTGTCTCTGGCTGGAGCTTGTTCCTCCTGTGATTCTGTTAGCCTCTGTCAGCAGTCCTGGGAGTCCAACTCTCTCCTGAGTCCCAGTGGTCAGAGCACTCTCTGCAGGCAAGCTCTCCTTTTGCAGAGAAGATGCACAGAGGTCTGGATATCAGATCTGCCTCCTGACTGAAGATGAAGATCCGAAGGGACCCTGTCCAAGAAGCTTTTTTGCTTCTGTGGCCTGTGTGCTTTCCTGCGCTGACTGGTCTCTGAGAGATCCAGGATACAAGATGGTGCTTTCACCTGAGTCCCGCAGTCAGAACTCTCCTTGGAGGCTGACTCTCCTCTAGTGGGGAAGGTACACAGAGTCAAATCAATTAAAAAGAAAGAAAGAAAGAAAGAAAGAAAGAAAGAAAGAAAGAAAGAAAGAAAGAAAGAAAGAAAGAAAGAAAGAAAGAAATTACAGCTCTAACTCAGATGCCATCATCTGAATGCCAGGCAACAATTCTGATAATGCCATCTTCTTGAGAAGCTTTGTCTTTAGCCCACACCAGTGATCCTACGATCCTGGGCATGCTAGGGCACCTGTGGCATGGAGAGTCCTCTGGGGACCTTGGGACAGTCCACCGAGTTCATGCCCAATGTGGCTGAGGGCTGGCACAGACCTGAATGAACACCAGCCAATGGTCGGGCAGGTTTCCTGTGTCCCTGTTCCTCCTGGTACAGGCCCCTCCCAGTGGTTTTGGAACAGATGTTTTATTCCATTCACCAGTGATCCTAAGATCCTGGGTGTGCTAGGGCACCTGCGGCCTGGACTGTCCTTTGGGGACTATGGTACCGTCTTCTGAGTTCATGCCCATTGTGACCCAAGGCTAGTGCCGACCAGTATGCTATGATTTGGATCTTAATGTATAATCTTTGTCAATTAAATATTTGAAAATTAGATTCCTGTGAGGCATATGTACACATCTCAGTCAACAAGAAGTGCAAAAGATGGCCCTGATTTCAAAGCAACAGAGATGATTAATCACATAAGGGCTTAACTGTGTATCTTTGGTAGATTCCTCTGCTCTCTTTATGTAGAGATTCTGATCATGTAGCATTCTTTTCAGGAGGAAATATTACTGGGTTATTCTTTATGAAGGTTATATCCATCATCTGACTTGATTAGTATATAAACAGTGTGTTTGTGTGTATGTGTGTGTGTATTGATGCATGTTTTGATATGAGTACTTTGTATTTGTGTGTACAAGTTCAGTGTGTACACGAGTACAGTGACATTGTAAAATTGAAAAGTGGTGAGAACATTCTGTAGGAAAGAAGTGCATTAATCAGAGAGACTTAAGCCAACAAGATAAAAATCAATGAACAATCTGTATTTACTTCTGAAGTTTACATTATGACACTCCCATTTTTCTGCTCTGCTGTTCTCATGCATAGTAAAGAGCAGTGCCTAGCCTGATCAGACCCATAGTGACTTCCCATACAGTGAGATATTAAACAAAGTTCCAAACTATCAGGAACTTCAGCCCGAAAGTATATCATTTGGCTGCTTATCATAACAAAGTGGTCCACACCATCAGCATCCTTGCAGACCTAGGTGGGCAAAGTAAATCCATTAAATCACTACAGGTCAGTAGGTAGCACCTGACTGCTGTATCCAATTTCTATTTTTCTTCAGGAAACCTTCTGCTCCCAAGATTGGAGACAGTTATGCCTAAGAACACAAATTTGTCACAGAGCTAGCAGGACCTCTGATAACATCTGGAATGTCTACAAAAAAAGGACTAAAGCCAATGTCATCACAGAGGACAAGGAGAGCTTCAAGGCTTTCCCAGTCTTCCCAGGGCCCAGGCCAAACTGCTCTGGCTCTTTGGCACCTACTTGAGGACAAAGGACCAAAGAAGCTGCAGAGCAAGATATTGAAAAGAAAAAGTAATGAACTGCCTGAGTGTTGCAATGAATTTCAGAAAAAAAAAAAAACCAACAACAATAGCATTCAAACTTGGAGACATGGTGTCTTAGCTAAGTGGAAGTAGTTTATTTTTGCAGAATACAATATGTATCTTTAGTAATACATTTAGTAATATGTATTTTAGTAACTTATTTTACTCTTTCCTATGGTTATTATTAAAATTATGCTCACAAATAAAAGGCTATAAAGTGGTTGCTCATACTATCAAATGTGCTAGTATATCCAGGTTTAGATAAATTATTGAAACAACATGAAAACAGATTCAGCCATAAAATTTTCCCAACACTAAAGCATATTAGATTATTCATTCACCTTTTAATCACTCAGCACAAAATATATACTGAGCATTTTGCTGAGCCCTGAAGATATAAAAGTAAGTAATTAATCTCAAGGAACATTTATGCCATAGCAGGGAAGAGGCAGACAATTAAGTAGGTTTGCTATTAGGATGCTTTACTCTGCCAACCAAATTATCCAAAACACTATTCCAGATAACAGGCAGCAATTACTTTTCAATAAATATCTGTTATAAGAAAATGCACACAGACTAAACAGTTGGGAGACATGGTAGTGGATGTCAAAGTGAGGCACGTGGGAGGAGGAGTTTCTTAAGGAGTGAAAAGAGCTGACTCAGCTGAAAGGGGATGCCTGTAGCGATAGTTAATAGTCTCTGTGTTTGGGGTAACTTGTTTGACAGCCTTATTTTGGCAGCAGCTGAATGATACAGACATGAAGCAGAATTTGCAGAGGTGCGATCAGAAGGGGAACATGATGAATTCTCAGGAAGTATCCTCCAATAGATGAAAGGGGAGATAGTGAGGTGTGAGCAAGGAAAGGGGCGGGATTCTTCAAGACTGAGCTCAAGAGGATCCAAACTGTGTGGCACAGTGAAAGATAAACATGTCATCACAATTGGTATTTTGTGTGATTCCTATTTTAGAATTTTAAAAAGGTGAAAAACATCACCCCACAAAACTGCAAACTACCTTTCCGAATCCGTTCCTGTTGGAGAAAAGCCAGCATGGATAGGGAAGTTCATGCACTTTCACAGTCTGATTGCCACAAACAATCCAGAGCAATCCCTTGGTTCCTATATTCCTGGATGTGATTATTAATAAAATATGATTTCATAGTTCTGTTATTTAGCCAAGAATACAAAATGTCCTGCATGCAGTTAAATATTTTACATGTCAAAATGGAATTAGGTTATTAAAAATAAATGCAAATACAATCCAAGATAAACGGTTTTATTTCAAAGGGTATTTTATAATCTTTCATAATGAAATTAGTGCCTATATGCAGTAGCCTTAAAATTAAATCTAAATCAAAGCCTTAAAATCAAATGTGTCAACTAATTGCATTAGCAATCAAATACTTCTTATGCTATAACTGAGAGTACACTACCTCAGGATTCTGACGATTTGAAGTAATTTGGCATGGGCCCTACATCTTCTAAAGCATATGTAATTGTGTATGTCATCTTGGAAAATACAAGAGCCATTTTCTGATTTGGAGAAGATCATTTGTACAAGTGAAATTCTAGGGAAATATCATGATACCAAGTTAAAGGAAAATGGTAAACCACAAAAACCAAACCTGCAGTTGAAAATAAGTACATCAATGAATTATAAACATTTAGACACACTGCTTTAGTTAGATTTTAACTTTGGAATAAAATGACATTGCTTTTTATTTCTGTGTATGATCTATTGTTAGATTTGTCCAATATATTTCAGTAGAATTTCTATTCCATAGATAGATAGATAGATAGATAGATAGATGTATATATATGCAAGAATGATGATAATCCTATAACTTATCCTATACCTATGACATGGCTCAAAGATGAGTAACTTGAGTGAAAGGAAGTCTGGGTAAAACACAGTTTTTAGAATACAACACAAAAAATGCCACTTCCAGTTTCATGCCTATGGATAAATCTGTTTCAAACTAGAATGGTTGCCATGATGATTTGAAATGTGGATCAAATTGATTATCTTACATATTTTCTGTCCATGTGAATGATTGCATATACATATATTTATGAGAAATCTTGGGACTTCATTAAAAAAGAATGTTCTAGAGTGTTTCCCAGTTTCAGAGCTGCTAGTTAAGCTGCTGAACAGGTAGACATTTGATTAAATAATATGATAAAGCCCTTCATTTTAATTAATGTTCATGATGTACTAATATATGAAGTACCTCCATTTTTCCTAATTTCTTTGAGTATAAGACCAAACATCATACATTTTTAGCATTCCTTTCCTCTATGACTGTATGAAATGAAGCAAAATTCTCCTTGTTCTAAAAGCAGAATAAAAAGCATTCATCAATATTTTTAACAAAATTGTTACATACAAGAGATGAGCATAACATCTGTTTCCAAGCATAGACTTGGATTCATTGATGATGCAGACACTTTCCTATATACCTGTAAAGCACAAAATCCCTGTTTTACAGACCAGTCATTGCCTCCATATGGGACTTGACCTCAAGGACTGCACTACATTCCATAATCTGTATTTGTATATATCTCTCTTTGTCTAGTAAAGGAGAATGCTACTTTATTTTCCCACCAATGTCTGCATCCATAAACTCAATGTTTTTGTAAGATAGAAAACAGAAAAGATCTACAATCAGGTTTTCCTTTTCTTTTTCTTTTTCTTTTTCTTTTTTCTTTTGAAAATATATCACTTTAATAGTGTTTGCCATAGTATAAAGGGGTAAAAGGCATTATTCTACATAATCACTTTTTTTTAGCAAACTACATTAAGTGTACAAAATTGAAATTAATAGAGAAAGTGTACAAAGCCATAGAAAAGGACATTAGGATAGAATTTAGTGGCACAGACCATGTTGTTTTGGTCACTTAAAAGCTATCCCACAAAGTATGATTTAATTGAGAACACAAAAATTGAAAATTAAATGTGGTTCAGAATTGAACAATGAATCTGAATGTGACACTAAATTGCTTATTATCATACAAAATGAAATCTGATGGCAGGCATTAGGATTCTCCACAGATATCACCTCATTACCTACAAGAAACAACCAGGAAATCATATTCTTTACACATTCTTTTTTATTAATTGTGATAAAAAAAAACCTTCATGGTATTGGTACAGTGGCAGGCATATAGATAAATGGAATAGAATTGAAGACTGAGAAATGAACCCACACACCTATGATACTTGATCTTTGACAAAAGAGCTAAAACCATACAGTGGGAAAAAAGACAGCATTTTCAACAAATGGTGTTGGTTCAACTCTCAGTTAGCATGTAGAAGAGTGCAAATTGATCCATTCTTATCATCGCCTTGTACAAAGCTCAAGTCCAAGTGGATCAAGGACCTCCACATAAAACCAGATATGCTGAGTCTAATAGTAGAAAGTGGGGAACAGCCACAGATACTTGAGTAAAAGGGAAATTTTCCTGAACAGAACACCAGTAGCTTATCCTCTAAGATCAAGAATCTACAAATGGGACCTCATAAAATTGCAAAGCTCCTGAAGGCAAAGGACACTGTCAACATGACAAAACAGCAACCAACAGACTGGGAAAAAGATCTTTAACAACCCTAAATCTGATAGAGGGCTAATATCCAATATATACAAAGGCTCAAGAAGTTAGACTCTAGAGAACCAAATAACCCTATTAAAAATGGAGTACAGAGCTAAACAAAGAATTTTCAACTGAGGAAATCTGAATGGTAGAGAAGCACCTAAAGAAATTTTCAACATCCTTAATCATCAGGGAAATGCAAATCAAAACAACCCTGTGGTTCCACCACACACTAGTCAGAATAGCTAAGATCAAAAACTCAGGTGACAGCAGATGCTGGTGAGAATGTGGAGAAAGGAACACTCCTTCATTGCTGGTGGGATTATCAGCTGGTACAATCACTCTGGGAATCAGTTTGGCAGTTCCTCAGAAAATTGGACATAGTACTACCTGAGGACCCAGCTACAACACTCCTGGTCATATACCCAGAAGATGCTCTAATATGTAATAAGGACATATGCTCCACTATGTTCAGAGCAGCCTTGTTTATAATTGTCAGAAGCTGGAAATAACCCAGATGTCCTTCAACACAGGAAGAGATAGAGAAAATGTGGTATATTTACACAATGGACTACTACTCAGCTATTAAAAACAATGAATTCATAAAATTCTTAGGCAAATGGATGGAGCTAGAAAATATCATCCTGAGTGAGGTAGCCCAATCACAAAAGAACACAGATGGTATGCACTCACTGATAAGTATATATTAGCCCAGAAGCTCAGAATACCCAAAATACAATTCACAGACCACATTTTTTATTAAATACATTCATCTCTCAGTGAGGAACAATAGAAACTTACGTGTGATATTTCATAATTATAGGAAACAGGAACTTAGAAAGATACCTCATCTTTTTGATCCATGATGTTCTTGATTTGATATCAATAACTAACTCAATAGTTCATTTATTTACTATTTTATGTTGAATATATATACATATACATATACATATAGTGTAACAAGAATTCAGAAATGCTGGGTGGTGGTGGCGCATGCCTTTAATCGCAGTACTTGGGAGGCAGAGGCAGGCAGATTTCTGAGTTCGAGGCCAGCCTGGTCTACAAATTAAGTTCCAGGACAGCCAGGGCTATACAGAGGGACCCTGTCTCGAAAAACCAAAAAAAATTCAGAAACAATATACATTATTTTTCTAACTTTACTATTTTAATTATAGAAATAATTGTGTATCTTAATTATTACACTTTAAAAATAAATTCTGTGTACTAAATTTTATCAGTTCTTGCCATATCACTGCTGGCCATTTACCCAGAAGATACTAAATCAAACTGCTGAGATTCTTGCATAGCTGTCTGTATAAGTATAGTTATTTCCAGTTTCTCCTGAAATTGTTTTAGTTTTAGTTTTAATTTTTATTTATTTTTGAGTAGTTTATCCATGTTTACAATGAATATGTTTACATCTATTCCCAAATCCCCCTTACAGCTTTTCCATGTTCTCTCCAACCCATCCTTCTCAAAATCTGATGTCTTTTCTTTTTAGTAATCACCAAGTCTAGTCAATGCTGGCCATACCTGCATGTGTGTAAAGCCTTCAACTGGAGTATGAGCAACCAACCGGTCGCAACCCCCCCCCCCCCAAAGAATAAAGATTCTCCCTCCTGAAGTATCTATCAATTGCCTAAAGCTAGTGAGTTATGGTGAGGATAGGATATCATGAATCCCTCTTCAGTCAATGACGAAATGTTGGTTGGATTGTTCTTGGGCAGATGGCCACAGATGCTGTGAGATTGTGAGTGCAGTAACATCAGTTAAATATTCAGACTTTTAGTTCTACAGATAAATTATATCCTACAAGATAAGAGAAAGCATACTTTAGTCAATTTTGCTTCCCTATAATAGTGGAATTAACATACAGAATAGATAAACTAAGTTATCCCTGTGGGATAACATTTATGTACAAATTCAGCTCCTTCACAACATTAAGGTCCTCTTTAAAACTGCAAATTACCTAAAGTTGTATATCTTTTCTTGTTAGCCTAACCCAGTTACTGTAATTAACATGACAGTATATGTTTGTGTGGATAAAATTATAGATAGAATACTAGTTAGGATAATTCAATAATCTAGTACATACACTCTAGCATATGCTCTTTTCTGCTTTATATGAATTTCTTTATAAAATTTCATCTGTTTAGCTGACCCTTCATGTATTCAAGAAGAAATCAAGTGAGAAATTTGAATGACACCATAGCTAGAAGTTTTTAAACTTTGCCTTGCCATAAATGAAGATGCTTACTTTCCTTATTCCCTATTATTTCCCTATTCTGCTAAAGGTACATAATATGAAACTGCCTTCAAAGAGCTCTCTTTGCACTTGTTAAGTAGTGCAGCTCTCAATCCTCATCAGAGATGTTTCCCTTTGGAGAAGATGGAGATTAATGAAGATGATCCCAGCTGTTCAAAATGAGAGAAGAACTGGCGTGAGATGCCCACCTCTAAATGAAACATCTCTAACACACTTTTCTCCCCAAGGAGCAGCAATCATATTGGAAGAGGAGATAGAAATATTGAAATGATCAGTGTTTTCAAGATATAATAGGCATTATACACATGTACTCAAAGTGGCTTTGGCTTCATGCACTAAACCAGTACAAGAACAAGCCAGCCAAAATTATAGCATGGACTGGGGACAGGGTAATGGAATCTCGTTCCTATCTGAGGAGATTTTGACGACTAATAGAAGCTGAGAGGAGAGAAACTTTCTTTAACTGCAGACACTGATAGACTGTTATGACCCAGTAGATGGTCCTACATCTATGCATAGATTAGTGACCATACACCTATGCACGTAATGATAGTAATGGACTGAGCAGGCTTTTAAGAGTCCATAAAATCGAGAGATTTATGGTAATTTTCCCAAATATTTATAGAATTCTAATAGTATTTATAACAGTCTAGCATATTTCAGTTTCACCGTGACCATATATGGGTAATAGGTAAAGGCTAACTAAAAGTCAGGACCAAACTCATCATTAAATGTATTCTTTCATTCAACCCTAAATATATTTTAAAAATAAAAGACCTTCTGCTAAGTGTGGTCTTATGCATGAAAATTGTAATCTTGTGCCTGGAAGTGACATAGTGACTTCTGGATCCCAACTGTACTCTTGCTAATTATATGGATTCTCAGTTTTTTAATATTCTCTCATAGGGGTGACATAAAATAGTGTTGTGGTAGCTGTGGTGGTGAGTTACATAATAGCAGCCTAAAGAGTCAGCAAATATTAGTAAGTGTCAGTACAATTGCAATCAGTTTAAATAACCTTTAAAACATTGAGGCAAAGGGGAATTTTCACAGCAGTTCCCAGCTTTGCCTGATGGTTTCATGAAGTTCCATGTGTAAAACTATTTTTTCCCAGTTCTGAGTAGAACTTCAAATGTAGTTGAAGATTTTAACACACCTAGCATCTCCCTATTTGGTTATGTCCTTTGCAACATCAAGGGTACAAAATAAAACCCAATTATAATAAAATGAATAATATTTCAATTCATAAATTTGCTAATTTTAATTAGAACTTTAGGCAAAATAATTGTGTGGAGAAATAAGTAAACTAAAATGAGGAAAGAAAATAAAAACAAGAAATTATAGCCTTAATAGCATTACATAGCATTTAATATCAAACACTTTAAGTAGTTACAAATGAAACTTGCTAATATGAATGTGAATGCTAATGCACCTTATCAAAGACATTAATTCAATTTTACTAGAGAATCTTTTTATTTTTATTTATTTTTATTTTATTTTATTTATTTATTTATTTATTTATTTATTTTGGTTTTTCGAGACAGGGTTTCTCTGTGTAGCCCTGGCTGTCCTGGAACTCACTTTGTAGACCAGGCTGGCCTCGAACTCAGAAAT
>NC_034596.1:13802907-13853393 GCF_900095145.1 Mus pahari
TATCCACACAATGGTCTTCCTTCTTGGTTTTCTTGTGTTTTGCAAAATGTATCTTGGGTATTCTAAGTTTCTGGGCTAATATCCGCTTATCAGTGAATGCATATCTAGTGACTTCTTTTGTGATTGGGTTACCTCACTAAGGATGATATCCTCCAGATACATCCATCTGCCCAATAATTTTATAAATTCATTGTTTTTAATAGCTGACTAATATCCAATATATACAAAGAACTCAGGAAGCTGGACTCCAGAAATTCAAATAACCCCATTAAAAAATGAGATACAGAGCTAAACAAAGAATTCNCNACTGAGGAATACCGAATGTCTGAGAAACACCTGAAAAAAATGTTCAACATCCTTAGTCATCAGGGAAATGCAAATCAAAACAACCCTGAGATTCCATCTCACACCAGTCAGAATGGCTAAGATTAAAAATTCAGGTGACAGCAAATGCTGGCGAGGTTGTGGAGAAAGAGGAGCACTCCTCCATTGCTGGTGGGATTGCAAGCTTGTACATCAACTCTGGAAATCAGTCTGGTGGTTCCTCAGAAAACTGGACATAGTACTACCGGAGGATCCATCAATACCTCTTCTGGGCATATGTTCAGAAGATCTTCCAACTGGTAATAAGGACACATGCTCCACTATGTTCATTCATAGCAGCCTTATTTAAATATCCAGAAGCTGGAAAAAACCCAGATGTCCCTCAATAGAGGAATGGATATAGAAACTGTGGTATATTTGCACAATGGAGTACTACTCAGCTATCTTATGCTACTCTTATGAGATGAGAATCTCAGAGGAGAAAAATGATAAAATTTTAACACCAAACTGTAATGAAAAGATTTCCCTGGGTAAAACTTTTGTTCCAAATAGTCACAAAGCACATTTTCAGTTCCACATTCAATTCTCTAGACTGGGTACAGGACAAGCATGGCTTCAGCTAATCAAACAGGAGTACCAGTCTGAGCTTTCACAGCCCAAGGGCAATGGTCTTTAAATACACTGTCTATTCTCTTCTGTCAGAAAAGAGAGTGGGGGTGAACGTTGCCTTTCCTTTTCAATATTCCCAACATTTGCTGCCATGAAAGGGAAATGGATGAAGATTTCTTTAGTCTGAGGAAAGACATTAAGGTGAATAAATGATAAATAAATAACTTAAACTGTGAAAGCTGACAATAGTATTAGGGGTGTGTGTGAGGGGGGGGGGAAGAGAGGGGGAGGGGAACGAGATGGGAAGGGGGAGAGAGGGAGAGGGAGAGGGGGAAGGTGAGACCCATTTTAATTTCTGAATTTAGTAGATTTATAATAGGCGGTACCTATGAAGGTAGGTGGACGAAAGATGGATAAAGGATATAGTTATCCATAGGGGAGGAGATTCATGCATACATACATACATACATACATACACATACATGCATACAAACATTAATACATAGGCAATCATGCATATGTGTAAAGAAAATTATTTTGACACATTTACTTAACTATTTCTGTATATTTCTGTGTAGTAAGTAACAAAAACACTTTGAGTCATGTTCAGCTTAACCATAAGAGCATGTCCTGAGAAATCTACCATTAAGGGACCATTTGGTTGTGTAAATGCTACAGTGCATACTTACACAAACACGGATAGCAAGGGTCAATCAGTTAGTTCGATCCCTCGATGCAATCACTAGACAGTAAATAGCAGATGCTCCAGGCTGCTGCCAGCTGCCAGTGCAACCCTGACAGCTGCTTGACAGAGAATCTTTTCTAATAACTAGAGTGAGCACACTGAAACAGCAATAAAAAGATTACACTATAGCAAATGCATAGACCAGAAATATCTATTTACTATCGGTATTAAAGATGACATAAGTACATGCTTGGTTGTCTGTCCTATGGTTTTTATAGAATTGACTGTACTGTGGGTTTCTCTCCATAGATATATGACCATGGAGTTTCACTACACTGTAAGTATAGCTATGATGTCACTAGGTGTTGCACAATGTGTTGCACAATTATAAGCTATGAACACAAAGTGATTAGTGCATCTGGCAAACTTTCACTGAAGTGTCTGGATCTGCCCCTTGCCTGGTATGTACAAGAACATCTCACAGGACACAATGGAAATGTGTTCTTTGGAAATACCAAAGGTTTAAATTTATGTGCCATAGTCTAGGAAATTGTATGACTTAATATTATTAATACAATTTAACATTAAAAATTATACCTCTATCTAACCGTGTTAGAGTACTAAGTAACATAGGGTGTCATACTTTCATGAAACCAGCTTACTTTGTCACGTGCTTAGTATTATCACATTTTTAAATTATAGTTAAAGTAAACTCTGGTGTGTGTGTGTGTGTGTGTGTGTGTGTGTGTGTGTGTGTGTGTAAGTGGTCCTAGAAAACAAAAGGCGGCCTAGGATTTCTGGCAGCAGAAGTTACCAGTGATGTGAACAAACAAGGAAACTGAGAACTGAATTCTGGTTGTCTGCAAGAAGAATAAGTGCTCTTAACAACTTTACCGTCTTCTAAAATAATTTTTATTGATTTTAATTGAAGGGGTGTGAGCGGAGATGGTTTATAGGTGTGTGGTCCTCGCACATGTGTGGGGGTGCATCACCGACATGTGCAGAGTTCAGATGTAGATGCGAGGTCCTTTCAAGACAGAGTCTGTCACAGAACCTGGGGCTAGACTGGTGGCCAGCAAGTTCCTTCTGCATCCTACATCACATCATTAAGATTACAGACACACATGTTAATGTGAGTGCTGGAATCAGAAAAACAGATTGTCATGTTCGAGTAGCCACTGTTCTTAATACTGAGTCATCTCTCCAGCCCCAAATAGAATCTTAATTCTTCTAAAGATTATTGTTTCATAGTTTGGGAGATGAAATTACTGTATGCAATTTGTTTTTCTTTCTTTTAAAGCAAAGTACTCACGTATATGTAATGAAAGTGTGTATAACTTCAGTAAGCAGGCCGGACAGAGAAGCCATCAAAGAAGACTGCAGAGGCACCAGCACCCAGGCTCCAGTCTACACTGGTGAGAGTGTGAACTGCACAGCTTTGGGACAGACAGAAGCAACACAGCTTCTGGGACAGACCCTGTTTCAGGCTCCAGACACCCGGGCTCCTTCGCCGCCAGAGGGCTCTGTCTGCCAGAGCAGGTGAGAGAGACATATTGTGTCCATGGTCCCTTGGAGTCTAGTCTATGCAGGCGAGTGTGTAAACTGCAAAGGCGACACATCTTCTGGGTCAGGCCCTGTTTTGGGCCTACTTCTGCAGTCAGGAGGCAGGTCTGAATGCCAGGCCTCTGTGCACCTTCCCTGCAAGAGGAGAGCTCACCTGCAGAGAGTACTCTGACCACTGAGACTCAGGAGAGAGCTGGACTCCCAGGACTGCTGACAGAGGCTAACAGAATCACAGGACAAACAAGCTAAAACCAGAGACAACTATAACAACTAACTCCAGAGATCACCAGATGACTAAAGGCAAACGTAGGAATCTTACTAACAGAAACCAAGACCACTCACCATCATCAGAACCCAGCACTCCAGCTTCAGCCAGTCCTCGATACCCAAACATACCCGATATGGAAGACTCGGATTTAAAGGCATATCTCATGATGGTAGTAGAAGATCTTAAGAAAAATATTAATAACTCACTTTAAAAAGTACAGGAAACAATGCTAAACAGGTAGAAGCCCTTAAAGAATCACAGGAGAACACTGCTAAACGGGTAGATGTCCTTAAAGAGGAAACACAAAAATCCTTTTAAAAATTACAGGAAAACACAACCAAACAGGTGATGGAATTGAACAGAAACATCTAAGACCTAAAAAGGGAAATAGAAGGAATACAGACAACCCAAAGTGAGACAACTCTAGAGATAGAAACCCTAGGAAAGAAATCAGGAACAATAGATGCAAGTATCAGCAACAGAATACAAGAGATGGAAGAGAGAATCTCAGGTGCAGAAGATTCCATAGAGAACATGGGCACAACAATCAAAGAAAATGAAAAATGAAAAAAGATCCTAACTCAAAACATCCAGGAAATCCAGGACACAATGAGAAGACAAAACCTTTGGATAATAGGAGTAGATGAGAATGAAGATTTTCAACTTAAAGGACCAGCAAATATCTTCAACAAAATTATAGAAAAAAACTTCCTAAACCTTAAGAAATAGATGTCCATAAACATACAAGATGCCTACAGAACTACAAATAGACTGCACCAGAAAAGACATTCCTCCCGACATATAATAATCAAGACAACAAATGCACTAAATAAAGTTAGGATATTGAAAGCAGCAAGGGAAAATGGTCAAGTATCATATAAAGGCAGGCCTATTAGAATTACTCCAGACTTCTCACCAGAGACTATAAAAGCCAGAAGATCCTGGACAGATGTTATGCAGACCCTAAGCAAACACAAATGCCAGCCCAGGCTACTATACCCAGCAAAACTCACAATTACCANAGATGGAGAAACCAAAGTATTCCATGATAAAACCAAATTCACACAATATCTATCCACGAATCCAGCCCTTCAGAGGATAATAAAGGAAAAACATCAACACAAGGACGGATACAACATCTTAGAAAAAGCAAGAAAGCAATCCTTCAACAAAACTAAAAAAAGACAGCTGCAAGAACAGAATCCCAACTTTAACAACAAAAATAACAGGAAGCAATTACTTTTCTTTAATTTCTCTTAACATCAATGGACTCAATTCCCCAATAAAAAGACATAGACTAATAGANTGGCTACACAAANAGGACCCAACATTTTGCTGCTTACAGGAAACCCACCTCAGNGANAANGANAGACANTACCTCANAGTGAAAGGCTGGAAAACAATTTTCCAAGCAAATGGTCCNAAGAAACAAGCTGGAGTAGCCATTCTAATATCAAATAAAATTGACTTCCAATCCAAAGTTATCGAAAAAGGCAAGGAGGGGCACTTCATACTCATCAAAGGTAAAATCTACCAAGAGCAACTCTCAATTATGAATATATATGCTCCAACTGTAAGAGCAGCCACATTCATTAAAGAAACATTAGTAAAGCTCAAAGTACACATTGCCCCTCACACAATAATAGTGGGAGATTTCAACACCTCACTCTCACCAATGGACAGATCCTGGAAACAGAAACTAAACAGAGACATATGGATACTAACAGAAGTTATGAAAACAATGAATTTAATAGATATCTACAGTACATTTTATCCTAAAACAAAAGGATACACCTTCTACCAGCAACACATGGTACTTACTCCAAAATTGACAATACAATTGGTCACAAAACAGGCCTCCACAGTTACAAAAATATTGAAATTATCCCATGCATCCTATCAGATCACCAAGGACTAAGGCTGATCTTCAATATCAGCATAAATAATAGAAAGACAACACTCACGTGGAAACTGAACAAAACTCTTCTCAATGATTCCTTGGTCAAGGATGAAATAAAGAAAGAAATTAAAGACTTTTTAGAGTTTAATGAAAATGAATTCACAATATACCCAAACTTATGGGACACAATGAAGGCAGTCCTAAGAGCCAAACTCATAGACCTGATTGCCTCCAAAAAGAAACTAGAGGGAGCATATACTAACAACCTGTCAGCACACCTAGAAGCCCTAGAATTAAAGGAAGCAAATTCACCCAAGAGGAGTAGAAGGCAGGAAATAATCAAACTTAGGGCTGAAATCAACCAAGTGGAAACAAAAAGAACTATTCAAAGAATCAACCAAACCAGGAGCTGGTTCTTTGAGAAAATCAACAAGATAGATAAACCCTAACCACATGATCATCTTGTTAGATGCTGAGAAATCATTTGACAAAATCCAACACCCATTCATAATAAAAGTCTTGGAAAGATCAGGCAATCATTGGGAAGAGAGGCCCCTTGATCTTGCAAACTTTATAAGCCCCAGTACAGGGCAATGCCAGGGCCAAGAAGTAGGAATGGGTGGGTATGGGAGCAGGGGCAGGGGAAGGTTATAGGGAACTTTCAGGATAGCATTTGAAATGTAAATAAAGAAAATATCTAATAAAAATATCACTATTTGCAAATGATATGATAGAATACTTAAGTGACACCAAAAATTCCATCAGAGAACTCTTAAACCTGACAAAAAACTTCAGCTAATTGGTTAGATATAAAATTAATTCAAACAAATCCATGGCCTTCCTTTGTTCAAAAGATAAACAGGCTAAGAAAGAAATTAGGGAAATAATACCCTTCACAATAATCACAAATAATATATAATACCTTGGTGTGACTCTAACCAAGCAAGTGAAATATCTGTATGACAAGATCTTCAAGAGAAAAGAGATGAAAAAGGATCTCAGAAGATGGAAAGAACTCCCATGCTCATGGATTGGCAGGATTAATACAGTAAAAATGGTCATCTTTCTGAAAGCAATCTACAGATTCAACGCAATCCCCATCAAAATTCCAAATCAATTCTTCATAGAGTTATAAAGAGCAATTTGCAAATTCATTTGGTATAACAACAACAACAAAAAAAAAAAACCCAGGATAGTGAAAACTATTCTCAACAATAAAAGAACTTCTAGGGGAATCACCATTCCTGACCTGAAGCTGTACTACAGAGAAACTGTGATAAAAACTGCATGGTACTGGTACATTGACAGGTAGATCAGTGTAATAGAATTTAAGACCCAAAAATAAACCCACACACCTATGGTCACTTGATCTTTGACAAAAGAGCTAAAACCACCTAGTAGATAAAAGACAGTATTTTCGACAAATGGTTCTGGTTCAACTGGTGGTCAGCATGTAGAAGAATACAAATCATTCCATTCTTATCTCCTTGTACAACCCTGATGAAATTTTAATAGTAGAAATTCAGATTCATGTTTTAATTTTCTTTCCTACATACAGTGCCCTTTTTTGGCCATAGCTGCTTATATTCAAACACATGTGGAAGGTAAAGTTCGTATTGTAGATTAAAAATAAAATCTCTGAATTTAGTATGAGGCTAAGTCATACTCCCTCCACAGTATTTGAAACATGGTTATATTTGGAAAGGCTGTGGAATTGAGCCAATTTATACTTATTCCCATCTACCTTACAAATTAGTGAGGCTCAGACATAGTTATTTTATTTGACTTTGAAAATTACTGGAGGATAACCTCTAATCTACGATTCTAATGGCTGATCTGGCTACTTCCCCAGTGTTTCCCAGATACTTGCCCCAGTTCTCCTGGCCATGTGCTCATGGTCCATCTCCTCTCATGGCAGCTTTCTTTTCCCTTCTTGTCCTTTCATCTTCTTCCCCTACCTGAAACTCCCAACCAGGTAACCTAAAACTCACCTACCTCTATCTCTCCTAATAATTGACTGTAGCCATTTTTATTGAACCAATAGTTTAAAACTAAGAAGCAAGTTTCTCACAACAAAAGCTGGTATACGTAAGAATTCACAGAATTCACTCATCTTGAGGCAACTAGATCTCAAGATACAGAATATAGCATTACAATACATAGCAGCAAACCAAGCCTCAACAAGACTGAAAGCCACCAATCTTTGATTAATTTTATATTATTTATCTACTTCACAGAAAATTGCCACTTAGATATTTACATAATAAAGAAAAGTAAATACAGTAATATGATGTCACCATCATAGGTGAAATTCTCTTGCTTCATTCAGAATTGTGCCTTGTTTCCAGTGATATGACCACCAATGGCCTTTATTGAAACCAATGAACCATAAAAAATACTATTATACAAACAAAATGAACGACAAGCTCAGTTTCCAGTATGTGGGAGATGAGAAAACCGCTGAGAAGGCATTATAAAGTTGGGTTTTTCTATTGATTGTGGGTGAGTGGGTGGAGGAGCACCTTCATAAGAGGGATGGGATGAGGGGGTTATGGAGGGGAAACTGAGAAAGGGATATCATTTGAAATATAAATAAATAAAATGATTACTAAAAGTATATTTTAAAAATTGTTTGAACAGGGATCATACAGTTTAGGGTCAAAGGATTTGATGCTTATTGTTGACTTAAACGTGAAGATTAGAAAGTGGGAGGTGGAGGTGGCTTCTAGGTGGTGTTTTTTGGTTTGTTTGTTTGTTTGTTTGTTTGTTTGTTTGAGACAGGGTTTCTCTGTGTAGCCCTGGCTGTCCTGGAACTCACTCTGTTGACCAGGCTGGCCTCGAACTCAGAAATTCTGCCACCATGCCTAGCAGAGGTGGTGGTTTTTTTTTAAATGTCTCTATAAATGTTGGTGTAATTAAAGAATTAAGAGATCTGCTTGGTCGTGATAATGCAGAGAGAGCTGACAAGTTGTTGGGTGTAAGGGAATATTCTGCAGGAGAAAGCAGTGTTGAAGTTCCTGAGATTTCTATTCAAATTATTAGTATATGAATAAATCTTAAAGTAGGGAAAAGGTATGATACTTTGAGGAAAAATATTAAAATAAACCAAAAAATAAAAGAGTGAGTTCAGAGTTCTAAAGCTCTCCAATATTAATATAGGAGGATATTTCTTTTTTCCCCAGGAGTAACTTATGGTCACTAAAATTATTTACATGCCTTCAAATTAAAAGAATGTCTATTCAAACACTTATTAATATTTAAATCAGAGTTGTTTAAGTACAACCTGTAATCTTATAATTGAAAATGCTTAAACAGTTGTTAAAGTGTGAGACACCATAATGAAATTTACTTAAAATGAGTAAATATATCATCATGAATTTGTATAAATATTAACAGAGAAATAATCTGAAGGAATAAAATATTAGCAGTTGTCTCTCTAGGACATAAAAATAACATTTTTTCCTATTTTCCTCTCTCTTTGCTAAATATGTATGAATATGTGCAAACACATTTTTGTAAATACATGTTCATATATACTCATATATATATATATATTAAAATTGTAAAACTTTCACTGCTTGAAAATATGCATGCAAATCCATATCTTTTATATATAATACATAATATAATTCTCAGGTCTTTACATGAAATTGCATTTTTGTATATTTATTTAGGTAGGGAAAGTAGACACAGATTAATAAAGAAAAACAAGCATAAGTTGGTAAACTAAAGAATTTAAGCAAAATAATGGCTGTCAAATGTATACCTCACATCCTTGGCAACAATGCATACATGTTAATTTGAAAAATGGGAAAAAACACAACTTGAAATTTTCAATATTTCCTGTCATAAAAATAACAGAATAATGTCAACACCATAAAACATGAGCTTAAACATGATATGGATATTAATTAAAAATATTCAGCACTTTCATGAATCTAGTGTTTTAATTTTTATGTGAAAGAGATGGGATTAATCTCAAATGAATTTCAAGAATAAATAGTTGAAAACAGGTAAAGCATTTTTATGAAACAGAAAACCTTTTGTGTCACTTAATCATTCTGAAAATTACTAGATACACTTATGAAACAAAATGAACTTTGGAAGAATTGGCTTTTATCTTCTCAGTAAGGTTATACCCCTGTAAGTTAGGTATTGTTAAGCAATTTTAATGCAATGAAAATTATTGCCTTGTCAAAAGAAGACCCTTTTGCTGAGAAAGCATTTCATTGCACCATTTCCTTTGATGCATAAACAGTGCAAACGACCTTAACGCCTACCTTATTTTTTAATGTCTGCATAAAGCTCTGAAGTGTGCCCACAATTAAGAGGATAGAGGAAGGGGAAAATAATAAAAGTATGGGGCTGGTGAATGTGACATTAAATGACTATGAGGTGTGGAATTTATACTTCATTCATACCTTCAATGTGTCAAATTCCACATAATTCATATTTGCATATTCAGAAAATAGCATGGCAACAGGTATGTAGTATGTGACCTTCCATTAATGTACTTCTATGGTCTGCTCCTTTCCTGCATTTGTTGATGTTACTTCATCTACTTTTCACTGAAATTACTTCCATTACATCCATAGAGTTCAAATCAATGACTCTGGGATCTTCTGTACATTTCTGAAGCTCTCTTATGCCACCTTCTTTCAGTCAGTATTCTGCCTAACAAATCTTGTTCCCTTGGTGTCCTCTATTATAGCCACAATATCCCCAATTCAGAAAAGCTTGAGAAGGGATCTTTGGGGTTTTCTTTTTAATACTATATCCTAAAATTTGATCTGGGTCATAAACTGATACAATTATAGGGCATATGATTTATGCCCTAAAATTTCCACCCTCTTTAGGAGCACAATTCTTAGTTTTCATTTAGTGTATTGGTCTTTGGAGAATAATTCTGTTAATAATTAGTGCTCTGTATATGGAGAATTTTACCTCTTTCTCCACAGTCAGATTTATGAGCTCTGCAATGTATCCATTGCTTAGATATCACTGTGATTTATCTACACATCCAGGATCTATGCCAGAAGCATGACTACACAGAGTCACAGGCACATGTAAGTGAAATGTAAGCAAATGACTTGCATAGACAATTTCCCAATACTAGATGTACAGAAGAAAGTGTACAGGGGTCCAACTAAGCACATCCAATTATATTAACCATCAGAAGCCATTGTGTGGAAGGGAGTTACCTTTGCATGCTTACTGGAATCAGCAGAATCCACAGTTCTCATGATGTCATGCTTGCTAGGATACAGAGCACCAACACTCACCTTGGTTGATAATGGATTAATTGCTGTGGTCCTATCAGCAGACCATTTGTTAGTGTCTTTTATTATATATATATATATATATATATATATATATATATATATATGTATATGTATATATATATGTACATGATTATATATATGATTGAGAAATATCACTGCCTAGTAGTTTCAGGAGTGAACTTAAAAGCATACATTCAAAAAACAGGTAAGATATGTACATTGAAACACTACTCATAAACCCCAAAACTTAGAAGAAACAAGATATTCCTCAGAAAATGGCTAGAGAAGACTATATCCAGATAATGAAACATTATTCAGTACTAGAAATTAAATTATCTATTAAGATATGAAAATACCGTGTGTGTTCTTTTGTGATTGAGTTACCTAACTCAGGATGATATCCTCCAGATACATCCATTTGCCTAAGAATTTCATAAATTCATTGTTTCTAATAGCTGAGTAGTACTCCATTGTGTAAATGTACCACATTTTCTGTATCCATTCCTCTATTGAGGGATATCTGGGTTCTTTCCAGCTACTGGCTATTATAAATAAGGCTCTATGAACATAGTGGAGCATGTGTCTTTATTACTAGTTGGAAAATCTTCTGGGTATATGCCCAGGAGAGTTATTGCTGGATCTACCAGTAGTACTATTTCTAGTTTTCTGAGGAACCACCAGACTGATTTCCAGAGTGGTTGTACAAGCTTGCAATCTCACCAGCAATAGAAGAGTATTCCTCTTTCTCCATATCCTTGCCAGCATCTGCTGTCACCTGAATTTTTGATCTTAGCCATTCTGACTGCTGTTTTGATTTGCATTTCCCTGATGATTAAGGATGTTAAACATTTTTTCAGGTGCTTCTCAATCATTCAGTATTTCTCAGTCAAGTATTCTTTGTTTAGCTCTGTTCCCCATTTTTAAGAGGGATATTTGGTTTTCTGGAATCCAACTTCTTGAGTTCATTATATATATTGGATATTAGTCCCCTATCATAATTAGGATTGGTAAAGATCTTTTCCCAAACTGTTGGTAGTCTTTTTGTCTCATTGACAGTGTCCTTTGCCTTATAGAAGCCTTGCAATTTATGAATTTGTGAAATTCTTAGACAAATGGATAGATCTGGAGCATATCAACTTTAATGAGGTAACCCAATTACAAAAGAACACTCACGATATGCCTTCACTGATAAATGGATATTAGCCCAAATGCTCAGAGTCCTCTTTAGAAAGAGGAACAAAATACCCATGGAAGTAATTACAGAGACAAATTTTGAAGCAGAGCCTGAAGGAACGACCATCCATAGACTGCCCCACTTGGGGATCCATTCCATAAACAACCACCAAACCCAGACACTAGGCAGATACCAACAAGTGCCTGCTGACAGGATCCTGATATTGCTGTCTCCTGGTAGGCTCTGCCAGTGCCTGGCAAATACAGAAGTGGATGCTCATAGTCATCCATTGGACGAAGCACAAGGTCCCCAATGAAGAAGCTAGAGAAAGTACCCAAGGAGCTGAAGGGGTCTGAAGCCCCATAAGAGGAACATCAATATGAACTAACCAGTACCCCCCAGAGCTCCTTGGAACTATACCACCAATCAAAGAAAGCACATGGTGTAACTTGTGACTCTAGCTGTATATGTAGCAGAGGAAGGCCTAGTCGGTCATCAATAGGAGGAGAAGCCCTTGGTCCTGAGAAGGTTCTATGCCCCGGTATAGGGGAAAGCCAGGAGCACAAATGGGAGTGGGTGGGTTTGGGATCAGGGGAAGGGGGAAAGGGATAGGGCGTTTTTGGAGAGGAAACTAAGGAATGTGATAATATTTGAATTGTAAATAAAGAAAATATCTAATAAAAAATAGCAATGGGAGGCAGAAGTATGGGGGGACCAGGATTAGTGAAAGGATATCTAGACAAGTAGGTGGGCAGGATCAGGCATGGAGAGATACAGTAGAGAGTTCTAGAGGGCCAGGAAAATAAAAGGAAATAGTAATTTCCAGGGGTCTGTGGAGGGGGAATTCTGTAGGAAATCCCAGAGACCCTGGATGAAGGAGGCTTCCAGGAGTCAATGAACGTAACCTTAGCAGAAATTTCCAATAGTTGGGATATAGAACCTGAAGAGACCACCTCCAGTAGCCATATAGGAGACCCAAAATTGGTCCTGTCTAAAATAAATGCAGGGACAAAGATGAAGCAGAGACTGAAAGAATGGCCAACCAGTGACAGGTGCATTTTGAGACCCATCCCATAGGCCGGCACCAATCTTCCCTACTTTAATGATCCTATGTTTTTCTTGCAGACAGGAGCCTAGCATGGCAGCCCTCTGATAGGATATACCCAGCAGTCTACTGAGACAGACGCAGACACCTTACAGTTAAACTTTGGACAGAGACTGAGGACCCCTTTAGGAGAGTTAGGGGAAGGATTGATCAAGGAGATGGCAACCCCACTGGAAGACCAACAGTGTCAACTAGCCTGGACCCGTGGGAGCTCCCAGACACAGCCACCCACCAAAGAGCATATACTAGCTGGTCTGAGGGCCTCGACACGTATGTAGCAGAGGGCTGCCTTGTCTGGTCTCAGTGGGAAAATATGCACCTAATCCTTCAGTGACTTGAAGCACCAGGGTAGGGGGATGCAGAGGGGAGTGCCCTCTCAGAGGCAAAGGGAAGGGGAGATGGAGGGAGGAACTGCGAGAGAGACTGGGAGTGGAGCGATATTGGGAATGTAAATAAATAAATACTTAAAAAGTGAACTTGGAATTGGGATCAGTAGTTAAAGTATAGCCAACTGAGGAAGAATTCTACTGTGGACATAGATTTCAGTGTGCTGACTCTGTGTCAAAGGCCAGATCGAGGCTAACCTGACCAAAATCAATTTTCTCAGACTTGACATGATATGTAACAGCTTCATCAACCAAGAGAAGAAACATAATACATGATGGGAAATGTTGGGATTTCTAATGTTTGCCTCAGCACATCTTTCACCAATGTGACATTACATATTTCACATATAAGTCAGTGTTACAAACTTCAGGTAACAAAATGACAGGTATGATTTTAATAAATCTGGCATAAGCATGCTACTGATTGTATGTACCTGAAGCCCAATGTTCTATTATTAAGTGATATGTATCTCTTTTAGTAAGTTTGAATACTATTCTTCATGGCTCTGAGATAAAAATCTCACTGCATTCAGAAACTCACTTATTTAAAATGACTACACAGTGCTGCTCTAGATAATATTGTAAATTTCGTGTGCCTAAATAATGTGCCTTTCTGCTCTGATGGGAGCCGTCATGAATGGAGGTTCCATCTGTCATTATAAAGGCTTGGGTCTGCTTTGGAGGAAACATTGAATGTCTTTTAAGGTGACTCTTCATTTTTGCCCATTTAACAATTCACAAAGATAGTGTATATTGTGTAACTTTATGTTTCAGTTCACTGCATTGCATCTTTGAGAGATCACTATTCCCTATAAACCTGACGTGAGGTTCACTCCCCACTGAAGAAGCCTTGTAGAAAGTTACCCAACTCGTGTCATTAAAACTTCTGGAGTAGTCTCTGTCCTCCCCATTACTATCTGGGGCTGCATATGGATGCTTTATAGAGCAACTCTAATGCTTGGCAAACATCACAAATCTGAAGATGGATGGATCAACATGCTTATCTTTAAAAAACGAAGCTTTTTTTGTTTATTTTTCAAACTACACCACAGTTTCATGTGAGCTGAAGAAACATTTAGTCTATTCCAATGTTATTTATAATTAATAAGTTAATTAAGCACATACAATTAATGAGTTTTCTCTCCTTAGTATGACTGTGTGAAGCCTAGAAAGGTAGAGCACAATTTATCCTTTTTCTCCTTTGATATCAAGAGTTTAATGGGGAATAAAAAGAGAACCTGGGAAAATGGAAAAGGCCTTGTTATACCAGTGCTTAGGAAGTAGAGTCAGGAACATCATAAACCAAGAGTAGTTTTGGCAACACAATGAGTTTGAGGCTAGCCTATGCTACAATGGGACACTCTCAAAAGTCCCAAAGAAATAAAGAGAGGTCAGAGTGACAGAAGGAGAAAAACACTTCAAAAAGATTTTACTGATGTTCCATGGGTTTGTGAAGACTTTATGGGTATCATCTGTGTGCCAGCCACTGCATGCCAAACTTAGGATCAGATGCAGGGTGTATTTACTGTGTCCTCCAGAACACTGTGATATATTGCAGAATAGAATCTTATAGAAGATGGCTGTATAGCAAGTATCTATGCAAGATGATCCTGGAAAAAATGATAATCTTCCCAGAGCTACAGCCAAAAATACTGTCAAATTAAAGACACTTAAGGTCATATCTGAAGAATAAGAGTTTATAATGAATGCATGAGGGGAACTGACACACACACACACACACACACACGCACACACGGGGGGGGTGAGGGAAAAAGAGAGAGAGACAGAGAGACAGAGACAGAGACAGAGAGACAGAGAGACAGAGAGACAGAGAGACAGAGACAAAGACAAGGAGAGAGAGAGATTGATTCTAGGCAAAGAACAGGAATACCAGCAAAGAGGTAATGTGTAACATTCAAAGACAGGATGAACTTCAGCGGAACCAATATAATACATGAAGTAAGTGAACAGGGGTCTGAAGAATGACAGATAGAGCCAATGTCACTATTCCATGCAATGCAAATGAACTTGCACTTTGGTTCACAGGCCATTGAAAATCACAAAAATCTTTCAACAAAGCCCTGGCATTACAGTTGCATGCTTTAGGAAAAGGCTGAATGGCTTTGCTCAAAGCTATTAAACTGATTCAGTGAACACATTTGAAAGAGTGAGAAACCAAATTTCTAATAATATAGATGAAAAGTCAACCCAAAGTAGAGGTCAACAATCTCTATGAAGAAGAATTAGTGAATTGAATGATTACTGGAGGCTGAAAAACCTTCACATTTGGTAGTTGAAGAGACAGAGCAGAGTGGTTTCTTTTCTTTCTTCTGACTTGTGTGGCTGATTAGAAGGTGGTTCCAGACAGTAGAGTGGAAAATACAGGAATTCCTGCTTGGAAAGGAATTGTTGAGGTTTTCACAGTTTGCCTTTGACATATGAGGGTTAACCAGTGGCAGCGGGACAACGAGCAGTTAGCTACTTGACTCTCAAGCAAAAGTCTTGATGTGATGAAAGATGCTTGTCCAAACAGAAGATGACGAAGACAACAGTGTGGTTAGAAGGCATGCAGAGCCCTTTAAAATAATAACACTAGAGAAGCCCAGATGCGAAAGGGCAAGGGACTTGCTCCAGGTCACAGAACTAATGCAGACTGGTTTACACTGTCAATAAACATCTGTCTGCTCCCAAGAGATTGCGTTTCCTTGCTTTATTTTCCTTGATATACTTTATTAGTTATTCTTTAAGAGTTGAATACCACCTGTGAAAAGCCATTGCATGCCTGCAGTTTGTATTAATTATGCTTTGATTCTACATCTGTTTGTTTAGCAGTGTGATTTCACTATTGCATAATTTGGCCCTTATTTGCCTCTCCAGTAAGTATAACACACTTTATCAATTTTTGGGTTGAATTTAAAATAGATCACTTTGAAGGTCCTGTACTGTTTACTACTGATACTTCTAGACATTAACACTTTACAAATAAAGTTGCCATAAACTGCATAGTCACACTAATGTCAGTTCTCCATGTCATCTCCCAGAAGATATGTTGTTAATGTGGTCTTTGAGGTGTGACAATGGTGATCATGATGGTGGTCATGGTGATGGTAGTGTGTATGTGTAAACCTCCATACTGGAAATATGAGCTTTTAGAACATAAATCCCTTACTGGTGTTATTGAAAAGTAAGGCTTAACACGAAATCATTGTATTCCCACCCAAAAATGTGATACTGTATTCATCATCATTATGTTAATGAACTACACACATTAGTGCGATAGTTTATGAAGATGTGGTTGTCAGGAAGACAATGCAAGAGGACATTTAGAGAAGCAAAACTACAAAATCACATGGAAAACACTGTTTCTGCTAAATCTACAATGACCTGGACTACGTTAAGTAAGTTCCCTAGCTATGCTGCTCTTCCACCCTGAGAGCAGCAGTTTTAGAAGACAGTCCAGTTTGATGACTGATGGGATCTTTTCTTAGCAAAAGAGGTAATACACACAAAGGAGATGCTAGACACCACTCTATTTGTTGGAAATTATACTGGTTATTAATCCAGTTCTTACAAACATTGTGACATTCCTCTCCATAAATTCTAATGTAAAATGGAGTTGAAACATGAAGAAAGATCAAAGATAAAGTACTTTACTTCAACCATGGAAATATAGGAAAAATGATTCATAATGTTCTAAAATAAAGAAAAAAATGAAAAACAACAGAACAAAACAGTGAGCAGATAATTGTTCCTAGAAGACAAAATACAAAATAACTAGAAGAAAATGGAAATTCTATTTCTTCTGAGTAATCAGTCTGCAGACTATGGCTGCCTTACTGTTATGTGGCGATTTGCTCCAACTTGAGATGCTCCGTTCTAGAAGGTGGCTCCTTGAAATTCGGGAAGTAATTAGAACTTACAAGGAAGAAGTATACAATTATGAATCTCAGGAAATTCCTGATTTTAAGACTCACAAAGCCCAACCCCAAGGTCATATAGGCTATGAAAATTACAATTGTTTCCAAACTGTCCAATTGCATCCTGGAAGTCATTGAAGGACTTGCAGGGTTACAGATTTTCTGGGTCGTCATCTTTGCTGGAATGGGCTTTTTGGTGATGCAGATACCTCTAAGTTATCCATATTCCTATAGGTAACCTGTCACCTACTTCCTGTAGGCAACCTAATAAAGTCACTGATTTGTCAATGGCCTTTGCTACTTCTGATTTCACTGCTCAGTTGAAATATCCTATATTAAGAATATAGACATTTGTTAATATCTCACCCAGGAATTCTCATGTAATAGTTAGCATATGATATGATATATCATATTATATTCATGATTATTTATATTGATCCAAATATACAAAAATATTTAAGGCATATAGGTGTTATCTCTTATTTGATAATTTGATATTGTAAATACATATTAAATTTTCACAATCCTCTGACAATAAATATGCAGAGTTTAAAAATAATGAGGAAATAAGTAATCTAGAGATAGACTCCTTTTAGGAACATAAACCAGCAAACTAAGCATGTGGTGATATTGCCAAGGCTACAGTGAATACAATCAAGTTCACTGACTCTCTGGTAGATGGAATTACTATATTTGTCTATCTCCAATTCATCATAAGAAGTCTAATATAAGATAGTTACTCTTGAATGCAGTGATCTCAGCTCTCAAAGGATGAGGATAAAACAGAACGAGTTTATTCTGCTGCGTGAATTGCTAGTGCCGTGGAACTATTTTAAGGTGTATGATGTTGAAACTGTATAATGTTTTCGCTTCAAGGGTCTTGACGGTTATTTGTTCTCTCTTTGTGATTATTCAGGAGAAGACGGCAATCTCAGGAAGCATGGAGGACTAACAGTAGGAAGGCGAAACCTCTGCAATTTGAGTTTTAGACTGTTTATGCGAAAGTGTGGTAGAACTGTGAATTCTGTCTGATTTGTCTTTTGGAGCATAGTAGAAAAATCTCTTTCCCTGACACAGCTTTTTCTTTGCTGACTGGAATAGCATCAATAGTTTTCATATAGTCCCAGAAACTGCACTCACATTTTACTCTATGTATGTAGGTCCTCTTGGGTTTTTGACCTCAAAGCCTTAAATCATCTGAAAGCTAGTATTGTGCATAAAAATCATAACTTTCATATACCATGATAATGATGAAAAGAGTACAAAATCTACACTTTCTATTTCAATTTTCTAATATCTATTAGAATACATTGTATATCTGTGTTGAGGATTGGTTCTAATACTTTGAATTAATTATTCAAAAACCCCCTCCCCCAAATTAAGACTTTGTGAGTCCAAACACTGAAGGTCCTTCCTTGTTCCCAATTGGTTTTTGATCACTCAATAAAGAGCCAACAGTCAATGGTTGGGCAGGTAGACTGAGGCAGGACCTTTGGATTTGCACCAGCTAGTAACTGGAGAATGGAAGAAAGGAGCATCCCCTTGATTTGGAGAGATCAGATTTAGAGCTGCAGAAGGAAAGTCATCCAAAATGTAGGTGAGAAGTAATGAAGCCCCTGAAGGGCTGCCCAGAGGTTTCTTGGGTACCAAAGACTGGGAATCCACCCAGAAGGAGATGGAGCAACAAAGATAATATATGGAATTACAGGGAGTTAAGCTGGGATAACAGAAGGGAAATGCGTGCTAGCCATAGGAAGGATTAGAACTGCCCAGACTTTTAGCTAGTCATGACATTTAAAATTAATTGATGTGTGTGTGTGTGTGTGTGTGTGTGTGTGTGTGTGTCTTTGTGTATATCTTTCATTTGTGAAGCCAGAGGGCTGTGTAAAGTGACCAGGAGCACAAAGTGGTATAGCAAATTTGCCACTACATATCTGTTGTTTATATGTGCAATGTTGTATATGAATGTGCACATAGTGTGATTTTTCCCTAAGTCATTTAGCTATATTGCCATTTCAAATAATCCTCAAGATAAAATGACAAAAAATAAATTAATAAAACAACTCAAGGTTATTTTTTCACTTTTGATATAACAATCTAGATCATGGATAAAAATTCTGTTCTATAAGGTCAAAGGGATCAGCCTCACTTAGAAACACCACTAGTCTCAGTAGGCAACTCTCACTTCTGGAATATGAGGAAGCTCGAGGCAGTTCCGTTTTCTATTAGGATATAGGAGACAGAGACAGAGAGAGTTCAGAAGGAACAGCGTTGGTTTGAATGACTTTGTCTCAACAAAGTGAATTTTACTTCCTCACAAAAATCTTTGCTCCTAAATTAGTCTCACAGTCTCATTACTGACTGGCCAGCCTGAGAAGTCTGGTATCTACCTGAGTACTTGATAGCAACCTGCAACTCAGGGCCTAAGGCTAAGATGAATAAATTGGGAACAGATTTTGGAAAAGGAAAATCAATGTCCCTGCCTTAGTAAGAAAAAATGGAATAAAAGCAGAAGGTGACAGAGTCAGTACCTTTGAAGCTTGCAGTGTGCATCAGCAATGCCTTTCACCTTGCTGGGTATTTCCAGGAACAGAATTCCTATGAACGATGCCTGGGGCAGTGTGACTCCTCTTGTTGCTCAGTGTCTCCCCCACAAAATAATATTTCAGAGTGGAGTTGCCATCCTCTGGGTCTCTTCTAAGTGTGTAATAAGCTGAAGGCAAACTTACTATAAAGTTGAAACAGAAAATAAAATTGAAAGCATTTTCTTTCTTTCTTTTATTTTCTTAACCATGATGTCAAAATGATATACTTTCAGTAGACTTCAAAATATATATTTTGAATTTTGAGGTGTTGGTGCCTAGTAACAAACAGTAAAATTAAAGCAACAACAACAAAACCATAATGTGATGATGGATAGTTATAGAGTACCACCGTGCCTATTTAGCCATAGTGCTATGCTGGTGATCAATGCTCAACCTAGGGTACACTGTGTTGCTGAGCTGGACTATTCTCTAGTTAGTAACTCATGTTCATAATGGGTTTACATGTTTTTCTACTTTCAATGGGTTTATTGGGGGGGTAGAGTTAAAAGTTAAAGAACAGGCATAATAGTGGGGTTTAGTTGTTAACTTGGCCCCATCTACAATTACCGGGAAGAAAATCTCAGTAAATGGTTCTCAAGAAAAGGTTGGCCTGTAGACATATATGTAGGGGATTATCTTGATTATTCTAGTTGATTCATGAAGATCTGTATTAGGTGGCTTTTTCCAGGATTTGGAGGTCCTGGACTATGTAAGTGTGGAAAACAGTCTGAACAGAAGTAGTATCCATGTATTAATTTCTCAGTGTTCTGGAGTGTAGAGGTGATTCAATGATTTGTCTTAAGTTCCTGCTATCTTGACTATCCCACTGCGATGATCTTTAATCTGGAATTCTGAACCAAAGTAAATGTAACTTCTGTAAGTTATTTTTATCAAGGTATTTTAGTACACACAGCAACAGAAATGAGTCTAGGACAATGTAGTGGTTTGAATATGCTTAGCCCAGGGAGTGACACTATTAGGAGGTGTGGCCTTGTTGGAGGAAGTGCTTTACTGTGGGGTGGGCTTTGAAACCATCCTCCTACCTGCCTATAAGAGCCAGTCTTCTCCTAGTGGCCTGCAGATAAAGAGGTAGAACTCTCAGCTCCTCCAGCACCATTACTGCCAGGACTCTGCCATGCTTCCTGCCATGATGATAATGTAGTAAATGTCAGTACCAGTAAGCCAGCCCCAATTAAATGTTGCCCTTTATAAGAGTTATGGTGTCTCTTCACATGAATGGAAGCCCTAACAAAGACAGACAAGGAGTATTGTGGGAAACTGGTTTTGACAAAAGAGTCAGGAAGAAGTTGTACAACCACTATGCACAGAAAACCAATTAAAGTAATTGAGAAAATACATTTTCAAAAACCCTTTAGATGTGGGAAAGTGAGCAACCGATATGAATAGTTTGTAAATGTTATCCTTATAAACTATTTTGCATCAGTTCAGCATGGCTGCAGCTTGGTGACAATCTGTACTTAGGCTGTCTCCCTCTCACTGATGAGGAAGTCACAATTCACCTGGCTGTAAAGTGAGAAAAGCAGCTTCCTTGAAAAGGCACAGGTTTCCTGAATGAAGCATAAGCAGAACTTAGAACCACGTCCAATGTACATATTGGAACACATACCATTCCAATGGCTTCACAAGGCAACTTTTTTCTTTTCTAGATGGGACACAACAGGAGGAGCTAAGATAGAAAATAGCTAAGTATATAGAAGAAAACAAAGATGATCAGACAAGCATGTCATACTCATTTGTATGTCAAAATCGAGACTATCATCTCACTGAGGAGTTCAGCAGTGATCAGCAGAAAGTAAGTTAATAGGAATGATGGTTAGCTGACAGCATCACCGGTACAGAAAAGGCACTATACCTAAGGTCCTGTCACACAGACAGTAACAGGCTATGTGTCCCAAATAAGTAGACGGGTCGTTCCAGTGTTTTTATAATAAATAAATTATGACTATTTTAAGAAGGAACGTATGTACACTGATTTGAATTGGCTGTGCATCAAAACATCACATGGTACTCCTTACAACACATTCACTGTTGTGTGTTAATCAGAAAAGTTTTTTCTCTAAGTATCATACAAAGAGAAATATATCATAAACAGAGATCATCCCAAGCAATGAAAACTGGATGTCAGTACAAACCAATGTGCAAGCAAAGAATAAAATGATGTCATGTTGAAAATTTATCAAAAAGCTACCTTACAAAAGTGATCCCAGTCAATAACTCAAAGAAGAAGGGGAGGGATCATGGTGATTAAATTGCATAAATGACATCACTGAAAAACTGTAAAATAATTGATAATAAACCAAGCATTCTCTACCTAACTAATATTATTAAGATTTTAATAATGAAAAAATGTTAGTAGTGGAAATGTTTGGTTTGAACACAGTACTGGAGGTTCTTGACAATGCTGTAAGTCAAGGAAAAGAAACTAAAACTTATAGATCAAAAGGGAGAACGAACACTTTCATTGTCAAACAGAATATTAATATAAAGACAAATGATGCAAACCAATTGTAATGGTACCAAAACTGAAACCTCACAACTTAGAATGCTGGGTTGAGGTAGCTGTGTGTTTGAATCCAGCAAAGTTCATAGTGAGTTTGAGAAGTAACAGTGCTACATAGCATGATAGTCTTGTAACACAGGACAAAAACAATTAATTCTATATAATTCATAAAAAATTATCACAATTGGTAAATGTCCTAAAGCAGTGAAGGCAACTATTATTATAGAAAAACAAGGTTTATGCTATACAATAGTAATGAGATGAGCAATGCAAAGTAGAAATACAGAACTCTCTACAGTATATTAACCAGTGAAACAGAAGTTATAACTATAAAGCGATGCTAATATGGCTAATTTGGATATCGCAACACAGCAGGATTAGAAGACATACAACTGTTCAGATGCGAGGTCTGTAGAATTGATAGTAAACTCCCCTCAAATTCTTCTATTTTTTCAATAAAATCAACAAGTTAATTTCAAAAATTTTTAAAGAAATGCAAATGATTTAAGAAAAAACAATGAAAACATATTACAACATACCTAATTTCAAGTCTATGTACTGAAAAATTACAACTACAGCATATTACTAAAATTGAAACAAATATGTGCTTCTGTAGATGATTTCAGAAATAAACCTTTATGTTGCCAACATAGCTCAAGGGAAGTATGTAAAGAATGCAAGGGGAAATGACTTTTCATAACACAGGAAGTGAAACCAATGGATATATGTAGAAATTAATATATGGATCCTTATTTACAACCTTAATAAATAATGAATCAGAATAGATTATAAGCCAGACAATGAGACAAAAACTAAAAAGTAAGTAAAATAATTTTTTTTAAAAAATCAAAATATACCCCAAGCAGTGGCAAAGAATCTTTGTAACATAGGCATAACTGGTATTCATACAACATAGATGTAAGAACTGTGTTATGAAATCCTTCTATGTATGTGTATACATGCTTGTATGTTCATGTGTGTGTAGTTGTATATGTGCATGTGTTGAAGCCACAGGACATCCAGGGGTGTTCCTTTTCAAATAGTACCTAACTTTTTTGGAACAGGATCATTCATTTACCTGAAACTCATCTAACAGTCTAGGTTGGACAGTGAGCTCTGTCTCTTCCTCCTTTTACACTGAAATTACAAATTACCTATCTTATCTATCTTATTTGTATGGTGCTGGGGATCTGAACTTGGATCCTCAAGATTGCATCATGCACTGTATTATGAACATCTCCCCAGTTTGAGAACTCTTTTTGAAATTTTAATTCTGGTTTTAACAAATGGAAAAAGACACTGTTGTAAAATTAAAATATAAGTTGGAAATATGAAGAATATGTCTAAAAGTTTTGACAATCAAACTGTGTTCTTGATTACTTAAAATGCCATTACAATCAAAATGAAGACAAAATGAAAACAATTTAAAATGATCACATTATCTGAATAAATTCTCTGCAAAAGAATACAATATGTTAAATGACCACAAATACACTTGCTATTATTTGCTAAATAACATTTAAATACAAAAACACACGAACATATAAGTATTAGAATGATAAAAATGTTAAATTGTTTTCATTTTTTTCTGGAATATGTATATACATGAAGGGGTGAACATGAGTTTTGTGTCTGCAAGAGGCTCCTTGTACAGAAACTATTAGCAGTTATAAGGCATTGCTCATGGATGCTGAGAAACTGATTCAAATCCTCTGCCAGAGAAGCAAGACCTCCAGCACCTGGCGACAATTTTATACTGAAAATGGCACCTTTGGAAAACAACCTGGCAGACCCTTCAAATGTAAATGACATCTCCCCGATGGATAACAGCTATTCCACTGGCAAGTGTTTACCTGAGACAAATGAAAACATATGTCCACACCATGCTTGTATGCTACAGTCTATGGCAATTTCATCCAATAATAAGTGAAATCCAAATTGGCTTTAAAAAATGTTTTACAGACATTCAGCACAGTACTGCTCAGCAGTAAGGAAAAAGTGTAAGAAGCAAACCGATGGGGTAACACACAGAACGGGGAGCGAGAAGCTGCAAGCAGGAGGATAAACGTGAGCAAGAACACGAGCCTACTAGCTTAAATCTTCTTTTACACATTTCCTTTTGAAAACTGAAAGTATTGCAGAGCCTTTCACTATTCGCCTCAACACACAGGCTAGAGGGAAGCTTCCAGAAGGGCAAGAAGAAACATCTGTGAGTGTTCAGGTTGTAAAACTACCTTGCAGCATGACTGCTGTCACAGAAGGTCCTTAAACTACTGGGATGTAAATTTTAAAAAGGTTTGGGTTCAAAAGATGGCTCTGACCATTTCTGCAGAGGGCCTGAGTTCAACTCCCAGCACCTACATGGTGGCTCCCAACCATCAACCCTCTTCTGACTTCTGCACACATGCAGCACCCATACATATATGCAGACAAAACACATACATATGAAACAAAATAAATAACGTTTTTAAGGGAGAGCATTACAGAATTCATATATACCTCAAGTTAAAATTTCAAAATAGTCTCAGGACTTACACCAAAAATGACCAAATCAAATTTGATGTCCGTATGTATATCCTAATAAAGGAAAGAAATTTTAGATATCAAGTGAAGAAAACCATTCGCATTAGAAAATTGAAGCCCAAATCAGGATATAACTTGTTGGTAGAGTGCTTTCCTAGAAGTCACGATGCCCTGGGACGCTGCCAGGTCCAGCATGGCTGAGTAAGGCGAGGTGTAATACAGTTCCTATCCCTGGAGCATTGCCAGACCTTTGATCCTTACTATCTCCGTGTGTGCCGATGACGGCTGGTGCCCTGAAACTGATTTTCTGTCACTTCTATTTTACTTTCAATCTTTCTTTATGGGGAATATACTTCCCCCATTACTGAGAGATAATCAATCCATAATAAATGAAAAAGATAGTTTTCAGGAATGAGGGATGGAGGTGGTCAGGAGACTGTGGAGGACAAGGAACAGGTCTTCTACTTGGCCTTTAGGGCCATGGGAAAGGATCTAGAAAACACAACCACAGAGGCCATAAAAGTCTACCTGGTCCTTTATAGAAATATTCCATTGCCAGATTTGGCCTTAAATTTAGAATTATGAGGAAATACATGTACCCTCCAGATCAATGACTGCTGAATTAATTAGCCAGGGTGAACTTGAGGACATCGAGGATAGAGAGTTAAAGTGATCTGTAGAAGAAAAGGTCAACAAGCTGAAGTGCCCAAGTGAGGACACCTCAGTCCCACTTGGGAGAGAGAAGAAAGCTATCAGAAGTGGAGAGGGAGGGAGGGACCTGGGAGGGAAAGTGGACAGGGGGAGAGGTGAGTGGGGAGGAGTGGGGAACCTGATCTGGTATTGGGTAAGGGAAAAGGACTGAAACCCTGAGGGCCAGCAGAAAGAATGAAAATAGGGATCCTTGGGAGATAGGAGGTTGGGGGGACCCAGAGACCGGGGAGGTGAGAGACTCTCAGGACTCAAAGGGAGGGACCTTAGATGAAGTCCACGACAGAAGAGAGTGGGAACTTATAGAGCCCACTTCCTGCAGGAAGACAGGACATCAAGTGAAGTTTGAGGTTGCCATCCTACAGTCACAACTCTGACCCATAGTTGTTCCTTTCTGAAAGAATTACAGGGATGGAAATGGAGAAGAGCCTGAGGAAAAGAAGGTTCAGTGACAGGCTCAAAGTAGGATCCAGCTCAAGGGGAGGTCCCAAGGCCTGACACTATTACTGAAGCTGTGGAGTGTTCACAAAAATGGACCTATCAATACTGCCCTCTGAAAGACCTAACAATCAGTTGAAAGAGTCAGATGCAGATATTTACACACAGCCAATGGCCAAAAGCTGATGACCCCTGTTGTTGAATTAGGGAAGGCTGGAAGAAGCTGAAGAGAAGGGCAATCCTGTAGGAGGACCAGCAGTATCAATTAACCTGGACCCCTGAGATCTCTCCAACACTGGACCACCAAACAGGCAGTATAAACCAGCTGATATGAGGCTCCCAATACACATATAATAGAAGACTTCAGGGTCTGTGTTCATTCAGTGATGATGCACCTAAACCTCAAGAGACTAGAGGCCCCAGGGAGTTTAGTGGTCAGTTTAGGAGGGTGGTTGGGACATCAACGTGGAGACAGGTGGGTAGGGAGGAGGTATGGGATGTGGAACAATTGGAGAGTGGAACAGTTGGAGAGTGGATAGGGGAGGATGTGGGGGTAATAAAATATGGAGTGTAATAAAATTAATTAATTAATAAAATAAGGAAGAAAAGACATGGATAGGAAAAGAAAGAATCTATAGAAAGCAAGCAAATAATAAATGGGTTTATTTTATATGAAAAAGACTTGTATGTGGTTTAGAAACAAATAGTATTGGAAAGAGAGTACACGAGGCTATGGAACTACTAGGAAGAGGAAATAAAGGCTAGAGAATTAAAATATGATGTATGAGTATATGTAAAGTCAGCACTTTATTCTCCTAGTTATGTGGAGAATTGGAGATGATGATGCCTAGAGAGATATTAGAGAGAGCTAGCTGCTTTACTTGCATACATTTAAAAATGTTGCAAGAAATCATTTTACCTCAGTAGTCTGTCATCTTTCTGTTCTTACATGAAAATAGTTACTAAAGACTTCTTTCTGCTCTACCAGGAAACCACAAGAGCTGTGTCCAGCTACCTGTGAAAAGACTGTGTAAAAACTATAAGGACATATGTTTTTGCTTTGTGTTTAGCTTTTGCTTTAAGGAAGCAGAGGTTGCAACTAATGATCTGGGATTCATAGAATTTATGTAAATGTAAGGATTTCTAGGATAATTATTAATGGTGCTCAAAGTCTTGATGTAACTTTCATCAATAAAAGGATGGTTCAGGCTCTCTGGTTGGAAGAAGGGAAAAATGAGAAGAGAGAAGGCAAAAGAATCAGAAGGAAACAGAAAGGAGAGGCACGAATGATGAGAATCCTTGGGCAAAGAAAAAGCACATGAACTGACAGCTTGAATCCACTGACTCTGAGTCATTATTAGATTAGTGCTGCTCCCATTCCAGCCTTTCTGAGGACCCTCCTCAGGCTGAGGCTAGACCTCAGTAGGACTCCATTTGCAGCACTGTTTAACACCAGGTGTGCTAGTGTATGCTTGTAAATCCAGCACTCAGAAGATAGCAGTAAATCCAGCACTGGGAAGATAACAGCAGGAGGTTTAGAAAAGTTCAGGTCATCAGCAAGTTTGAGGCTAGTTTGTGACACACGAGACCCTGTCTAAAAATAAACAACAACAACAAAAAAAGAGAGCTAAAGCAAAATTGTGGGAATAAAGGAAACTACCAAAAGTACAAAGGCGAAGCTCTGTAGAAAGACAAGGAAGAAACAACTTGTTCTCAGCCCAGCATCCACAGGGAAATCACAGTGCTCAACATCCATAACAGTAAAACCAAGCAACTCCTAGAGTCAAAGGAACTCATTATTTGTATATTTATGTGGCAATACTGGGTAGCAGAATGAGTGTTAGTCTATTAAAGACGGAGACACTTGAATTCTATGGGGAGTGAAAGTGGCACTTTTCACTTACATTGCATTTGTAGGATTCAAAATGATTTGTAGGGCTCTGCACTGAACAGGGACAGGGGAATATCAAGATGTCAGTTTGCAAAGTGCTGTAAGGTTCCTGTTTCCTGTCTGAGCCAAAGCTTGCCTTCAGATAGAGATGGAAATGTCTTCAGCTTAGCGGGAATTCAACAAGGATAACTTGTTTCCTTATATGACAAGGTTGATGTCTCTTAGGAACATGAAAGTCCAAACACCATCTAAAATAGAAATGTAGTTGTGGGGCAGTGGGAAGTGTGAAAAAGTCACCACGGTTCTAGACGCTCATTAGGCTTTTCTCTAAGATGCCAACAGCAATGTCAGTTATCTAAGTTGTGCTTCTCACTCTTTATTATACTAACTACTTCTTCTATATATGAATCTGTAGCCTCAGTGTGAATTATGCAGAAACACACAGGTAGTAGAGTGCTGAGGTTTTGGTCACACATCTGGGGTCAGAAACTAGATCGCTATGCTCACTGTGTTATAGTCTTCCAAAGGGGTTGAACTAACCCACCACAGACATGAGGTTTTATATTTACCTCTTGATATTAGAAAAAAATTCAGAGAGACAATATTTTGCAATGTATCAAAATAAAGCACTCTTAAAATCTGAGGTTACAGTGTACTGCATAGGGCTATATTTCAGATATTTTCACTGAACAGATCCCAACATAAGTATGAAGGAAATTGTCAGTATGTTTTTCACTAGCTGGGCAAAATACAAATCATTGAGATAATTAGCATGGGTGCTTCAGGAACATGGGCGACATTTGGTCAGAGACTACATTAATAAGAAAGAATTATTCATATACAAATCTTGAGTAGTGTTTATCAACAGTTGAGTTGGGAGGGTCAAGATGACACCAAAATGCCTGGTAGGCCAGTTTGTCTGTTTGTTTGCTTCCTGGCTGCTACAAATATGAGAATAATATTTAATTAGAAACCACAAAATCTCCTGGCTATGATGACCAAGACAAGTTGTCCGTTGAAACATTTCAGATAGGTTCTCTACTACTCAAGTTTTCTAAGCTGGAAGAGTCTGCTCCTTGGATACTGAACAACTGAATTATAACCATTTTAACAAACAAATTTATTACATAAACATGCTTCCTGACATTTATCTCGCCTTCATCCACTATTGAAGCACTCTCAAGAACACTGAAAGTAGAGAAAAACAGATGCACATGATACATCAATATGTATAATTATCACAAAATAACATTAATCCATCCATTCATGACTATAACTATTACAATATTTTTTGACCAAAAGGAAGATAATGAATATTGAAAATCTTATTTTTGAAATTGTAATATAACTGGAGCATTTCCCTCTTTCCCTTTCCTTCACCTAAATCATCATATACATCCATCTTTTTTGTCTTTCAAAACATGGCCTTATTTATTTTTTACCAACTGCTGCTACGAGTGTGTGTGTGTGTGGGGGGGTGTAAATATTGAAGACGTTAAGTCTCTGACATTCTTTGTTATATACTTCCTCCAGCATAGCTGGGTCCAGGAAGCCTGATCAGAGCAGGGAGGGTATGAAAAGACAGACAACACAGAGAACCTGCAAAATGGTGAATTGGTTGTGAACAGTCTGATAGAGTAGTGCTAACTATGCAGCAACCCAGATTCACAGAACCTAAGCTTGTTTATTGGGTCTAGGCTATGGAAGGGAGTTAGCTAGTGTCAGTATGAGGTTTCTTTAGATGAAATCTACACCACAAACATCCCAGAGAAGAAAACTACAGTTGCTAGTTTTTGTACACATTTGTCAATCCTTTGTAAACAGTCATATTTGTACACATTGTCAACATTTGTACTTGAGCCAGAGAAATGCTTTACCAATTCTAAGTCTGATCTGTATAAGAAAGGCTTTATCACTCTGATTGGTCTGAGGACATGGATACTAGACATGACAGTGCCCATTTCAATGACACACATTAAGAAGACATCTGCTCGGTATGCTTTTCATTCAGGGATATCTTGGCTTCTCACAATTAGAATTACACCATTCTGTTGCTAGACTCTAAAAGTAGCCAGCTATGTGCAAGATAGTGAAAGCAAGCTGCTTCTTCAATTAAATTATGGACATTAAAATCAGTATTGGCTATTATGTAAATATTATTCATGAAGGAGCAAGCAAGAGAAGACTGTGCCCTGAAGCCATAGCTGCTGGGGAGAAAAAACACTCTAGGTGGCTGTGTGCTGCAAGTTGTTCAGAAAGCTCTAGCATTCAGGTTTATGAGGCTTCATTCATCTTGAGCTTAGCTTTACTGCCTTTGAGTCATGCATGCTCCTGGAAGTAACCCCAATAAACTCACTGGCTCACTAGTCTAGACTTTGGTAGACTGCTTGCTTCATCTCTTGTTGAGGCCCTACTGGGAAGAATAAATGTTTCTAAATGTCTCCATAAGAAAAGTCACATAGCTGCCACTTATACAACCCCCACCTGTCCAAATGTCTTAGCTATACACGTCATCAAATACCATCGTAAGGGTTCTTGCTTGATGCTCTGAGTGTTACTTCGTCTCCTGACTGATGCCTCTGAAACTTTTTCTCCTTTGAGAACTGTAAAGACCACGGGTAAAAGAATTTTGACCGTTATGTGCTAGAGTGAGAAGATGTTGAACTCCTTGGTTATAGAAACTTCTCTCTCTTGTGTTTCAAGGCCCTTTCTTTAGTCTTTCAAGATATTTTCCTGCATAGGATTTTTCAGTTGGAAAGGAAACTAGACTCATGTATTTTCCAGATATAGTGTACACAATGCTACACTAGTTAATGAAGTGTTTAGGGCAATGGGAGGTCAGGGTAAAAGGGAGATATGGGGAGGAACAGTTAACATGAAAGGCCCTTTGAAAAAAACGGTATGTGAACCTACTGCTATAATAGCTTCTTAAAATATATGCATATATAGAAAAAAATTTAAATCAAATAACCAAATAAAAGAACAGAAACATCCCCAACTATACAGCTTTTGTCACCAAGTAAATCCTCCATTGCCAGGAATGGCTTAAGTCTACCTGAATCTTTGGCCAAAAGGTTCTCATGCCCTTCCTTCCTCACCAGCCATCACAGGCTTTTGCAAGGTTTAGCTTATATCATCAAACACAGGAAGTTGTGCTAGTACCCAGTGAGAAACATCACACCTACAGAATAGTTCCATGGTGTTGGAAGGTACTATGCATACCAATGTAAAAGAAATGTAAGTATCAATATCACCAGGCTACAGAGCCTGGAGCTAACAACAGCCACCTGCCTGGAAGATATACTCGTTCATTGTGGCATAAATATTTTAGGGGTAATTAACCATTTTTTATTGGAAAAATACCCATTTCTTGAGATAGAATCCATACCTGACACTGATAAACAGGATAAAAACCCTAGACTAGATAAGTCATAGGCTTTAGATAAGAAAACACTATTATTCTGTTAAAGGGAGGTACCAACAAAATGATTCCTAATGACTTATTGTTGTGCCCATAGACCAGGGAATTACTCAGTCCCATCAGAGAAACATGTTCTTCTAGTACAAAGTAATTCATACAGATAGTTCCACAACTACACAATGTGCAGAGGGTGGAAGACTTTGAAGCACCCGGTCCGCTACCCACTGCTACTCAAGGCTCATGGATCTATGATAGATGACTCCAAGAAAAAAAAAGATTCTTCCAGACACACCAGGACTGGTGCACACATGAACTCACAGAGACTGTGGTGGCATGGAAACAGTCTGCAATGGTTCCAGCCAGATGAGGTCCCAGTACCGAAATGCCAAAGTGTTCACAAAGCCCATGCCTAACCAAGATCTTTGCAATCAATACCCGCCTAAAAAGGGAAAGTCAGTTTCCTCCAGTGGAATGTCACTATGTCAACCATGTTCCAGGGCAGGTCCCATGCTCAGAAGTAGTTGGCCAACACAAAATGGATGTTATAGTTTGTTTGTTTGCTTACTTGCTTGTCTGCCTTTTGAGCCTAGGTACTTTAGTTTCATCATGGTTGGCATTTTTCATCATATTTCCTTGGGGGTTTTTTTTGGTATTATTTTTGTGTTTGGATTTTCACTCTTGTCTTGAGAAAGAACAGATATGAAGTTGAGTGGGGGAGGTCAGTTAGAAGGATATGGGGAAAGTATAGGGAAGGAAAAGCATGATCAAAATACATTATATAAAAAATGTTTAAATAAAAGCTAGGGTATCTAAAGAAAGAAATGTGTGTTTGGGAAAGTGCATGCTAATAAACACAAGAATAAATATTTTAAAACAAGAAGAGGTAAAATCCTGCTTCATTGCTATTTTGGTTATTGCCTGTTTCCCAATTCATGAGGATAGCTATCAATCTGCTTTCTAAATCACTTGCATTATACTAAAGTCCTCTGTCTCCACAATATCGTACCTACTGACCTGTTAAGTGTTCAAGGAAAAATGTGAAAAAAATATATATCATGACTATATGCTTGAAAATGTCATGCTTTAGTGAGACTTACAGCTTTCCCCTTCAACTTAAGTGCAAAGAATGACTGGGTAGCACTTTTGCAAGAACCTCATCTAAAATCTATGTGGTACGTACAGTGGAATGAGGCCTAAATGTGATTATAAACTTACTGGAAAGTACATCTCAGTGCCTGAACAGGTCATCCATCACACCATCAAGCAGTTATTGGAGATTCTGACACTCATCTCCTTAGGCAGAAAACCTTGAAACTCCATTTTAAAAGCAGAGTAACATCAGTGATTTTGCAAAAGGATAAAAATGTCTTTCAGTAGTACCTAAACTAGTGAAAATTTATAATTACACTTCAGCAATCATTCCTTAAGTATTATATAGTGTCTCATTTTATATGTATCTACTTCATCATTGTCTGCTACCTATTCATTTCACATATCAAAGGAGTCTTCAAAGAAAGTCCAAAAATATTAAAAGTACTCAAAGTAAGAGAGGTTTGAAAGAAGGTAAATTAAATCCTGAATTGCCCATTTATTTATAATTCTGAAAGGAAAAAAAGCCCTATTTAGTATCTAAACCTTAATATTCACATTTTGAACATGATATTGTTTTTAGACTTATGGAGAAAATATAAAAGGTAAACACTATGTGTTCCGTGTGTGCTCAACACCACGATGAATACAGTAACACATGTTAAGCATAGTAACATTCAAATTATTACATCATCGTGTACACCAAAACCATGCCCATAGAGCATAGGAGCTGCAGAACTGCCTGAGGGCAACTTTTTACCATCTCCTTGCTTGGATGCAGAACATTGTAATCAGAGGAAAGGAGTCCTTGTTCTGATGACATCTTAGAAACTAGGTTTATTGTGCCAAAAGTGTTTTCATATTTAAAAATAAAAAATTAGTAAGTCTTGACATATTTGACTTTCTGAAGCTTGAAAAGACATAATTTCATTTTATTTTATTTCTATTATTTGTGTCATACAATATGTGGACATATATAAACTAAATATACCAAATATATTATATCTAAAATATAACATACTAAATGTATTCTAAATATATGTATTATACCTTCCTGATGTTTAGAATTAGCTGCATAAGCTGTATTTTCTACATGGTCCAGTTGAATATGAAAGGGTGTTGAGAACATAAACCAGAAAAATGAAGTTTGAATCTTGTGAAAACCTTGGTCAACAAATATCACTATTAGGCAAAATTCCTGCTTAGACGTAAATGCACAAACAAATGAGACCCAGCTTTGTGTAGTTGATGGACCAGAAATTCTGGACTTCTTCCAGTGTTTTCAAGAAAGTTTTCTTAGCTTCAGTTTTTGTCACACTATGCACTTCATGCTCAATGCAGACATGCCAGTGTCTCTTAAGTTTGTTTGCTCCTAGATAATTTATATGTATCTTTTTTTAAAGTTTTATGCCAGCAAATTTGTGTAGTTATCTCCATGGCTTAAAACATTTTTCTTTTTTCCCAATTAATTGAAAATAGATTCTTTTCTCAAATACTATATTCTGATTATGTTTTTTCCTTTCTCTATTCCTCTCCAATCCTCCCCATCTTCCTTCCCATCCGGATCCATTTTGTTTGTTTGTTTCTGTATGAAAAGAACAGGCTACTAAGAGATTTATTAAAATATAACAAAATGAAATAAACAGAAACTATGACATCAAAGTTGAACAGTACAAATTAACAAAAAGAAAAGAACCCAAAAAGAAAACACAAGAATCAGAGACTCACTCATTCACAATCACTTGAATCTCATAAAAACACTTAACTGGAAGCCATAACCGGCAGGGGATGTGGTGCAGACCTGTACCCCCACCCAACCCCCGTAAATGCTGGTTCAGTTAGAGTACCACCTAAAAGTGAGGGTTTTCTTGGTCAGAGCTATGGTTCCAGGGCCACAACAGCATGCCCTCTGCTCACTCCATAGTCAACTTTGCTATATCTTCTCTATCAATACCATTTAGGAACCAACAGTTCCCTGCCAGACTCTTACCCGTGCAGAACTGTGGTGATCTTTACACTTAAAGTTCACAAGAACAGTCTTCCCAGTAGATCAAAGGGATTCTTACAGATGTTTCTAATGAAGGAACTGTTCCCCAAGATTTTTTTTTTCACAAAAATACTCTTTTAAGCTAATTTAAAATCATAATAAAACATAGCATATCTTGTTTGGAACAAAATGATTCTATCTTTATTTTCCGAATATAGGAAGATCATATTCTTCTATGTATCTTAATATTTTTATATTCATGCTTCCTACTATATGGCAACAATTATCATTGATAATATGCAGCCTCTTATAATGGATATGCATTCTCTTATAATAGATGAGGACACAGAGATCTAGCACAGCAAATCATGCAATGAAGAATCGCACATGAATCAGCATAAACAAAGAATTCCCAGAATTCTTAAAACATGTTGCACCATCTTATGCTAATAATTAACAGAAGTAATTTGGGGATATGCACATGCTAAGACATATTATGCTTTTCTGATGTTTAGAATGAACTGCAAATCCTGTATTTCCCCTTCAGTCCAATTTAGAATAAAAAGGTTTGTTAGGAATACAAATCTGAAATATCAAGTTTCAAAATTGTTTAAACCTTGCCCAATGAACGTGACTACAGGGGAAAGGTACTGACTATATTTAAATACACAACTCACTCTGTCCCAGAACTGGGTACCTGATGCAATAGGGATTTCCTTTTCTTCTTCCTGGGTGTTCTCAGGACTCAGCAGAGGCAGTGTGCAACTGACTTTGGAGTGTAATCTACTCCTTTCTCAGGAACAGGCCATTCCCCACGGTGTTTGGCTCTGCTGCAACTTTGTCCCAGAGAATGCCATCATTCTGTTCCTGGCAACAAGAAAATATTTCTTAGAAAATGAACTTGGTCTTCTACCCAGAAAATCCAGGACATGAAAGATCATTGGGAAACCTAAGACATTGCTTTCTTCTGGTGCTCAGAATCAGGTCTGGACTTCAAATTTAAAATCCCTTTGTGCATATTGGATTTTCTTTCCAGTACACACTTCAGTGCTGCTATTTTGAAGACTGTACAGCAAGCAGGCCATCAAGACAGAATGGATGTGTCTGAACAAATTGAGTCCATTCATGTTAGAATCCAGAAAGTAGCATTGTGTTTAAGCGATGAAGATTTCCACGGGAGAAGATAAAGAAGGTGGACAGAAGAGCTACTCTGAAGGTGCATCAATGCAGATTCAGAAATAGGTTGGAAGTTAAGCTGTTGTTGATTTCAATTGTGTGTAAAATTAAAAGAACACACAAAAAATCATTATTGTTCATCATATTAATGGTAAGGAATGTTCAATAGTGTGAAAGAAGTTCTTCCTGTGAAGGATTTACAAGGACAAATGGTAATGGCATCATGCTTAATTATGTATTTAATTAAAGTTGTAAAATATGGTACCTTAAATAGTCCTACTTAACTAAATTTAAACTGGCATTTGAAGCAAAGTCTTATACATCCCTCATCTCAACTCTGAGAAAGTAATGCTGAGCTCACTTCCCATGCTTCAGAGCATGGTTCTAAAAATATGTAACTCAGGAGAATGAAATGGCATACTGGATTTCTCTAGCAATTATTAAGTAGTAACTATATATAATTCCTATTCAATAAATCTGAATGAACAAATTCCAGTTTACTGGTCACTTAATATTTTAAAAATCATTTAGATTCACTTAGTCTTCTCTATTACAGATATTACAGGTTTTCAAATGTTTCCCAGTGAGTATTCTAAGGAATCATGGGGAATATCTATTCTTCTGGGTCTACAACAATGCAAGTGTTCATGTTTCAGGACAGTCTATGCAATGATGAGGATTTCTGCTACAGAGGACTGTAATAGGAAGTGTCACATGCTTGGGAACTTTACAAAAATATATGTTCAGCAAATATTGGTGTCAGCACTTCGATGGCTACTAGATACTAATATACATTAATTTGGTAACTTATCTTTTCCAAACTAAATTTAAGGAAAAATTTTCTGAATTCATAATTATTTGTGAGATTAGGAAAAAGAGTCTTGAAAATAGCAAAAGTAAGTGGCAGATAAATGCAAATGTATCCATGATTGTCTGACACCTAATTTAAACACTACAAGGTTACCTCTGAAACATCTGCTAGATGAAGTAATAGAGCTTATGTTAATGAGACTTAGCAGGGCTCTTAGCCAACTTTAATTTTTAATTGCGGTGATAAAATACCCTACAAAGGCAACTTTGGGGAGAAAATATTTATTCAAATCAATTCCAATGTTATATTTTATCACTAGATTATACTCTAGTGATATCTATATCACGGTCTATAGCACATGATTATAATCTATCACTTCAGGAAAGTCAAGACTGAAACTTGAAGCAACTCATCACACACACAGTCAAGAACGGATAGATTAATAAGTACATGCATGCCTATCCATGTTCAGTACCATTTCTATACATACACATTTCTGAAGCTCCTGCCTTGGGATTGGTGTCACCCACTGTAGGTTGATCTTACCACACCATACAATTATATTTGAAAATAAAGTTAAGCTAAGGTTTAGCCCCTGTTTTAGAAAGCAGTTTCTGTTATACAAAACTCAGGAAGATAATTGTTGTCCTAAAAGGAAAAGAGAACCTGTGTTTATCCTCTTAGTCAGGGTTTTTATTCCTGAACAAATGTCATGACCAAGAAGCAAGTTGGGGAGGAAAGGGTTTATTTGGTTTACATTTCCATACTGCTGTTGATCACCAAAGGATTCAGTACTGGAACTCATCAGGTCAGGAAGCAGGAGCTGATGCAGAAGTCATGGAGGGATGTTCTTTACTGGCTTGCCTCCACTGGCTTGCTCAGTCCACTCTCTTATAGAACCCAAGACTGCCAGCCCAGAGATGGCACCACCCACAAGGGGCCCTCCCCACTTGATCACTAATTGAGAAAAATGCCTTACAGCTGGATCTCATGGAGGCATTTCCCCAACTGAAGCTCCTTTCTCTGTGATAACTCCAGCTGTGTCAAGTTGACACAAAGCTATCCAGTACACCTCTTATTACCTAATGTATTATTGCCTGCCAAGAATGTGATTCCAGATATTGGGAACTTAAAGGTATTAAATCTCTGTACTATTTTAAATTCTTTCATTCTTTTTTTTTTCTAAGTTTTTAAGTTTTGAGGATTCTTGCAAATACCTGAAAAAAATATTCTTTCCTTTGATCCTCCAATTTCTGATTCACTGCTCAAAGATGTGTCAGTCCCAGTCAATACTGTCTTTGTTCACTAGCCCTACTAGGAAGTGGCTAGTGAGGTAGACCCTCTGAGTGTCCAGCTGTTTTCTTATGTAAACAGATGCTGTCAATGTGCACACAATGACTGGTACTCAGTACTATTCATTGTTGCTTTGACTTAAATGAGGACAACCTGCTGAGGACCAGCCTCAGCCTGGAGAGGAGTTCTGAGGGAAGGGGTGTCTGGGAGTGGCGAAAAGAATGACTGGAAGTCAAATTGTTGATCCAGGTTGAAGTTCTGCTTGATATAGCTTTTCCAGTCTGCTTCTCTCTATTTCTGCTTTCTTTCTGGAGATTTCTCTATCTACATTCTGCTTACTTGCTATTCTTTGTTTTAATTTAAATTATTATACTTATTTACATTCCAATCTTTGCTTCCCTTCAGTCCCCTTGAAAGGGAGGGGAGGGGGCAGGGTGGGGCGGGGCGGGGCAGGGCAGGGCAGGGCAGGGCAGGGCAGGGAAGGGAAGGGAAGAGAAAAATAAAGGCAAGGCACAGTTCCTCATCCCATTCCTTCTTCCCCTTGCCTCCGACAGGGTGCTCTCCCCACATGAAGCTTACCCCTTCCCTGGGTCCTCAAGTCTCTTGAAGATTAAGCATATCTTCTCCCATTGAGACCAGATCAGGTAGCGCTCTTCGAAGAATGTGCAGGGGCCTTGGACCAGCCCATGTATGGTCCTGGTCGGTGACTCAGCTCTGGAAGCTTCCTGGGGTCTAGATTTTTTGAGACTGCTGGTCTTCCCATTGGGTCTCTCTCCCTTTCAGCTTCTTCAATCATTTCCCAATTCAACCATAGGGATCCCCAACTTCAGGGATCCAATGGCCCCTAGTGGAGGAGTTAGAGAAAGTACCCAAGGAGCTGAAGGGGTCTGCAACCCTGTAGGTGGAACAACAATATGAACTAACCAGTACCCCCAGAGCTCGTGTCTCTAGCTGCTTATGTAGCAGAAGATGGCCTAACCGGCCATCACTGGGAATAGAGGCTCCTTGGTCTTGTGAACTTTATATGACCCAGCACAGGGGAAGGCCAGGGCCAAGAAGTGGGAGTGGGTAGGTAGGGGAGCGGGACAGGGGGAGGGTATAGGGAACTTTCGGGATAGCATTTGAAATGTAAATAAAGAAAATATCTAATAATAATAATAATAATAATAATAATAATAATAATAAGGAATCTGCTTCCGTCTCAGTCAGCTGCGGCTTGGGCCCCTCTGAGGACAGCCATGCCAAGTTCCCATTGCAAGCACATCATAGCATAGTAGTGTCAAGCCTTGGTGCCCCCAGTCCAACCCCATGAGATGGATCCCAGGTTGGGTCAGTCATTACACCTCCTTTCCTTCAGTCTCTTCTCCATTTTTATCCCTGCAGTTATTTTAGACAGGAACAATTCTGGATTAGGACTTTTGACTGCAGGTTAGTAAACCTGCCCCTCTACTTATGGCCACCAGCTTGCTGGAGGTGGACTCCTAAGTTCTCTTTCCCCAATCTTGGGTATTTTGGCTAAGGTCACCCCCAATGAGTCCAGAGAATGACTCACCTCCACGATACTCTCTAGAGGGTCCCCCCACCTCCCACTCCCCGAGGCTGCTTATTTCCATTTATTCTCTTAGCCCTCTGAGCTTTATTCCTGTTTCATCACTGCCCCCATATCTGTTCGTGTTCCCCTTTTTCCCTCTCCCTCTTCTCTCCCACCCAGGTCCCTCCTTTCCTCTGCCTCCTGTGATTATTTCCTTCCCCTGTCTAAGTGGTGTTGAAACCTCCTCATTTGGGCATTTCTGCTTGTTACACTTCTTATGGTCTCTATGTGCTTGCTTGCTATTGTAATAGATCTCTCTTTCCATGTCCTGCTTGCTTGTGTGTGTGTGTCTATTCTCCAAGCAGTTCTCTCTCTCTCTCTCTCTCTCTCTCTCTCTCTCTCTCTTTTATCCTAGAATATTCTCTGGATATCTCATCTCCTGCAGAACACAGATCCAGTCTTTTATTTTACATTCCAATCCAGTTATTTATTCCAGGTTTTCCTTTTGATTATCTTATGAATCAGCATCCAATGACCCCAGCCCTTTAATTCTTAGGGGACACTAAGTACTCATGTTCTCTTAACATTGCAAAAGAACTAAGAGATCTGTCTGTCTTGAGTGAGACCTTGCCACTTCCACTATGCCTGGGTCTAACCTTGCTCTCTCCTAGGCTGATCCTGAACTCAGGAATCTATCTGCATTTGGAAGCAATAAAAAAAATCTCTTTATCTCCTTTCTTAGTAATTTTCTAACATGGTGGCTGACTAGGCAACTGCTTTTCTTCCCTTAGACTTACGAAGCCCCTCATATAATTCATATTGCGTTCTTATTTTTTACATAGTTGAGAAATTATATCTTTTTGAATTCATGTATTTAGAGCTTTTTCCCATAGCTGTAAGGGCTGTCCTGAAAGTCCCAAAGTTTACCATTTTTTCTGAGACATAGCCACACCCTGGACTCTTTTACTTATTCTGTTTCTAATTATCATGGAGTCACTTGCTTTAACAGTGGGACATACCTCAGAAGGAAAAAGTCCTCCACTGCTAGTGGGTCAAGAAAATAAGTGCATTATTACACAAACATATAGCAGCCATCAACATTCATGGAGGGAGGCTCACACCTGGGCCCTGTCCCAGAGACAGTAACCATGTCATTCTGTCCCCAACAGGGCCACATCAGGCTCAGCATCTCTCTCTTTCTGTTTTAAGAGTGTGAACCTCAATCATGAGTATGGTTACTTAATGCTCTTCTTGCTTGATGCTGACTGGAAGGAGAAACAAAACCAGAAAGAATAAACCAAGGGTGATTCCTCCATTTATCAGCAAAATTGTCCAGAAAGACAAAGAAGTGAACTTATGCACAGCAGAGGAAAAGCTGCAGATACTTTCTCAATAGAAGTGAACTCCACTCTAGAATTACTAATATCCATGATCTAATGATATAGCGGATATATATCCAAGTCCAAATTAGAATTGCTGCAATGCCCCTTTAAATGAAACTGATTTTTAGATCAGTCATATTCAGAGGTATTATATTCCAAGATAGTAACAGAAACCTGATGGAACAATGAATGGCATTGAACTGAGACCCTGATCTTAGCATGTTGAATTTGATTTCCCATAAATAGGACTGCTTCCTCTAAAGCATTAAGCCTATCCTGAAGTTCCCTGTCTCTATTTTTCTGGATCCTGAGTGTGATTTTTTTTTGATCCGTTTTTTGATAACTTATCTACATGATGTGCTGTGTGAATCTCTTTAACTAAGGATGGAGTGGAGAAGGCAAAACTAGAAATCACACCTATTAAGGCTATGATTCCCAATGTCAAGTCTGCAACAAATCCTTTAGATCTCTTGAGAGCCAAGGTACCCCTATGCAAGGTACCCCTATGCAAGGTACCTCTATAGTGTAGAGAACCCCTCAGCGCTCATGGAGGCTCACACAGGAGCCCACCACAGAGGCTGGAACCATGTCTCTCTGCCCCTACCAAGGCCATGCCTGGCTCAGCAACAACCTATAAAGTCAGATACTAAGAATCATAACAATAAGGTTAAATGAATGTATGTATGAATATTTACAGTAACAGACAATATATTGATCACTTAAAAAGGTACATAACAAACCAAATTTCCAAACCATAGATATTTGTGTCAAAAAGGTTGAGACAGACATAAATGTATAATAGCTGTCTGTTCGTTTCCTGCAAGCCTCTGAATGGAGGACAGAAGTTATTTTTTCCCTTGTCAGATTAGAACACAAGCATTGTATATTTAAAAATAATTTCTCTTGCTAAAGTTTTAAGATTGGTATTATGAATATTTCAAAATTGCAGATTAAGTATTTATTAAAGAAAATGTACATGGTCACTATTTTAGTTGTTTACCCAATAAATAATGTGCAGCTATGCACATGACTGAACAAGTGAATACCGAGGTTATAGAGGTTATACACTCAAATAAACTTTATTTTTAACAAGTTATTCTCTAAAAGAAAACAAATTTGAACAGCAGATTGGAGATTTCTTTCTAGTTCCTTGAAACATAAAATTGTCTTTTCTCTTTAGTTGCTGTCATGGGAAGTCGCAGAGACAATACTGCTGAGCTAGTATCTATTGGGTTCTTCATAGCAGTCGGCTACACAAGTGTCAGCTACTAGCACCAGTGGTGAGAAAAGTGGGCTTAAGATCCCACAGCAACATGCACACACAGCTGTCATTCTATGTGTCATGACCCAGAGTCATCTGTGCAACAGATGGCATCATGGAAAAAGAAAACCCATTCGCCAATGGACAGTAATGGGCTCTCCTGCCAGCCACTTTCTACACCATCTTATCAATCTGGTATAGGCAAAACCAATGCTATTGGATAAGCCAAACTTTAGAGTCCTTCATCAATCCTTGGAACCTTTATAACCTTTATAGGAATGACAGCATAATTAATGACACAATGGTAGTTATATTTTGAGATAATTTGGATCCTGAAGTATATGGCTGAGAGAGAGAGAGAGAGAGAGAGAGAGAGAGAGAGAGAGAGAGAGAGAGAGAGAGGCTGTGAATTCAGAAAAGCCAAATAAAATGGGTGATTGGAGACATACGTTTATGTAAAATCCATCAGTATTGTGATGTTCCAGAGCCTTTGCATTGGAAGAACTGTCTTCATCTTCTTCCTTGGTAGTCTCACCCAGAAGATCTCGTCAATCGGAAGCCTAAAATCCATTTCATATCCTTATGATAATATTATCTTCATCTCTTCATGCTCTCATGAAATTCAATCAGACCTTTAAAAATCTAATTTTACAATTCTTAACACAGTGCATTAATTTTGTTATTGAATGTATAATTATATAAAGAAAATCCTGCCTGATATCAGCCCAACTCAAATGTTCATAGATGAAACGTTACCCCCTTCCATCATCTGTACTCTTGCTATGGAAATGAAGGCAGAGAATTTGGATTTCAAAGACTGGACGATGATGATAGTGTTGTTTTAGAGTGTGTGTGTGTGTGTGTGTGTGTGTGTGTGTGTGTGTGTGTGTGTGTTTGAAGTCCTGAATGGTAACTGATTGACTGGGTTTCCCAGCAGCACCTGGATCCAATTCTTTCCATATAAAAAGGCTGATAAGAAGATAGCATACAATATTTGATTTGTAGAAATTTTAGGGCAAATGAAAAGCTGAAAAGCTTTTGGTTTAGAAACATGACTCAGCAAGTAAATTAATTGCCTTACAAATTCATAACTAAAATTAAGAGTTCCAAAACACTCAAGGAAAAAAAAAAAAAGTTTGGCTACAGCCAGTAGTTTTAAGACTGAAGAGATGAAGACAAAAAGGGAGGGGGGGCAGATTTCCCTGAGCAAGTTGATTAGCCAGATCAGTAAAAAAGTAAAAAAATAAAAATGAGGTTTGAGTTTGGCAAAAGACAGTTTCTACATATAAGTTGCAGACTAGTCCAGAAACACAACCTCAAGCTGGAGAGATGGCTCAGCAGTCAAGAGCATTGACTGCTCTTCCAGAGGTCCTGAGTTCAATTCCCAGGAACCATATGGTGGCCCACAACCATCTGTAATAGAATTGGGGGCCCTATTCTGGTGTGTCTGAAGATAGCAACAGTGAACACACATACATTAAATAGATAGATAGATAGATAGATAGATAGATAGATAGATAGATAGATAGATAGATATTTAAAAAAAAAAAGAAATAGAACCTCAGGCCTCCACATGCATATACATACATACACACATGGCCACACACAGGTGAAGATGCATATACACAAAATCACACACACAATTGTGATAGTATTTGAACAAATGAGTTATATTACTCATTTTAACGCTATACAGTATGACAGAGTTTTAACTTTCAGTTATTACTATACTTGATACTTGTAGATACAAAAATAACATGTCCTGGTTAACTCCATGTGGTGGTTAATCTGCAGATACATGATATAAAGTGTTTTTTTCTGGCTTGAATGAAATCATCTACACAATTTCTTATCACATGTGACACATTCATAATTGACTATGAAGAACATATTATCTAGAACATTATTGTTTGCTGCTTTTTATTAGTATTCCCACCTAGAATGTGGTGGGAACACCTCCTGAGTTATCAATTTATTTTTGATCATACATGGCAGACTGCTTTTCTTGGAATGATAACTTATTAAATTAAATATTTCTCTATCGATTTAAAGAGTTCGCACTACAAATGATTGCAATTACTTTTTCTCATGCTACCTTACATTGAGTTGGGAATTACTTATGATATATTTGAGTAATTAGCAGAATGAGATTTATTCTTTATCCATAGTTGAATACTTGTAGAAACTTTTTTAAATCCCAGATTCCTAGGACCTATGGTGTCAGAATGAAGATGGAGCCATCTGTTATAGAACATGAGCATATGACCATCAAATAATTAATAATTACTGAATGTACTTCAAAATGATACTTTGAAAATTATTCAAACTTATAACAAGGTAATTATTTCCATTAAAATTCTAGTAGGTAATCATACAATTATGTACAATCCTATGTGTATTTCAGCCACATGTGGACATTTGACCATGGGGAAAGAAGTACATATCATTTAGTCATTGGTTGATGTTTCCTACAAATTATATAGGTTAATTTTCTTTTGTCCATTTTTCAGATGAAAGGAAATGAAAAAAGGTTAATGACTATTTGAATTCTTGAAGAAGTTTAAAGTGCAGGCCTGGGACCCACACCTAGTTCTTACACATGTCTCTAATATATATCTCTACATTTTGACTGTTGTTGCTTTTAAAGTAAGTGTACATTACTAACATTCTGACTTTAAATTAATTGGTCAAGTTAATGTCAACCACACAAATGAATGGCATCAGTACACACTCTTAAAAGAATTATAAAATCAAATGGTGAAATGGGTACCAGATACAAACTATCACCTCCATCCCCTGCTACAAGTCTGAATAATAAAAGCTAGATTTCTGGTCAAGTATAACATAGTACTCATTAAGATTTTGATACTGGCTCAATACATATTAGCAAAAGTGAGGGATTCTCTGAGCTTGAGTAAAAGAAAGAAGTATATGATGAGCAGCTAAATAGCTGCTGATTTGCTGTGTTGTTTCTTTCCTCAAAAAGTTGCTGCAAATGTTGCTGAGCCCTCACAGCTATCAAGACCATATCTAGGGCAGGATACTTTTGGATAATAACAAATTCCAAATCTTTCACACATAGTACTTTGAAACAAACAGCCAAAAATAAAGAGTCGGCAAAATTTTAAACAGACTCTAAAAATAATTGTGACAATTTTTCTTAATGAATAGAAAAATTAAGTGCATTATTTAACCTTTGTAGTCAGCATTCAAAAAGGAAACCTAAGCAACTTCTGATGTGTGACTCAGTTAATGTAGTTAATCACAATAATGTGATGTGATGTGTGTGTGTATGTATGTGTGCATATATATATATATATATATATATATATATATATATATGTATAATTCACAGGCATGGCAAATCTGGTTTGGCAGCATTCAAAGCTACTTTTCCCCATTGTTCTCAATACCTACAGGCCCAGGCCCTGTTGTAAGGGGCATTTTTTTCCTCAGCCCGAGATTACTTAAACAGGTGCTATGCAAACAGAAAATGTCATTATACATCCTGATAGGAGCTTATTGTAAGAGAACACAAAGACAGCAATTTGCCTGAGTCCTTGATTTTCTCCTCTCACATGTGTTTATATTTTGGAAAGACAATTTACATAGCTTTTGAAAAGTGCTCTTTGAATATTTATGCATACAGTCCTGTAGTAAGCATTTTTTTTTTTTTGAGACACGATTGAATGAAGATGCTGAATACTCTTTAGAGGCATCCGTCAGAGGGACTGTGACACCATTAATTGCAAACTCTTTATGTTGGAAATTAAGGGAGATGTGAGTTCCTTAATATTGCATTTACTTTAACATGTGTCTCTGTTAAATGAAGAAAATTTCTTAAGGGAAAGTTGATGATGGTACCATAAATTAGTGAATTTTCTCAAAATTTCCAGAGGACTTTTTATATGTGTGCAGTTATTGGACTTACAAAATATTGTAATATAAAATTGTCTACATAATACAAAATTAATTCACTAAGCTGAAGCAAAACCTTGAAGTTGGATATGTGTATGTGACAAAGATGTCATTATATTTTATATGGGCTTCTAACGTACAACTCCAGGTCCTTCACACCATAGCATAGGTAAATGGCACCATGGACAGTTCTGTATAAAAGTCTAGAACAGTGTGTGGGGGTGGGTGAGGGGGCAATGTAAGGTAGTGTTTATTTCTTCATCAAAGATCACATTATTGATTTTTACTGAAGACACATAACCCCCCCTGATTTCTTCTCTGCTTTCCCATTAGTCCTCTGACTCAGGGTTTTAATTCCCAAGAAACTAGTGAGAAGAGGTGCTTCTGACAAAATCTCTGAACTCCCTAGATGTATAAAAGCTCTCATGTAGGGTTGCAGACCCTGTCAGCTCCTTGGGTACTTTCTCTAGCTCCTCCATTGGGGGCCCTGTGTTCCATCCAATAGCTGACTGTGAGCATCCACTTCTGTGTTTGCCAGGCACTGGCATAGCCTCACAAGAGACAGCTATATCAGGGTTCTTTCAGCAAAATTTTGCTGGCATATGCAATAGTGTCTGTGTTTGGTGGCTGATTATGGGATGGACCCCCTGGTGGTCCATCCTTTCATCTCAGCTCCAAACTTTGTCTCTGTAACTCCTTCCATGGGTGTTTTGTTCCCAATTCTAAGAAGGGGCGAAGTGTCCACACTTTGGTCCTCATTCTTCTTGAGTTTCATGTGTTTTGCAAATTGTATCTTGGATATTCTAAGTTTCTGGGCTAATATCCACTTATCAGTGAGTGCATATAGGTGCATATAGGTGGAACAACAATATGAACTAACCAGTACCCCCAGAGCTCATGTCTCTAGCTTCATATGTAGCAGAAGACGGCCTAGCCAGTCATCATTGGAAGAGAGGTCCCTTGGTCTTGCAAACTTTAACTTTACATGCCCCAGTTCAGGGGAACACCAGGGCCAAGAAGTGGGAGTGGGTGGGTAGTGGGGAGGGTATAGAACTTTCTGGATAGCATTTGAAATGTAAATGAAGTAAATACCTAATAAAAAAATTGGAAAAAGAAAGAAAGAAAAAAGAAAAAAAATAAACTTACCTCCCCAAGCTAGCTGAGTTTTTTTTTTCCACACACACACACACACACACACACACACACACAAAATAGCTCTCATGTATTTAAGCCCATCAGTCTTTTGACTAGTCATTGCCTTCCATGTCAATATTTTATTAAATACCCATTATACACTAATTGAAGTTTGGGTTTGAGTTCAGTGACTGAATTTCCAGATGGAGAAGATGTTCGCCAAACCATGGTTCATGCTAGACTAACCAAAATACTGAAAATAAGCTGCAGTGTATTCTAAAACAAAGCCTTCTGGATTATGTTCAACAAGTCAGCATCACAACATTGGACAAGGGACCTCTGTGGGAATCATAAAACATAATAAATATACATGATGGAATTCAGCATTTTGATGGCATTCATGAATAGATGCTTGTCATTCCCACGGCCCCTTCAGTAAAAGAGGCTCATAAGGCAAAGTGTCATTTACCCTCTCAGTCAACAGTTATCTTATATCTATTAATTCATTTATTCCTCAGAGCCAACCAATCAATTATATACTGACATTATCATTCACACACTTCTAGATAAGGTAATTAAGACACATAGATTAAATGACATCCCAAAGTCACAGAGATTGTAAGAAACCAAATTGACCAACCATTCAGATTGTCTTGCTCTTGAGCCTTTCATGATTAATTGCTCTTCCTTGGTGCTACTCAAAGACCAGTGTAGAACTAGCTGGTGAGTCATGATAGGCACTTAGAAGTCTAAAGTTTAATTTCGTATAAATTGTTTTTAACAATTGTAAAGCTTTGCAATCATGTTTGAAACACATTTTGTGCTTTTTATGTCATACATAAAAATGCAACTTTTCTTCCCCATAAGTTTATAAAGCACGCATGTGTGTGTGTGTGTGTGTGTGTGTGTGTGTGTGTGTGTGTGTGTGTGTAGGACTGAGGTGTAACGGAAACAAGAGAATTTTACAGGCAAATGAATTGTTTTGATTGGTAATGAAATGGATTTATTCAATTGCAATTTTAAAAGTCTTTTTCTATTCAAGTAATTTAATGCAAAATTTAACTTCCTTTTTACTTTGTCACTTTGGGTGCAGAGATTTTGCAAAAAAAGAAAAAAAGAATGTAAACTTTAGAGTTCAATTTGTGGATAAGGATGGAGCACAGAATTGTGGTTGGCATTTGGCGGTCATCTGCACATATTCAGAGAAGATGCTTCTGAAACCTCACTGGGGCACTGACTGCAGTAGGCCTGTGCAGAGCCTCCATCCATGCTACTGAAAACTGCGTTCCAGCAGCCTACTGTTCCTGAACAGGCTGACATTTTATGAGGACTATTAGAAATGCATGAATTCTGCACATGAAATGTCAACTGATATATTAAGAAAGAGCAACTCATTCTAGTCAGTAGCAGTAAAAATTTCCTACCTTTAACCCCAGTCCGCCTCACGGATATGCTGTTTGTGTGCTCCTACCATTTTGGGTGAGATTCATCTGACATCCAAAATATACCAGCAAGTAAAATTTCACAATAATTGAATAAAACCTCTGGCAATGGTATCATATTTTTAGTCTGGAGTTTAAAATCTAAGGTCATAGATTCAAACTTTAAATAGGCAGTATATCACTCAAAAATCATTTTTGGTAGAAAGATGATTCAAATTATTCAAGTTATTCAAATTGCTGATTATTTAAAGTATGTCCTCAACATTTTTCAAGTGGATAACTTTTCTTTTTTTTTTTTTTTTTCTTTTTCTTTGTGGATAACTTTTCAAAACTGGATACCAGACAAAAAAGTTAACTCGCATCACAAAGTGACTAGATGGGAAAATTTTCACATTGAATATTAGAATCAGTGATGCATTCTTCCACTGTCCAGAAAGGAAGGAAGGAAGAAAGAAAGAAAGAAAGAAAGAAAGAAAGAAAGAAAGAAAGAAAGAAAGAAAGAAAGAAAGAAAGAAAGAAAGAAAGAAAGAAAGAAAGAAAGAAAGAAAGAAAGAAAGAAAGAAAGAAAGAAAGAAAGAAAAAGAAAGCTGTGAAGTAAAATACAATGTATATCTGTAAACCTTTCAGTCTGAAATGATGAGAAGAATTTTCCTCTGGAAAGTGAGATAAGCCACAAAATTAGGCCTTGTAATGCAAAAACTATCATTCAGGCAACTTGTGGCCTAGCAGCAGGCAAGACCTATTGACAGAGTTACCCTGGTCAGTGACTCAGCATATGTGCTCTGGGACAGAAGCAGATGTTTGTTCTTAATTTCAGTGTGTAATATGCAAAGCACTATAAGATTCCTTGTCACACATATGATATGGACATGTTCAAGTGACCTCACGAAAAGTTCCTATAGCTCTTTTATTATAAATGTAAGACTAATAGCATCTATGATAGGGTATCTACAGATAACATTAACCATTCTGCCTATCAAGTAATAAATAAAATAATAGCTTTCTAAATTGAGATTTTGAAAATTCCACACACGTATACATTGTATCTTGCTTGTATTCACCTCGATCCCCCTCCCCAGCTATCCGTGAATCTCTCACAACACATCTCCACTACTTCATGTTAGTGAGTGCTGACCAGATGTCAATGGGTGTGAGATCAACCACTGAGGTGTGTACAACCTCACAGTGGTCAACCACTAAAGAAATGTGACTCTCTTTGCCAGTAAAAATCAACTACCTATAGTTCCTCCATTATGGAGCAGAATCTCCTTTTACTAGAATTTTAGTTAGCTTTATCTTCCATTTGTCTTGTTCAGGTAAATTCATCTGCTATGAGTTCTCAGGTACAACAATTGTGTCGGGACCAGAAGACAATGGTGAACAGTCCTGCTCATCCTTTGCCTTTTACTTTCTTTCTGCCTCCTTCTCCAAAATGTTCCCTAACATTTTAACAAAGGAAGGTTGTTGATTCAAATCTCCCTTTTATAGCTGGATGCTTGCTGTCACTCATTTTCAGCACTTTGAACAGCTGTGAGTATCTACACAGACATTCTCCACTAAAATAAGAAGAAACATCTTCAGCCAAGGTTGAGAACAGAGCAAATCTATGAGTATAAGCATGAATAGTGAGAAGGACGTTTAATACAAGTGGTCATTAAGTAAAACAACATTATTAGGTTCTTTGGCTTGGGCATATGACTTCCTTAATGGTGAGTTTTGATGAGGTTTTAGAATTTCTTCCTGAAGAGAAGGCTTCAGATCCAATCAAGAGAAGAGCTGGTTCCCCCATTGGCCGTCTTAACCACTATTTTACAAGAGGGCACATAATGCCTGGCAGATTGTTATTGCAGTCTACAAATATAACATTATATAAAATCACTGATATCCGTTTCTACCCTAACCTCAGCACAACACCTTCCAGAACTAAGAAAGTGATCCATCTAGATCATTGCCTGGTCAGCACAAGATGGATTTCTTTATGTCTTGCCACCAAAATGTTTTCTGAGAGCAGCATTGTTCACCCATGTTGGATATAAGAAGTAAACTATTAATGTGAATTTACATGTCCTAAAAATCCGTTTCCTTTACTTTATATGTTTAAATTTTCTCTTTTACATTTAAATGTACAAGAATTATAATTTTTTTTCCTTTCTTTTTTTTTT
>NC_034596.1:13853404-13865757 GCF_900095145.1 Mus pahari
ACGCTCGGGTCCAGCTGCGGGTCCCCTCTCCAGTCCACTCTCTCCCCGGCAGTGCACCGCAGCAAAGATGGCTCGCCTTCCGGTTCAGACCTGGGAGACCGCTTCTGGGTAGACCCCAAGCCTTAGTACTGCTCTCGGGCGCACTCCCCTCCTCAGGTGAGCTATAATTTTTCTTTAAGAAAACTCAAGACAGCTGAAAGTGATTTAAGCTGAAAGTCATAAAAGACTGGTGTTACCTTAAAAGACTATTTGTGCTAATACCCATGAAGGATAAAATTGTCATTTGTAAGCCATTCAAATTTGAATACTGCATTAACTATAATACCTATAATGCTATCCAAGTTATATTTGGATGATATCTTACTATGTCAATTTGAGTTTTTAATATATTTAATTTTATAACATAGATCTCTAATTATCCTCTAAAAGGAACTTGCTGTTGGAAAGGAAAAGGGAAATAGGAAATTGTATGACATTATCTGTGATATAACAGATTGTAACGTGAAAATCAGAGACTACCTGTGGCAGCAACCACCAAGGATGTAGCAGATAGAAAGGATGACATTTCATCTTTAAGTCATGTAGACAAATTAAACCATTGTATTTTGTTCCTTTGAAAATGGTAGATAGGGTGCCATTAGTCCTTGCATTTGGTATGAATGCTGTTGTGTGTTGTTAGAGAGTAAACAAGAAGGAGTGCAGTGCTTCAGAACATAAGACTTAGAAGTTCATAGTTGAACCCTTCCTTTATACATGCAGCTGGGTGATTATAGATGGGAGATTTAATCCACACGCATATCATAGGCTCATTCAGAAATGTTCATGGAAATAGATGATGAACTAAGAGAGAGTTTGAGAATAATAAACACATACAGCATGTGTAGTTGTCTGTATAACTATGTGTAATGGGTCATCATATTTTAATATTATTAAATGAATTTTTAACTTTATCATCATGTTTTTTACTATTAACTTTATATCTTACTAACTGCCCCGTCACAGTCACTTCCCCCACTATCCTTCCCTTTTTCCCCTGCCCTTCTCCTTTAAACACATAAGAGTCCCCTTACCCTGGTATATCAAGTCACTGTGAGGGTAAGAGTATACTCTACCACTAAGGCCAGACAAGGCAGCCCAGCTGGAAGAACATATCCCAAGTATAGGACCTCACTCCAGTTTTCTGGGATCCACATGAAGACCCAGCTGCACATTTGTTATACATGTGTGGGAAGCCTAGGTTCAGCCTATGTATGCTGTTCGGTTGGTGGTCCAGTTTCTGAAAAGCCCAAGAGTCCAGGTTAGTTGCACCTGCTGGCCTTCCTGTGGAGTTCCTGTCCCCTCGTGAAGGACAGGATTGTGGAGGGCTCACAATCCTTCCTCCTATTCTTCCATGAGAGTCCCTAAGCTCCATCCATTGTTTTGCTGTGAGTGTCTGCATCTGTCTGATTCAGGTGCTCTGTAGAACCTCTCAGAGGACAGCCTTGCTAGACTCCTGTCTTCAAGCATAACATACTTCAAGCATAATAGTGTCCAGGATTGGTACTTACCCATGGGATGGGTCTCAACTAGAAGGAAATGTGGGCTTCAGGGTCAGGTATGTGGAGCAATTGGAGAGATGGCCAAGCTCCCATATGAATGAATGTAAATGTGCAACTGACATGGATGGAGAGGTAGGTGTCATCTTTAGTACAAGACAGAGACCTACAAGAGAGGCACCCAAGAATCAATGGATATACGGAACCTAAAGCTACCTCCTGTACCCAGTCAGAAACCCCAGTGAAGCTATAGGCACACCAACACACCCACAAAACTTTCAACCCAAAATTAATCCTGTCTACATGAAATGTGGGGACAGAGGGTAGAGCAGAGATTGGGGGAATTGTCAATCATCACCAATTTATATTCTTGAAAAAGTTAGACTCCATCTCTACAAAAGAGCACTGTAAGTAACAAAATTATCCTTAGTGGAGCCATTGCTATATAATGAAACTCGCCAGAATACAAATGAATCTTGAATATGGATATATTGAAAATATTAAAATGCTATTAATTATCCTATTTGAATACTGAAATTAATTTTCTAAATAATAAGTTTCACTTTTGGTGAAATGGGAATTAAAATTTTAGTTAAACATTTTTATTACCTTGCAATAACAAAAGATATAGACATAGCAGGAAAATTATAGGGAGAAATGACCATCCCCTATAATCTTACAATGATCATACTTAATAATTTCATGCATTTTCCTTCAGTCTTTATGATGTAGTTTTTTATATTCTTGATATTCTATTGTACATAAAGTTTTATGTCTGCTTTTAATGTTGCACACTATAGCTAAGAATTCACCACAATTTTGAAACTTTTTATTAGTATCATTATTAACTAATCCCACATAGTTTGCATTTTATTGTCAAATAGACTATAAATACAAATAGAATAGTAAATGTTCTAAAACCAGTCTGTATTTTGACTGGAATTAATGAATATGACCAAACACAAGCTCAAAATGATAATGCTAAAACAAACACATCTGAAAACAGGCTAAATATTTAAAGAAACATTTCCTTGAATTGAAAGAAATTAATTGGAATATTTTGGGCCATTTATTGAAAGGTTGACAGGACATGATAAATAATGATGTTCTATCATTAAGTAATATTAAAAACATCACAATTTGTAAGAGAAGGCAATCTCATGAGGAAAAATAAGAAGAAATCAATTCAGAGATAAATGTAATTAGGCTGGCAAGATGACTTATCAGATAAAGGAACTTTCTGAGCAAAACTGATCAGAATTTGATACCAGTACTCATTTAAGGGTAGAAGGGAAGATCTACCTCCAGGGGTTATGCGCTGACCTCCACACATACCCCATACCATGCCATTCATGCTCACATGTGCACAACATACACAGAGAATAATAAAGTTTGAAAATTTTCTAAAGTGATGGCAGTAGTTGTGAGACCATCTTGGGTTTTAATAGTTTGTTCTTAAAATGTTTCAAAATAAATTTAGTGATGTTGACAATGGAAGATTGAAAGACATATCTTGACTTTTAAAATGATATTTATTTCTGCCACACATTGCTTTTCTTTGTGCATGATGAAGAATGAAGACAATGTGAACATAATAATCCTAGTGATGAGTTTGCTGAAAGGTAAATAACCTGCCTACAAAACAGGGAGGTGACTTAATTTGTTAGTTAACTCTTCGTGCAAAGTTATCATGAGAAAATTGCTGGGAAAGTGAAATACTTTTCTTTGTTACAAGATTGAATCTCAGACACACTTTGGGCTAAAATCTGGTGTTTCCTCTTATTTCGCATTTCACATAGAAATATGTTAAGAATAAAATATCTAGGGAATTCAGGTTGGCCCTAAAAATTGAGAAGACAGTGATTTTTTTTCCCTTACTAAAGTTCATTATACTAGAGCCTAAGAAGATCCAAGGGATGTTTGAAATAAAACATGTTAAACAGGGTGCCAGTAATGATGAATGGGTGAATAAATTATACACAAACTATATGGAACTTTCATAACATCCATGAGTTTTCTGTTTTAGAAAATCAGACAGAATGCTGCAGAGGTGAGCTGTCTTTTGTTTGCAATGCCCTGGCCTGGGCTTGGGTTTTAAATGTATCTGCATCCATTATCTGGAAGCTCATACTGCTGGCTTTTGTCTGGGATTGCCTCAAATGCTAGAAGTTGGACTGAAGTAGTTAGATTTTCTTTCCTCCCCACAAGCCCCTCTCTCCCCTTTCTCCTTTCTTCTTTCTTCTTATGTGATGATCTTTCTGCTAGGTCCCTTGAATTGTAGCCATACATGATGACTCCTTGATTCAGAGGCAGGTACTTTAATAAAAACAAAGGGTAGGTGGAAAGGTAAATTGTGATCCTTATGACCTGGCCCTGTCCCCACTTCAGATGTCTGTTCCACATCCTGTGTTACTTATCTAAGTGATGGAAGACCAGCTGAATGATTTACCCAGATTAAAAGGGAAAGAACATAGACACTCTTGATTGTAAAGTGTCACCATGACTCTGTAGTCGGGGTGTGGAAGACACTATATCTATGTCAATCTTGGGAATTGAAGTTTGTCTTAGACAGAGCAACTACTGGTGAACATTTTAATTCTAACTGTCCAATTTAAAAAAAAAAACATTAATCAATTCTTGTGTACCTCTCTTGAGATATAAGTCTTTTTTTTCCTCTACTTTCCCCATGTCTCAGCTGATTCACACTCCACATTTTTTGTATAGTTATTATATATTTTTTGTATGCCTCATGTGTTTTCATAACCTGTGAAAAGTTGGATGTGTGCATGTGTGTGTGTGTGTGTATGTGTGCAGATCTGGGTCTCACATCTTCACACTGAATAGATTCTACAGGTTCCTTTGTTTTCATTGGCCCATATTCTTACTGTACATTCACTGAGCATATATATTTTTCTACAAATAGTCTCTTTTGTTGTCAGTAAAGCTCAGTTGCTCCTTGTGGCTCTCTGATGTATTTCATGATTCCCTATATGGATGTGTCTTATCTTAAGTTTGCTCTTCTTGATGTACTTAAATATTGTTAAGGGTATGCCAACCCTACTTTGCTTTTATCCTCTCTTTTCAACTACTATCATAATTGTTTAATCTTGAACTATTCTAATTCAATCTTCTCCTATAAAATTGGGAATTGATTTTCCAGTCTGAGGGTTTGAGATATGGTTCGGTAGTTATGAGTGCTTAACTGTTCTTGCAGGGGGCCAGAGTTCACTGCATCTGGCAGCTCAGATCCACCTGTAACTCGAGTTCCAGGGTATTTGATGCACTCTTTTTGTCTTCATGTGCATCTTCATACAGTTGGTATATACACAGACATAAAAAGATGCACAGATGCACATAAATACAAGAAAATTATAGTAGAAATTCCAGTTTGATATAAAAAACAGATATTTTATTGGTGTGGCATTGAATCCTGGCTTTCTCTTCACAGACTTTTCTCAGTAGAGTTTCTCTATCATGCTGAATGTCTTTTGTTTTGTTTGCTAGTTTTAGTTTGTCTGTTTGTTCTTATACAGCTTAGAAAGATTTCTCTTGCCATTAATCACTCTAGGTTTGTTTACCAAGAAACGCAGTATGTAAGGCATTTTATAATTGAAGAAGCTTGTTTTAGGGATTGTGTGTTTAAATAGAAACACTACTTTCTATTATATTCTTTTAAGGACTGTATTTCTGATACAGCTCTAATTTCTTTCCCCTTTAAAATGTTATTAACCTCAGCAATGATTTTTGGGAAGAGGTGGAGGTGGGTGCATGATCAAAGAACGGCATGTGGAGTCAGTTCTGGCCTTGCACATTCTTCCTGGTCACTGGTGTGTTTAACAGGAACGTAGGGCTGAAGCTTCTTAGCTAGACCTCCCATCTTCCCGTGAACGCAATGGAATTGCAGATGTATGCCCTATTGCATCTGCTTGCTGCAATGTTTTTGTTTTGTTTTATTCCCATGTCCATGTCAAAACGGCTACACTTGATCTAGAAAAATCCCTAATCTTCAAGTTGCCAAGAGAGACATATGGTTATAATTGAATCCCATGGCCTTCATAGAATAGAGAAGTTTCCTGGGATGCAAGGGTTTTCAAAGTAGAGAGAGTTCCAGCACAATGGAGCGAACAGTCAACAAACACAAATCCGTTGGGTCAGGGTTTTCCCTTGACTTGTCTCAGGGAAGTGTGGCTGCCATGTGCAGAAGATACAGAAATATTCTCACAATTGCCATGGCATTTGAGTGGAAAATTCATACATATAAGTCATTGAAATAATCTCACAAAGAATGATGAGACAGAGTTTCACCCCACAAACAGATAAAGAAATTATTTTATCTACATTGTATAGAATGAAAAAGAGTAAAGGGAAGGGGGAGAGGAATAAAAAAGGAGGGTGATGGAGGGAGGGGTCAAGGAAGGAAAAGTTTTTATTTGGTTAATTTCTCCAAAGTTATCATAACAGTGGCTTTTTTTTTTGTAAAATATAATGGAAGCATTCCAGAAAAATGAAGCCACAAGCCAAAGGAAAATCAGAGTAACTGAATGAATGCAAAATAATCTACATATGACATCAAATTCCCACTCCTAATTAAAAACAAGGGATATTAGATGCTAATGGGAAAGAAAACACAGAAGTGAAGAGGAGGCAGCACCGTAATATGGAGATGTTAGACACTTGTCCCTGATGTCAAGAAGAAAAGGATGCCTACAGCACTGACAAAAAGACTTACACTTTACCTACCCTGTCCTTTAAAATTCTTCATATTTTACTTTTGTGCCCAATTATATCTGAAAACTAGACACAGGTAGCTCATAAGCAGTAGATATTTATTTCTGTTTGTTAAGAGGGCTGAGAAGTCCATCATCAGAGAAGCAGTGGATTTGGAGTCCCCCCGAGGACCCCTTTTCACATGCATAATGGTGCCTTTTCTTTGTGTTCTCACATGGGAGAAAGGATAAATTAAGGTGTCATATCTGCCAGTGGGGTATTGCAAGTGTTTACTCTGATATCAGGAATAAGAGAAAGAAAACACTATTCACGTTTACTAAATATCTGTCTGAGACTTTTTCGTAAGACCATTAAGAAAAAAGCAAACAATAGGCATACTGAAGCAAAGCTCCATTATTATTTTTAAACATTGTCAGTTTACAGTTCATACATACATACATACGTGTGTGTGTGTGTGTGTGTGTGTGTGTGTGTGTGTGTGTAGTATCTAAAATTTCTGTGGATAATTATCAGAACAAGTTAAATCCTCAGTTATCCAATGCATAATTGGTTTTAGCACTATCTAACAATACAGCTGGAAACAAAGCTATCAGTATAGGACTTTAACAGAAAATATGCATTTAAACCATAGTATTTATATCAAAAGTATTTTATGTGTCTGCATTTTTCCCTCAACTTTTATTCATTTCTCATTTGAGTAATGCACCCTTCTTTTTCAACAGATACAGATTAATGACTTTATCATTTTTAGACAGTGCAAGAACCATGGAAGTCTCTTGGAAAATTGATTCTCCATAGAGACATCTCTGTCCATGCAAAGCATTGAATTGTTATGACAGCCTGATGACCTGAGTTCTGTCTCAGGACCTACATGGTGGGAGAAAAAAGAGGGAAGACTCCTGCAAAATGTCCTTGACATTCAATATAGCATATCTGTCTGTGCACACACATACGTACTCACACATGTATGCATACACAAGCATACACACATATCATAAAGAGATAAATGTATTTTAAGAGTTGAAAAATCCTAAGTCAATCTATTTGTTCTATTTTTAAGTTTTGTGCATGTGTATATCATATGTTCAACATCTCCACTCTCTTACCCTACTATCTCAGTTAGGGTTTCCATTGCTAGAAAGAGATACCATGACCAAAGCAACTCTTATTAAGACAAACATTTAATTGGGGCTGGCCTTACAGTTTCAGAGGTTTGGGTAATTATCATTATATTAGGAAACATGACATCATGCAGGAAGACATGGTGCTGGAGAAGGAGCTGACAGTATTGCATTTTGATCCAAAGGCAACCAAGAGAAACTGGCATCTCCAGGCATCTAGGAGGGAGCTTTCTTCTACAATGGGTGAAGTCTGAGCACAGGCGACATCTAAAGCCCACTCCCACAGTGACATACTTCCTCCAACAAGGCCACACATACTCTAACATTGTCACACCTCCTTATAGTGCCACTCTCTAGGCCAAGTATATTCAAACCACCACACTCACCCCCCTCTTTCTCACCAATGAGTCACTTTTTTCTCAATAGACAGTTTTCCTACTTCCATGGCACATGTACATATGTGTATGTATCAGGATATCTATAAAACTTCTAGGATTCACAAATGAGAGCAAATGTTACATTTTTTTCCTGAAATAAGCTTACTTTGTTTAATACAATGTTTTTTCAGTCTCATTCATCTTCCTGAAAAAAATGATATAACACTTCTATTTTGTGGCTTTGAATTTTTCCATATTGCATATACACCATATTTCCTCTTCCATGCCTCTGCATGGAACACTTGAATTTGTTGCACCATTTTGCAATTGTGAACAGTGCTTTAATGAACTCTGATGCAGATATCTTTGTGATATTTCAACTTGGAGTCTTGTATATGTTGTTAAATATAATTATTTATCAACTAATTTTTATTGTCTAGGAATCATTGTTTAATAGTCTATATCTTCATTTTTAAGGAGAGTTATTTTCTACTATTTTCTATTCAGGACTATAAGCCATCATTTGGGATATTTTCATTATCACATTTCATGTCTTCAAATGGGAGAAAGTGCAAGGCTACAATAACTTGCCATTCTGTTGTTCTCAAAACACATTTGTTTTGAAGCAACACAGATTTTCATCTCTCCAGTTCTCAGGTTCCATTTATTTATTTTAATAAATTCTGTTGTGTACACATAAGGGCTAAAATGTAATGGTATATGATACAGGTGAACAGAAACTGTGAAGTAATGAGCAGAGGCACCCGTCTCTCCTATAGTAAGCCTGTATTATTTTTGTAAGAAAAAAACTGAAACCCATTCATTTAATGTGGGTCCATATACAGTTCACTGCTATGTAACACTAGCTTCCCCAATAACTAGTTATTTTGCAGCACTTATTGTGATGCTGGTAGTAAATCTAGCATACAACTGAAACAAAATTTTAAGAAAAATGTGAAAGATACTTTATATTCTGGTTATATTTACTTTATATCCTGGTTAATGGCAATCTAAGTGCAATGTTGCCACACATCATATCTTCTCTTGAACTCTGTGTGTATATATATTTTGTGTGTGTGTGTATGTGTGATGCACAACTGTGCATAGCTTTATGTATTTATATATGTGCTTGCATTTTTGTGTGTGTTGTGTAGGACGAAGGTCAGTACCTAGTGACTTCCCACATTGTATTTTGCCCTATTTTTGATACAATTGTCTTTTACTAATTCCCATAGTTGACCAGCTACCTAGACAGACTAATTAGTGAGCTCCAGGGAGTTGTGCCTGTCTAGTTGCCCTGGGCTAGTGTTACTAATATAGGGCATTATGCCCAGTTCTTTAGATGTGTGCTGAGTTTCTGAGCTCCAGTCATTATACCTGCGCATCAGGTACTTTATCCACTGAGGGATTCTCAGTACTCGCTAAACTCCTTAGACTGCATCACTAAGTTAATAATAGGAACGTACACTTTGTCAGTGTTGACCACATTCTTGTCTTTTCATGTGAGAATAAATGGGAGCTCTGCAGGCAAAGAAAAACAAAAATAAAACCAAGGAAGTGCTGTTTGTAGGCCTCTCATGGTATGAATGGACCAGCAGCACCTGAGTCCATCTTCTCTAGGCTATGAAGACTAAGATACTCTATGGAAAAAAAGTTAATCTTTCTCTTGATAGCATATACTAAAAAATTCATAATGCTTTCTATATAGGGAAATTATTCAAATATGAAAGCCAGACTTGCTGGTACACACATATAATTCAGATCTTGGGAACCAGAGGCCAAAACCAGACTGCTTAACATAATTCCTTCTCTCTCTCTCTCTCTCTCTTTCTCTCTCTCTCTCTCTCTCTCTCTCTCTCTCTTTCTCTTTCTCTCTCTTATATAGATGATGAATAGATAGAATGATAGATGAACAGATATATGCATACATGCATAACACATACAAACATACATACACAGATACATGCATGCATACATATATTCACAGATACATACATACATACATACATACATACATACATACATACATACATACATACAAACAAACATTTGTCAATACTAAACAAATACTCTCAGGTTCTTCATTCTGTACCCTATGTGTCTTTTTACTCTATTCTGTATACTATACTGTTTTATGCTTTTTGATTGTTATATTTTTTGTTATTAGCTAACAAATGTTCCTTTTCATCTCTGTATTTTATTTTGTTGAAGTTCTTTCTTAATAGTCTTAATCATGTGTGGTTTATCTCATATTTTACATCTTCATTTTAATTTCTCAATCTCTTCTGAATTTTTAAGTATTTGAAAATGATTATGGTTATAACTTCTGTATAGAAATGGGCATCTTTCTGTATCATTTGGACATGTTTATATTTTCTTTTTGGTTATTTTACTTTCCAGCTTTTATAAATGATCTTAATTTCAATTCAGACACTATGTAAATGTATATAATTCCAGATAGAAACGGTGGATAGTGACACATTTTTCAAGAGAGAACCTACTGGGTATTAAGGGCACTAGGATTAAAAACCTTTGTCTTGTCCTGTCAGGAGCCACACTTTCTGGTTCTCTTTTCCTTGCTAACATACTCCTCCTTCCAATTATATGTTTAAGATATGACTTTTTCTTTTTTGTTGCTTTCCAGTTCTTTTTTTCTTTTATCTTTGACTGTTCCTCCTTCCTTCCAGACTGTCTTTGACTGTTCCTCCTTCCCAACTGTCTGTCTTTCTATCCCGTGTATGTTTTTTGGGTTGGTTCTTTGTGTGTTTGTTGTAATAGGAACTCAGCACTTAGCCCTGGCTGTCCTGGAATGACTGTGTAATGGGAACTCAGCACTTAGCCCTGGCTGTCCTGGAGCTGACTGAGCACACAGACCAGGCTGGCCTTCAAATCACAGGTCTGCTCTTGCTGTTGCTGCTGCTGTTTGAGCATTTTGCTTCTGCTTTTGTTTGGAGAGGTTGAACTTCCTTTTTCTTCTATTGAAAATGTTGAGGGTTTTTGTTTGTTTGTTTGTTTGTTTGTTTTGTCTCACATAGTGTATCCTGGTTATGTTTTCCCCTCACTCTACTCTTCTCACGTCCTCCCCACCTCTCCTTCCTTCTAGATCCATTCCTTCTCTGTCTCTCATTAGAAAACAAACAGGCTTCTAAAGGATAATAAGATAAACTCTAGTGTACTATTCTGCCTTAAGGTTTAGAAGAAACCTTAAAAGAAACCTCAAAGCCGGGCGTGGTGGCGCACGCCTTTAATCCCAGCACTCGGGAGGCAGAGGCAGGTGGATTTCTGAGTTCGAGGCCAGCCTGGTCTACAAAGTGAGTTCCAGGACAGCCAGGGCTACACAGAGAAACCCTGTCTCAAAGAAAGAAAGAAAGAAAGAAAGAAAGAAAGAAAGAAAGAAAGAAAGAAAGAAAGAAAGAAAGAAAGAAAGAAAGAAAGAAAGAAAGAAAGAAAGAAAAGAAAAGAAAAGAAAAGAAAAGAAAGAAACCTTAAAAGAAAATGAAACCCTTGCCTGTCTTCACCAATCAATTACATTTTCAAAACAGAAATTGCATCTGCATCCTGAAAAAAATGTCCCAAATACCTGGCTTTCTCTCTTGCCCTTTTCTTGGATCCTGTATAGAGAATTTTGTGTTTACAGTTCTCCAATGCCTTCCATTTCTTCATCATTATTATCTAAAAATTTCCATTTTTTAGTGAGAGAATGAATCTGTAAGAAGCAAACCAGATATCAACAAGACCATGACTGTCATGTTGCTCTCAATTTACTGTAATTCCTCTAATTCTTTCATTAGTATTATTACTAACTTTATTGGTAACAGTCAGTGGTGTGGATTGTGAACATTCTGGGATAAATTGTCTACTAACTACAAAAGTGTAGTGTGGAACAACAGTAGAAGATGGCAAAACATTAACTGTCAGAATCTTTAGGGATGTACTGAGAAACCTTAAAGTGAGCACTTAGATGTAAGTAAATATTCCATAAGGGTAACAAGAAACAATATTAAACTACATTTAGATTTCACCGGATGTGAGTAGAATGAGCCATCAAATAAATACTAACCATTTATAAAACATTTTCAATTACTCATTTCATTTTTGTGTATGTCTGAGACCAAGAATATGTATATGCACCATATGTCTGCCAGTTCCCATGGAGGGCAGAGGAGTGAATTGGATAGATACACTGCAATTAGAGTTACAAGATGGTTGTAAATTATCATGTAGCTGCTGGGAACTGAACCTGGATCCTCTGCAAGAGCAGAACTGGTCTTAACCACTGTGCTTTCTCCCCAGAGCCGAACTAGCCAATTTTAATAATGGCTATAAAAACATCAAAGTTTTTTTTATTTGTCGATTTTTCCCCCATCTATGAGAACTTGCAAACTTAGGAGTCCAGGCCTGTAATCCCAGTTACTCAGGAGGCTATGGCAAATTCAATGCTAGCTTTGTCCACAGATGATGTTCAAGACCACCATCAGCAATTTATAGAGACCATCTCAAAATGAAGGTTAAAAAATAAGTCATGATCTTTTATATATATATATATATATATATATATATATATATATATATATATATTTACACTCCAGTCA
>NC_034596.1:13865977-13891614 GCF_900095145.1 Mus pahari
CACACACACACACACACACACACACACACACACACACACACACACACACACACAATCACATTTAGTTCAGGTGTAAAAATGAGTGCAAGTCCCAAACTTTAATCACCAGTGCTGTAAAAAGAGAGGAAAACAGGGGAAATTGAAGGAGGGAGAAGAGAGTGAAGGAAGGAGAGAGAGAAGGCAAATGAAGTTCATACAGTCTCTTCTTCATTAACTCATAGTTAGATGATGTCATACTGAAGAGGTGAGCATGTCTTTAAACACCGTGTGTGTGTGTGTGTGTGTGTGTCGTGTGTGTGTGTGCCACATATGCATGTCCCTAAAATCGTGTTCATTCCATTCTAATTTGGATACATGTATTCAGAGTGGCCGCCTACTCTAATCCCCTCTTGGGGGCCTAATAAGGTACTGTTTTGTCTCTTGGCACTATGTCTTACAGAATATAAGTAAGCATGCAGAGAAAATTGCCTGCCCTCAATTACTCTGATTCCTCAAGCACACATTATTAATTACTCCAGCTTCTCCCCTTGCTCTGCAGACACAATGGGCTGCTTCTATTCCTATCTTTTCATACAGGTCATGTTTTAAATAGCCTCACTCCTGGGCCGTTCCCGAATCAATGAAAATTGCATGGCTTGCGACTCAGCTTAAGCTCGTGTTTACAGATCAGTTTCTTTTTTGTGCACTGCCATCAAGTCCAAAATAATTATTTTTTTTCTCTCTAGCTTTAAAAAGAGAAACTAATAGATGTGTCACAGTAGAATCTGAATTCATTAACTCTTAATCAATGCAAATGACTCAAAACTACTGATAATTCTGCAAGTCTGATTGGAAGGCCTTCAGATTCCCCTTACTCATATGTCTTTGTAATAATTGTAACAGTTGTAAATGATCAATTATCAACCTGCAGATTTAAATTAAGAATCAGTATTTATTAAAATTATACTGTATAATATAAGGAAAGAAACTTGGGGGTTTATGACTATGCCACTTTAACACATCATTATCTCTTCTATCATATCAGATATGTAACATTACAATGGTTATAAGAATTGTTTCCATTATTAAGCTAAGGGTTGGTAGATTTTCTTTATCTCCTGTGACTTAGGTCTAGGGATCTAAATTATTTTAGGATGCACACACATTAAACAGTTTCTTAAATGTTAAGCAGCATTGTTCCTTATTGTTTTGCATCTGATTTCTACGGCGGTATATCTTTTTAGTTCACAAATTTATAAGGATATTGTGTATGTAAATAGCACCGATAATTGTATTTCTTGAAATCTATTTCCAGAGAGCATTTCTTTAAGGAAAATATTGAAGTAAGTTAGTTTAACCTTGGCTAACACGCTATGCATCCTTTGATATTCATGAAGACTCCTGAATACTATTTATTTTTCATAGTTATTCACTATCTCTCACTCTCTTTCTCTACCAGTCCAAGCTTTGAAGGGGATAATACCAACAATTTCAGATAATGAATTTTAGCTTTCTCAGAACTCTGAATACTCATAGGGAGTTATGGAGTTATTAACTCTCCAGTTCTTCATGTTAGCAATGTCTGTTAACCATCCAATCATTTCGTTGTAAATCAATATAAATAATCTTCCTTAACAACTTAGTTAAAAGCATATTATCATATATTTCATAGGTATGCATTTATGGTTTTATGTACATATATTTTCCTTTAAAAAGTAAGTTGAGGTTCATATATATATAAACAAATGAAAACAAATGACCATTTCATTTTTAATAAAGTAAAAAAACATATACAAATTGGCCAAAGTGTGTCACTGTCCTCTTAAATATTCATCACCAAAGCATTTCTTATAAACTGGGCAATTCTTGGAATAGTCTTTATTTCCACTTACCACAGACTTCCTTTCAAAGCCTTTAAAACAATATTTACCAGAATTTCCTCCACAGTGTCCTCCAGGTAGCTAATCACCACGTTGATTTGATTGTTTCTCAAGTTTGCCCTCATGCCACAATTATTCAGTTACTAAAAATCCTTTGATTATATTTTCATGTACAAATGTCTGATTTAATTTTTCTTAAAAATTATACATATGGATACATCTTCCATGAATGCTATGAGACAAAGGAAGGGAAACTGTAGGTTAGGGACCCCAGCATTAAACTCTATCCTCATCACACTGAAAGAATGCATCAAACAAAAACTGGAAGGGAGGGATGGGAAATGAGGTGCATGTTCACAGGAATTCAAAAGGAAATAGGGTAAGCCAGAAGCCATGGCTTGTAGATTTGGAAATGAAACAAAAGTCTAGAACGCCAGGCACAAAGCAACATGACAGGGAAAAGGACCTACTTGTCCAGTACAACTGCTAAAACACAGAAGAAAATGCCCTGGCCAGCTCCGAGTCCCACAGGCTGGTACTCTAGAGAACAGTTTATGATAAAGTATCTGTCATCTTTGTAGAATGTGGGTGTGGTGGAGGTCAGGCCTCTGTCACCCGAAATCACTGGTATTACCTAGTGAGGAAGCATCTTCAAAAACTATCTTACCATCAAGCATTTTATGTTAGGGTCTGAGAAGTCTCTGTATTTTTCTATTTCCAAAGCCCTAAGACCTCCACCCTTCCGTGTCTGAAAGAGTAACCAGCAGATCAGCCGTGTTGGACAGTCATCTGGTTCTACCTTGAACCCATGAACCCAGATCTAGGTGGTGGTAAGCAACAACCTCACTGAAGTGGAAGAGAAAGAGTGGGTTTCATTTAAGAATAGAACCTCTTGAAAGAAGACCAGCGGTGTCTGGATATGAACAGGAGACTGGGACAAAGACCAGAATGAGAAGACACAGTTATGCTCATCACCTGCCTGCGGCTCACACTGTATAGATTGCTCTCAGAGCACTGGGGATATCTGTGTGGAGCAGCATTTGGGCAGGCTTTTCCATGCTTGTGCCGGCTGATACACCCAAGTAGATGGCCCCATGGCACAGCCACTGAAGCACCTTGACAGAAGGTCCTGTACTCACCAGGTTTCTAGATCTGGGTAAAGAAAAACTGAGGGAGATTCTATCCAGCAGAGGCCAAAGCAGCTGTGAACATCGAGGAAAGACAAAACAGAGCTCAATCTATAAATGTGGCATTTTAGCTTCCCCTGTTTAGATCTCAGGGAGACCATGGTCCACATTGTCATATGAGTCAAATAAACTGGAAAATGAGAAGTCTAGAAGAGAACCAAACCATATCCACTGTCCATATTCTCAGGAAAGGAGAAACACTGATCTACATTGTTATTAATTACAATTATGGCTTTCTTTTACCTCTATTATCATGATGTTCTTTTTCACCGTCCATACATAGAGTTTTTTTTTACTATTTGATGATCAATATTTTCAGATGTGTTCATCTGATAAATTTTAGTATATTCTATGTATAGTTTCACTCTTTGTTTTCTGTCCCAATTGGTATTGTAGTTGTTATTTTAGAGGAATTTTATGTAAATAGCTGGTTTGCTTTTGAGTTATTACTGGTGTTTTCTTTCTCTCTAGTAAGTGGTTTTAGAGGTAGACAGCTAAAGAGAAGGGAGGGTATTTATAATGAAAGTCTACCTCTAGGAATGAAAGAAAGATACACCTCAACCAAAGCATAAATCTCAGTAGAAATATGAATAACCAATGATGTGACTCTCTGAAAAGTTTATAGCTCAAAAATAGTGAAATAAAATGTGTTGAAGTTTTTGAATCATCAAACATAAAATTAAACCATATAATTTTAAAAATGGTCAATGACCTCAAAGAAGATAGAAATTGAGCATCTGAGGAAAATAAGAAGTTGGTTGAGAATGAGACAAGTTTGCATTCAAACAGAAATTCTGATGGTGGTTGCAGGGTGGGGTTCTAATTAAGAAATTGAAAATGGAGAACTCAATAAATCTAACTTTAATATTTCAAGGGGATCACCAATACTCTAGAAGAGTATGTTGTTTTACCAGTGGTTGAAGACAAATGTGGCATGGTGATTTGCATAGCAATGGCCCCATAGGCTTATGTATTTGAATGCTTAGTCATCAGGGAGTGGCACTACTTGACAGGGATTAAGAGACAAAATAAATAAATAAATAAATAAATAAATAAATAAATAAATAAATAGAAGATGTGGCCTTGTTGGAGGAAGTTTGTTACTCAGTTTGAGCCCAGTTTCAAGGGCCCAAGCCAGGGTTTCTTCTCTACCTGCAGATTCATTTGTAAAACTCTCAGCTACTCTCCATCACTGTGTCTGTCTACATGCAACCATGCTTCCTGCCATGATAATGGACTCAACCTATGAACGCATTCCCAATTAAATACTTTGTTTTATAAGAGTTGCCATGGTCATGGTCTCTTTACAGCAACAAAACACACCGACTGAGAGAAATTGAGTAATTATTATGTTAAGATATCAGTAAGAAAAACATAAGCCATTATGGCTATAACTTTCATGAATGCTAGGGCAACATTAATAGATTTCTAAAAGTGGAGATACAAAACAATATCATATAAAACAAAAATACTAACCTAAGTTCTAAGATTCTAACAAAAGTTCCCAAAATCCATAGAAACAATTTATTTTCAAGCAAAGGAAACTGAAATACAGATGCCCAGAAAGGAATTTCTCCAAGTCACATTATAGACTAAATGGTAAGAGAACAGAACTAAGAACAAAGAAAAAGTAATGAAAGTTTCAGGACAGAAGCATCATGTTCCTTACAAGGGAAACTCAGAATTGCATAGAAATACCCAGCAGAAACTAAAAGTCATACTGTGATGGAGAAATAAAGACCCACAAGATAAGTCAATAATGACCATGAAGATGTCATTATTGGAGATAAAGAACTCTCTCTCTCTCTCTCTCTCTCTCTCTCTCTCTCTCTCTCTCTCTCTCTCTCACTCACACACACACACACACACACACACACACACACATACACACACACACTCACATACACACACACACACACACACACACAAACACAACACCACACATATACCAGAGAGACACACTTAAGTGAGTATCTCTTGTTTTTCTCTCTTATGTAGGGGTCAGAGAGCCTGAGAAGGGATGGTCAGGAAGCTAAATAGGAGGTTATGTGAGGTGTAAAGAAAAAGGGAGGGGAATAAGAAAAATTAAGAAGAAATTGGGCGTGAGAGGGTACTGTCACACACATAAATAAGATAAATAGACAGAGGAAGAGAAATGATAGATAGATGATAGATAGATAGATAGATAGATAGATAGATAGAGAGAGATAATAGATAATAAATAGACAGATGATAGAAATAAATACAGAAATAGATTGGTAGACAAATAGACAGGGTTAAAATACTGTATACCTACCAGTTTCTCTAAATTTTAGTGACATCTAACATGTAATTGAGCAGCTATTCCAATGCTCAAAAGACTGAGAAGAAATTAAAAATCTATTATACTGGCTCACTGAAACAAAGAACCACAGGCTTTATACGCAAATTGACTTCAGTGTAATTCAGGGGATATCACTGAAACTTATGACACAATTATCTGTAAAATAACAATTAGCAATAGTCCCCTGTCTTCCTTTAAAAAAATGGTTGCATTTATTTTTCCCATTTCTCTGCTCTTTGAATTGCTTCAATGCAAGGATTGCTTTACAGTTATTACATCCCCATTAGTACATCGACTCTCTCTCTCTCTCTCTCTCTCTCTCTCTCTCTCACACACACACACACACACACACACACACACTCACAAACATCACTCCACAGACAGACTTAATAAACAGATGGTAATGGGATTATTAATGCTTATGAGAGGGAAGAATTAATTCTTATGGCTGATTCATTATGGCTGAATAAAAAAATTCCCAAATTGGAAAGTTGAGCTTGACATCAAAGGGCATATGGGGGCAGTTAAAAAAAGAAGTATTTCCAGCCGTGTAAAAAGTTTTTGTGGCATCCATGAACCTTTCAAGTACTTACAGAACATGCCTCTGCATATAAACCCATATAAAGTATGTATAGATATGTATACGTCTGAGAATTTTCCTGAGTGTCTCACATCTTTGCAGGGCTTCTGTTTATCAAGTCTAATGAGAGGAAGTACTTTAAATTTCAGATCATCTGCCTGTAATGTCAGAATTAAAAATAGTTGGAATTTAATTACATAAACGTTATCTCCTTCTCCTCTCTCTTTGTCATATCTCCCACTTCAAGTCAATTTGGAAAGAAAAAAAATAAAAAAACCCAATCACCAGAAAAGAATGTTTTGTGGGTTATTGCGCCCTCTTGTGGTGATTCTAGGTAGATGAACAAATGTCAAATCAATTTGTACAAAAAATTGGCCTGCAGCCTTGGAGGTAATGTTCTATTTAATAAAAGAAACAATTGTGTGGAACTAAGATCAGTTCAGCTGGACCCACTCCTTCATAATCATTCATCTTTTAGAAGCAACATGACCTCACACTAGTTATTAAATAATCCGTTTTTAAAATGTGAATATTTCTCCATATAAATGGTTTTATAAAAGTGCTGCAAAGAGGCCATGGGATCATTTATATTTCAGTACTCAATATGAGCTTAGAAAGTTATATTATTGCTTCATTTTATAGGACAATTCGAACATGATGTATTTAATCATAACCAACAATGGCAGAAATAAAGTTGCTTTTAGCGTGGTGTAAAGAAAACAATTGCTAAAGTTAAATAACTCTGTTTTCTATTTTAAAAATGTTTCTATTTACACTAAATTTTAGATTAATTTACAAGATAATTTTTCTCCCATTGCACATGTTGTAAAAGTACTCCAACACTAATCTACACCACACCTCAAGTTTATTTTACTTATCGATTATTGAATGTTTTGATTATATCCACCATTCATTTTGTTCCATACAACTCAGTCATTCTCCCACCTTTCCTCCTCCTCCTCCTCCTCCTCCTCCTCCTCCTCCTCCTCCTCCTCCTTTTCTTCCTCCTCCTCCTTTTCTTCCTCCTCCTCCTGCTCTTCCTTCTCTTCCTCTTCCTCCTTCTTCTTCTCTTTTTCTTCCTCTCCTTTCTCTGTTTTCTTCTTCCTTTTTTCCCTCATATCTTTATAACCTATGGAGTCTAATTAGTGTTTCCAATGTGCACATGGGTATAGGGTCTTCCAGTAGAACATTGCCCACCTAGTAGAGGCCACACCAACCTTCATTGCCAACAGTTCTAAGCTGTCAGTCAGGGTTGTGGTCTTGGGAGCTTCCTCCTACCTGATCCTTGTTAGGCTGTTTTCTGGATTGATCATGGTCAGATCAGGGACAACAGCATCTCTGCTTTTGTGGGTGCACTGGCCCTGTCACAGTCAGAAGACAGTCTTTGCTACAATCCTCCTCCCACCTCTGGTCTTGGCAATGGGTGGTTCAGGAATGGAGTGCCACTCATTGTCAGGAGGGACTGGACAGCTTCTCCCTTAAACACTGGCCAACAGTGGTTACAGGCAGGAAAAGGAAGTGTCAAACAGAGATTTTCCTCTTGCTTTATCCTCATCAAAGCATAGTGTGGTTATATCTGAGGTTTGACACGCTGTAACTAGTTCAAATTAGTCTGTTATAGTAGGCTGGGGGCTAGAATTTTTTTTAGAAAGAATTCTGCAAGTTGGACTTTCTTTTGTTTATTTACTAAACTGAGTTCCAATTCAGGGTATGGACTCAAGATGCAGAGGCAGACCAGAAGCTGAATGCAACTTAACATTATGCTGCTTCTCCTGCATCAGAGACTTAGAAAGCAACAAACCAGGCATTCATCAGCTCAGACAGTGAAGAAAGGTTTTATTCTTCATTCACAGAATTGCTACTTTAAAAATAACTGTATGAACAATGGCATCAAAGGACATGTTAACCTGGGTTAGTGGAGGTGGATTTCAAAAGGTCTCTCACCCTTAGACAAAGAACTACAAACAATTAATGACTGCTAGGCAAAGAAACACTCTCCAAAGTGTGAGCCCCTTTATTGGATGTATAATGAAGAATGGTCAGCCTTGCACTCAGAAATACACAAACAACCAGACTGTACTCAACAGGTGTGTGTGTGTGTGTGTGTGTGTGTGTGTGTGTGTGTGTGTTTATGTATGTAACAATAGTACTCAAAGAAAAAGAGGCTATTGAGTAGAGAGTGGGGGTACACGGGAGGGATTGATTGGTGATAGTTGGAGGCTGGAGGAAGAAAAATAAAGGAGGGAATGTTTTGTAGAAAGGATAAAGTAAAAAAATACACAGAAGCTGTATTTGATTTTGAGAATTCCATACAATGTATTTTGATCATATTCACACCTTCTCCCACACTCCCAAGGTCCATGACCTCTTCCTTAAACACCACCCAATTCTGTGTCCTCTTAAAAAAAAAAACTATTAAATATACTTTGTACCACCCATATACTCTTGAATGTGTGACTTCACTGGAGCATTGCTTCTCTACCAGGGGCCACACCCTTCACAAAAACCAACTTTCCCTCTTCTAGCAACTATCTTTCGCTGTTAGCCTAATTTGTAAGAGTAGGACTTTTTGCTCACCTGCCGGAATTGAATTGCCTTGAGCCTGCACAGATAAGTATACTGCCTGAAATGCTCTATACAGAAATACAACTCGACTGTGTCCTTGTAGCCACCTCTGTGTCTAAGAATCTTTCTAGCCCCTCTGCCACAATGACTCTTGAGCTGCAGAAGTAGAAGTCCTGTAATAGGTATCTCACACAGGACTGAGTAGTCCACTGCCTCTTATTGCCTGAACCTTTACCAGTTTTGTCTTTGTATTAATCACCTTCTTCAGAAAAAGAAAAAAAAAGTAGTTCCTGCCATGAGTATGTATAGATGGTGAACCTTCAAAATAACTTTAAAAGCAAGCCAAGGCTCAGAGAATGGGGCTGTAGTTCAGTGACACAATGCAGCTTGTGTCCTGGCCCTGAGGGAAGGGGAAGAAAAAGGGAAAAAGAGGAGGTAGAAAAATTCATTCAAAAAAACTAACTTAAAATGATTTAAAAAAAAAAACTGGTAAGGAAAATGGAAACATCTTTTCTAGTGATATTGTGTCATGGGCAGATGGAATAAACTGGCATTATGTAGGAATAAAACTAATATATAAGATGATTTAAATGGGATTTACAGTTTATTTAAAGGTCTTAATGTCTGCATACACTTTAAAACCTTCCATGCAACGAATTGTCTGTAAATAACACAGACAAAGCATTTCAAGGTGCCCAGAACACAAAATATAAGATATATGCAATGCTCATTGCCTTATAAGAGCCAAATATCTAAGCATTCATCACACCTAAGATGTTCTGTGCACTCTTGCATTAAAAAAGAGGAGTTTGGCTAATGGCATCAATAGTTTTAATGAGTGCTTGAATCATAGAAGTACTGTCATGGGCAGAATAAGTAAATATTTCATCGTTAATACAGCGGCAGAGTTTCTAGTTCTCATCTGAAATGTTGCATGATGCTTCTAAGCTAGGCTTTGTTCTAGCCCTCTTCATTTTTCTATAAAATGTGCAGTGTTTACCTCATGGAATCTATAAAGAGTGCTCAGAGAGTGACAAAAAGTAAAACAATGAGACTTATTCATTTCTGCGAAGACTGTATTGATTCTGCTTATGGCTTAATTTCTGGTCCAGCTGGAGTTATTTCTTTGTGTTACAGTGACCTGCATTTTAGGACACAGAGAAGAAAATACTTTTCCTGTTCTGTCTTCTCCTTAATTAGTAATGAGGTCATCCATTTATAGCATGGAACTTTACCAGGGAATCAGAAAACCTGAAATGTAGTATCTAAAAACTTTTCTTCTGTCAATCATTTTTATTAATCTGCATTAAAAATTTTCTATAGGTGCAAACTGTGCTTTGATCCACTTCCACATCCTTCCATACACACCACTTTTCTCTCCCAAATTCATGTGCTCTTATTTTTCAAAACTTCTGAGGTCCTTGTGCTTCCTAGTCATCCATGGGTGTAAGACCATCTAATGGAGAGGACTGGCAGCCTCTCAAGGAGGCATTCCTGAAGAAAACTGACTCTCCCTCCCTAGCATCCATTAATTGTCAATAGCTTCCAGGGGAGGATTTTTGTGAGCCACTCCCTACCTATGCTGCCATTACTCTCCCTTGAGATTGCAAAGGACTTATCCATGCAACTCCAGAGTACCCTGGGATTCTTTACACCACCCTATGATGTCACTGGGCAAGGGCTCCAGAGCCCACTAGGACTGAGCTACACTCTCAGCTCTGACAACTGAGTATGGGATTTTCATTTGTGCACTGTGCAAACCTTTTTCTAAATCTATCACAATCTGTTTAACGGCAAGAATTGTTTCATTGAATTAAATTCTGTAATTATTTGGATTACTTTTATACCAAGTATTTTTAGACTCCATTTCAACAAACATGCATTTCTTTTCTAGGTTTCGCTCATATGTTGTTAAATACAACATATACAATAAATGTTTTCAAACAAACTTACAGTAAAGAGTTCATCACAAGCTTCTCTTCACCTGAATGTTTCTTTTTCTGATTGAGCTTGGCACGGGATTTTCCTATAGGTATAAATATATTTAGAAGGCAATGTTATGATATTAGGTCACTGTAGGTAAACAACTTTAGAATGTTCCTCTCTAACTCTCTAAACTTAAACCTCAGCCTTGGAATAAACATAGACATAAGCATATACATATCCAGAATTGTATTAAATACAGAATGAAAATGTGTAAGGTGTCTGGAAAACTTCATAACAGGTAGAAATTGAGGGTCAGAGTTTTAAATAAACCAAAGAAGACATCATATAAGAAATTAGAAAATGTAATTTAAAAAAACATTTCAAAAAGCACCAAAAAGAAAAACAGTAGCCTTATCTAAAAACAACAACAACAAACAACAACAAACAAATGTTTACTCTATAACACAGTGGATGTTTTATATAATAAACTAAACTCTACCTTAAGAAATAATTATTTTTAAAAAGTCAAACTAAAACTGAAATAAAACCATTTTATAATAAAAATTATAATTGAAATAAAATTTCATCATTAAGCTGTAAATGTTTACCATATACAAGGGATATAAACTGTTAATCTCATTAATTTGCACAGTTAACTTGCAAAAGGTAGATATTAATATTCACATATATGAAATTCTTCAAAATTAAAAGGATATTGAGATACAATTCCTTGGTCTTATGATTCTATTGTTTACTTATTCTTGTCATTTATAAAATGGGCAAAGAAGTCACAATGATCTCCAGCTTCTATATGTGTCTAATGAATACCATGTGAATGTGAATCCTAAGACAAAAGATCCTAGCAATTTTACAAATGATTATTTAACTAGGATTAATTCAATATACACACAATACATACCAAATTCAGAATACGACACTAATTTTGTTTATTCCATACATGTACTTAAGTATTCAAAATCCTCTTCTCTCTAAAGCACACAAGAAAATGATTCCTCAGACCTTCAATATACACTAATATGCATATGTAAATATTTATAAACATTGGAATGATGAGCCATTCCAATGATGAGCCAATAGACATTAACTAACTTAATTTACGGAATACAGCTTCCTTAAAATGAAGGCATTTCAGTCAGGAGGAGGAATTGTGGTGATACCTGTAGAAGAATTCAAAGAAGTACACATAGGAATAAAACCACATCTACGTTCCTTTCACCTCACAGACTGGATTGGGAGGATCACTTACGAAAACGACAGGTTAGATAACCAAACTGACCTAGTTAGCTTTCTGTTGTTAGAATGAAGCACTGGCTTACAGCAGGCTATGGTGTTTTCAAAGGGGTTCATTTGACTTACAGGTTACAATCCATCATCAGGGGAAGCCAAGGCAGGAGTTCAAGCAGGAAACTGGAGGCAGAAAGGAAAGCAGAGACCACGGAGAAATATTACTTATCAGCTTATTTTCTTATCACTTGGACTCCCACTCCCAGTATAGCACTAACTGTAGTGTGCTGGACCTTCCAACAGCAGTCATAAATAAGAAAATGTCTACCAGCCAATAGCTACTCTATTGAATTTCTCTCTCCCTAGGCCTGTCTGGATTTGTATTAAACAGTACATAGACCTGGGATCAAACCCAAACTTGAAACCATGTAAGAATTTTCTAGAAGTTTAGACAAGTTATCTGAAACTTATCCATACCCAGTTTTTTTTTTTAGTATGAAACTAATAATCACCTTTATCATTTTGTAAGAGATTTTGAGTGGAAGAAAGTGAAGACACTATCAAGATCTGCTCAATAACAAGTATTTTTGCTCTTTTGATTTCATTTATTTAAGTTCCATTCCCCACCCTCCATCCACCCCCTGACTGCTCCACATCCCACATCTCCTCCCCATTCCCCCCTGTCTCCACGTGGATGCTCCCACCCCCCACCCTACCTGACCTCTAAACTCCCTGGGGCCTCCAGTCTCTGAAAGGCTAGGTGCATCATCTCTGAATGAACACGGACCCTGAAGTCCTCTACTGTATGTGTGTTGGGAGCCTCATATCAGCTGGTGTATGCTGTCTGTTTCATGGTCCAGTGTTGGGGAAATCTCTGGGGGTGTCCAGATTAATTGAGACTGCTGGTCCTCCTACAGGGTCACCCTTCTCAGTTTCTTCCAGCTTTTCCCTAATTCAACCACAGGGGTCAGCAGCTTCTATCCATTGGTTGGGTGTAAATATCTGCATCTGACTCTTTCAACTGCGGTCTTTCAGAGGACAGTCACGATAGGGATCTTTTTTTTTTTTATTTTTTTTATTAGATATTTTCTTCATTTACATTTCAAATGCTATCCCTATACCCTCCCCACGCCCTGCTCCCCAACCCACCCACTCCTGCTTCCTGGCCCTGGCATTCCCCTATACTGGGGCATAGAACCTTCACAAGACCAAGGGCCTCTCCTCCCAATGATGGCCGACTAGGATAGGGCTCTTTGGGTGAGCACTCCATAGCCTCAGTATTAGTGTCAGGCCTTGGGACCTCCCCTTTAGCTGGATCCCACTTTGGCTCTGTTGCTGGATCTTCTTTTCCTCAGGCTCCTCTCCATTTCCATCCCTGTAATTTTTTCAGGCAGGAACAGTTATGGATCAGAGCTGTGCCTGGGATGGCAACCCCATCCCTCATTTGGTGCCCTGTCTTCCTGCTAGAGGTGGGCTCTATAAGTTCCCTCTCACTACTGTTGGGCATTTCATCTATGGTCCCTCTCTTGGTTTCCTGAGAGTCTCTTACCTCCCAGATCTCTAAAGGACCTGGTGACCACGAGGGAATCTAACGGTAGGAGAGGACAGGCGCTCAGTCTAAGAAAGCGACCTTTCTTTTTCTTGTCTCTCTGGTTGCACAGTTCATACCACATCAACAGGAATGATTGTTTCTGTACTCAGTCTGTTAAATTCTTCCAGAAAATAGCACCCACAAAACCAAAGCATATTGTGACATCAGCCACCTGGGCATCCCTGGGTCCAATGAAGTTGACACATAAAATTAACCAGTACAGAATTGAAGGTGTAAGTCTTCATATTCGATTAAACCTGATCCCAAATCATTACCTTGTCACAAACCATACTGAGGATGATGGTGAATCACCTTGGTTTATCAACCAAAGCTAAGCACTGCCATGTCTTGTTAATATCAAGGGACATTGAAAATTGGAAAAACAACAACAACAACAACAACAACAACCTGGAAATGCCGGCATTTATTCTGCCTGTGTACACAGGAGAGAATTCCCTAATAAGATCACAGACATTAACTGATAACTGTGAGGTCTCCTCAGTTAGGGCAGAAAAAGAAATGAAGAGGACCTTCACACATGACTATTTTTAGAATTTGTTACCAAAATCTAAAAGAAAAGTAAATATATCGGATTTAAAGAAAGGTAAATGTATAGGATTGGCCAGTTTGTTGTTCTGTATATCCTGGTTGGACAAAAGTCTCACAATTATAGAGCTGAACATGAATCCTCCTGTTCTATGACTGGGGGTTGTCGAAGCAAATACACACCCAGTAAAGGTGTTCACAAGTATTAAAAAAAATGGGGTTTGATATGAAACAATAAGAACAGCAGCAAAATATTTAAAATATAATTTGCGTGTGTCTCAGTTTTTTTTTAAACCTCCCACCCTAGTGATGAGTCAATAGTTGCAGAGACCTTTTCCCTGACAAACCAAAGTCTAGATACTTCCTTCAGGGTGCAAAGGAACCAGAAACGTGACACCAAGGCTGGGCTCCCAATTAGAGGCCCTGAGCAGTCTGAAGAGGCCTATCTGTTGCTATGCCCTGAAGTCCTGAATCCATTCTAAGGACATACTTATAAGCCCTTCTAAATGTTCTTGGTTCTACAGATAAAGTTCTTGCCCACAAGAGGCACTTACACTTACTCCGTTCCTTTTAGTTTCCCTAGAAGCTAACCTTCATGCTTGCTCTACTCCAAAAGCCTGCCCAGTGTAGTTTCAGATACTTTATTTGCTTCACTATTTCTTTTTCTATTTGAAGCAATAATTAGGTAAAAGTTAGATCATGTGCCACTCATGTCATTCCATTTCATTCTTTTTAATATTTTGGTTATTCATTTGTTGTCTGTTTACTTTATTTAAGATAATTGTTTGAGATTATTTTTCATACCACTATTAAGCTTATCCACTGTTTCTACTTGTATAGATTTGATTTATCATTTCATGTAGCTTACTTCTGTTGCTAGAATTCCCACCAGGTCCTTATTTTATAATTTTCCTCTGAAAGGGCTCTCTTACTCTTTTTTTTTCCCCACTGTGATTCACCATTCCTTACATCTCTGTTGACTGCCTATAACATCTGGTTCATCTTTGGATGCATTTTTTTCATTGCCTTTGTCTTGGTTTTGTACATCACAGCCAGGGTACACTTCAACATCTGCCTGATACAAAGCTGGATTTTATCTCTATAGGTAGTTGTACCACTGACCTATGCTTTGATATTAGCAGGTTTGTTTCTAATTTATTCTACAATGGGTTTTCTTCATTTCTCCTTATTTCTAAGATTGAGAAGGCTAAGCTGACTCCATGACAAGCTTCAAGTTGGTAGTTCAGGAAATGGGGCCTAAATCTCTGTTTCCAAGAACTGGGCAAGTCCAAGCAAATCCAGGCCTCAGAATCTGCCCTGCCACCTGGCCTGAGGCAAGAACAATGGGTCAGCAGCAGTTTCCAGACTTCCTCAGCAACAGTTTCCAGACCCCACTCCCTGGTAATGGATTGTCCCTAGAGATAGAGCAAGATAAAGGTCACCTACCCTGGAATTCTTCTAACAAGCTTTTAATCTGGCCTGTGAGCTCACTTGGTTGTCTCTTTAGCTTGGTAATGGGAAATCCCAGAATGCTGGAATTCTGCAGAATAAAACACTCTATGTGTTTACATACTGTTTGAGTCCGGTGTATCCCTCTTAGGTGAATCATGGGCCCTTACATTATGTGTCACTAACTAGGCAGCACAGTCCTTCTTTATAACTCATAGTCATGCTGGTGTTCTAACATAATGGTTGAAGCTCCCAAACTGATCACTTTTAAGCCTGCTAGCACTACATATCTTTCAATATTTCTGCTTATCTCTTAACCCTACGTCTGACAGTGGCTTCTTGGAGCTTCAAGCAATCCATGCATAATCAAAGTTGCAAATCTCACTCCCCAGCCTGTACTCCCCTCAACAGTTCTTGAGTGTTATAGACTTCCACATATCCCCTGTGCAGCCCTCTACCTCTCAAGTTCCATGCCCATCAGTCTGCCTCGCACTGTCTCTTCCCTCTGAGTTGACTTCTCTGCAAATCTTCAATTGGATAATCTTGGACAATGTGGTCCTCCACCTAGTGGTCCTGTGTTATCAATGATCACATAGGCATGGTTCCTGTTATTAAGTATGTGAATATAATCTTCTCTTATATTTTATCTTCTATAAGAACTTTCATGCTCCATGGACAAGTACACTATTTCATTAAAACTGCATGTTATAGTTGCCCATTTCCCTTACACACATTGACTCTTAATTTCTTTACATGCAACTAAATTTATTTTCTTTACAACTTGTAGTAAGAGTAATAATTTTGATGAGCAATGTTATATAATTGAAAGCACTAAATTATCAAATTATAAAATGGCAGGCATCCTCTATAGCATACATGTGAATTTTTCAATATTAACCAGAATTTTAGGAATTTATAAGACAAGTACTTTTCTCATTTTAATTGTGAGAGAAATAAAATACAATAAATTGGCTTTCGAATTCTCATCCACAATTCTATATCCAGGAAGAAAACTAGGGCTGTTCATCATCAAAGTCTTCACTGTACTCCATTCAAGACCACTGAAATCCAGAAAGGACACCATAGTGATTAGCACTCAAAAAAAGAGGTTTTAGGAAGGAATGTTTGTGAAAGTCATAGAACAGAAGCATAACATTAATTAATATTACAAGCAGAACAAAATGAGAAGAAAATAGATGTTCCCAGGAATGTTCAAAGTTAAGAAGTTACCAGGAAATAAAATAAGCTTAGCAATTCATGCATAGAAGAGGAAAATTAATGACTATAAATAACTAAAAGTTAAATGAATTTATTATTTGGTCTTTGAAGGAAGAAACAGGGAACACAAATCCCTAAAATTGGATGCTAGTAAAGAACTGGTGTGAGATTTCCTGCATATGAAATGTTTGTAAGTCAGCAAGGGGCTGAACTATGGTTATTTAAAATTCTTAGGGGATTAACTACAACCCTAGGGATTAAGACAGATTTGGAAAAAAATCAGTCATTTCTGGCAGCATCTTTTGGAGACTAATGAGTCATAAGTTATGGAGAGGCTCTGATCCCTACAACCAAATGGCAAACTGTATGACCTGGGCCAGACAGTTTCTCCTCTTGGGTCTTCTGCTCTTCCACAAGGCCAACAAGGACCCTGATTTAATAACACTTCAAATATTTTCTAAATCTGTGTACTTACACTTACTTTGAAAACTTTGAGATAAATTCAATGTAAATTAAATCAACCAGGTGTGTATTACTTACCTAAATTACATTTCATTACATTAAAGTTTGTTATGAGCTATTGTTTTAAATGTATCTCTTCAAATTCATATGTGAGGGGCATTTGAAGGTGGGACCTTGAGAGATCATTGAGTCATATGAAAACTATCCTTATGGGTATCAAGATCTATCCATGAATTAATAGGTAAACTAATAGTTTATCAATAGTGGCTTTGTTGTACAAGAGCTGCCAAGTTTGCTCTATGTGCCCTCATAGATTTCAGCTCTGTTTTTGGACTTCACAGCCTCCAGAACACCTATTAAGGATACCTTTATTTTTCAATTTTAGCAGATAAAGACACAAATAAATTATTAACAATAAACTCCTTTGGGTCTTAAAGCAACCACATAGCTAATATACAGATAGCTGGTGATGGGTTCACAATACAAATGATATGCATTGAAAGATACCCTTAATTGTACTTGCTTGAAATTTTGACCACGGCATTGTCAAAAGTAAGCCAAGTAGCAGTATGAAATAATCTTTATAGAAAATATGGGGAATCCTAAGCAACAGGAGACCAAATACAGCATGGTGTAGAGGAATTTTAATCCATAACATGACCTCTCTGACAAGGGCTCAGATCCGAAGACCTTCTAGTCTATGTAATCATTCTGGAATATAGACACACCACGGATTACAGTATGATCTGGCTGGAGCATCCGTCCTGGATACACACCTTTAATTCCAAACAATGTCTGTAAGCTTAGTTTGTGGGAGGAACTAGCCATGTTTGAAAGTGAGGTCTAATTGAGAGTCAGACGAAGTGACAGAATCAGATAAAGACTGGAGAGAACGAGTCAGAGACAGGATATGCACAGCTCTCAGAAGAAATGCTATTTAAAAGCAGCACAGGGAGAGAGTCAGTTCAGCTGAATGGAGTTGAGTTGGGTGCACTCAGTTTGAAGTCAGTGCAGTGAGGGTACAGTCAGTTGGGAGTTGATACAGTGAGTGTAGTAGAGGTGAATTCTTTCCTGAGTTCATGCAGTTCAGTGCAGAGCAGCAGAGGCAGGTGAATCCAGAGAATAAGAAGTCAGAAGACTAGAACAAATTGCCAGAGTTTGACACCAAGTAGAGCAATTCAGTGAGAAACTGAGAGAAGTCAGATTGAATCAGTCAGTTGGGAGAGGAGTTTGAGCCTGAACAGATGAGTTGAACCAACAAGCCAGAATTCAGAAAGAACTACAAAGGCTGAGCTTATTCAGAAGTAAGCCTCTGAGATGACAATTACAGCTGACAAAGGAAAGGATTGGACTCTTGGTTGTCATCAGTTTGCTTTTTAAAAGGTGTGTTCCTGTGTGTGTGTGTGTGTGTGTGTGTGTGTGTGTGTGTGTGTGTGTGTGTGTTGGTTTGAATAGGCTTGGTCCATGAAGTGGCATTATTTGGAGGTGTGTCTTTGTTGGAGTAGGTGTGGCCCTCTTGGAAGAAATGTGTCACTTGTCACTGTGGGTCTGGGCTTTGAGGCCCTCCTCCTAGCTGCCTGGAAGTCAGTTTTCTCCTGCTTGTTTTTGGAAGAAGAAGCAGGATGCAGGACTCTCAGTTCCTCCCACATCATGCCTTTCTGGACTCTCCCATGCTCCTGACTCAGTGCTAATGGACTGAACCTCTGAACCTGTGATCTAGCCCCAATTAAATGCTGTCCTTCATAACTCTAACTAGGACAGTGTGTGTGTGTGTGTGTGTGTGTGTGTGTGTGTGTGTGTGTTTACATAAGAACCACATTGCTTTAGTCAAATTATTTTGTGGAGTTTCAGAAGCTGCATTTCACAGGCAGACTGTCATCACTATTCAATATAGTGTAGATGATATGGTTGAAATATTAAACATGCCGTAACTGGATAACTCTGCTTGCTTTTCGTTATTAGCATGAAAATATCAATATTATACTGCTTATACATTTTTTCTTTCCAAATATCCTTTGAGCCACAACAGAAATAAGAACTGGAGACATGAATGACAGCAATGACCTTAATCAGATAATTATAAGATACTTATAAATTGTCAATGCTTAAGCAAATATCTATATAGAAACAAGATATATATATATATATATATATATATATATATATATATATATATACACAAAATCTTATAGGCATATAACAGACAGTAGCAGATTTGGTATCGATTTTTTTTCTTTTCTTAAAACATATATGGAAATTTGTACATATTAAAACTTTCCTAAATAACCTAACAAATTATAGCCATTAAGGCAAATTTGTTATTTATGTGTGTGCATGAGCACATGCACATGGTCGACAATCTTGGCTGCTCTGCCTTATATACTGTCCACATTGTTTTATTTGTTTCCTTTTAAAGTCAGTTGTTACATTTATTTATTTATTTATTTATTTATTTATTTATTTATTTATTTATTTATTTATGTGCATGTGTGTCAGATCAGATGAGTATGTGCCACAGCAAACTGATCTGAGCACATATACAATAGTGCGCATGTCACAACATGTGTGTTAAAGTCAGAGAACACCATGCAGGGAGTCAGTTTCCTCCTTTCACAGTGGAGGCTCCAGGGATTAAGTGCAGGCTCTCTGTCATGGCCTGAAGTACCTTCTCCATGCATCTGACTGCACACTTCCACTCTTTTTGTTAGTTACCTGGAAGTTAACAAAGGCCAGCAGAGCCAGTGAAGCCAGGGAGCTGCTTTTTTTTTGTTCCCCCTCTTGAGTTCTAGGATTGCAAATTCATACTAGCGTTCTTGTTTTCTTTTTTCTTTTCTTTTTTTTTTTTTTTTTTTTTTTTTTTTTTGTAAATGTGATTTTCATGTGTTGAACTCAGATAGTCAATGCTTGGAAAACAAACACTTTACTTACAGATTTTTAGCCCCGGTCCCATGTTTTAATTTCTTTTGATTTAATATTGAGAAGAAAGTAGTATTGTCCCTTTAAATTTAATTCTTTCATTTTTTTTATATGTCCATTCCTTGAAGGAACTTTTAATAGCTAAATATGACCATAAGAGAGGAAAATTCCATCCTTGGGGTGTGGAGGGAATATCCTTTGAGGATGAGAAGTAGCATTCCAGAGGATTCATCTTTAATTAGATTTAAAGGAAAAACTGGGGGACTGGGAGCCATTTAGTCCAGAGAGAGAGGAAGCTTTTGGATTCACCTTGGAACCCACTCCTGCACTGAAAGCCCACATACACATGGAAGCTGAACAACACTCTACTCAATGATAACTTGGTCAAGGAAGAAAAGAAAGAAAGAGAGAGAGAGAGAGAGAGAGAGAGAGAGAGAGAGAGAGAGAGAGAGAAAGAAAGAAAGAAAGAAATCAAGAAAGAATGGAAGGAAGGAAGGAAGGAAGGAAGGAAGGAAGGAAGGAAGGAAGGAAGGAAGGAAGGAAGGAAGGAAAAAGAAATTAAAGACTTTTTTCAAAAAGAAACTGGAGAGAGCACACACCAGCAGGTTGACAGCCCACCTAAAGGCTCTAGAACAAAAGGAAGCAAATTCACCCAAGAGGAGTAGACTGCTTAAAATTTCAAAGATGTGAGAAGTCCTCTTACTTTTTCTTTCTTTCTTTCTTTCTTTCTTTCTTTCTTTCTTTCTTTCTTTCTTTCTTTCTTTCTTTCTTTCCTTCTCTCTCTCTCTCTCTCTTTCTTCCTTTCTCTCTCTCTCTTTCTTTCTTTCTTTCTTTCTTTCTTTCTTTCTTTCTTTCTTTCTTTCTTTCTTTCTTTCTTTCATTCATACTTTGTATCCTGAAGGAAGTTTAATTCTGGATTAAAGACTTAATAGTGCTCACTTCAAAAAACCACGTGTAGCTGCTGACATGTTCCAATGCATCAAGAGCTGTCACCTGAATGGTTTCAAAGAAAAACAACAGCAATACAACCGCCAAAGCTTATTAGTTTTAAGGGGAACGATTAGTAGCATACAAGAAAGAATGGAAAGCGCTAAGGATACATAAGGCATTGGTTAAGAAGCTTTTCACTGAGCTGTAGTGGGAACTGGGTGTGCTCTTTCTGTGTGAGTTCCTTCTGTTGGGCCTGGCAAGCTGTGCAGGCCACCAGTCATAGTCTGCAGACTCTAGACAATCCCAAATGGCTGTCTCCATCCTCCCCCTTTCATTGCCTTAGTGGTCCCCTGGATTGCTTTTTTGGTCTCACTTGCCTCTAGTGCTTTCTCAGATCCCTGATTTCGTTTTCTCTCTTGAATTCAGGCTAGACCTCTACTATCTCCTGAATTCTAGTTTCCAGATTGGGCATTACATGTCCAAAGTTCTGTTTGTGATGTTGAAACCCACCAAAGTTGGCCAGTTCAATTCCAGAAATATCCTTATTGCAAAAGACACACCTTCAGATATACACACAGACATATCCTTTGGTACCAAGAATTTTGTGAAATGTGATCATTTTTCTCAAATACAATGATCTTGAAAGGGCTCTAACTTCCTATTCAAAATGTTCACTGCCTACTCAATTCTGGGCTTCAAAACATCCATAAAATGTTCTATCCTTTTGTCTCTCCCTTTGAACACTAGTTAGAATACTTGATTTGCTAGTCTGTATACCTTATTATATTAAACTATTTTCTACAACTCCTTTCCAATCCCAAAGAAAGTTTAAGCCCACAAAGAGAAAATCATTTTTATTCTGTTTGGCCCCATAGGAGATGTTCAAGAAATGTGAATAAAGTGAAAGCCAGTCCTATAATAAAGGATCTAGTGAGTCAAGTACTCATGTTTTACCAGCTTGCTTTACTTGTTTAATTTTTCTTTTTTAATATGAGTCTCACTGTGTAGGGGAGCTTGGCCTTAGACATGACAGTCCTTGTATCTCCACTCCCCCATTGCTGAGGCCACAGGCCTCTGTCACTGTCCATTGCTGTAGTGAGTTAATGGACACTGTGTGGCGTATTCAGGAAACCACAATCAGGCAAATGCTAGTATATGCAAGGTAAGTTAAGGAAAGAATGTATTTAGGCTAAATGGGCATTCCCCATGCATGCAGGGGGCAAGGCTCACTTTATCTTTGCATATGCTGGCTATCGTTCACTTGTAGGAGCTCAGAATACAGGGCTGATACTTTCTTTAAGAGCAGACCCCTAATGACTTCATTTCCTTCTGCTAAGGCCCAGGTTGGTTTCTACCACATCCTGCCATGGCAGTATGGCTACGTGACAGAAGTCTAACACAAGCACCTTTGAATTACACTCCGCCATGAGACAGCAGCAGCTCTGCTGGCTGGATATTACAGACAACAGCAAAGATGAACACACCCTCTTGCAAAGACTTCACCAGAAAGGGTCACGCCACTGAAGATCTTCCTTTCAACCCAAGTCCTACTTCTACAGGATCATGAAAGATAACTTTGTACAGATTTCAGCCGCAGCCTTAGTGATGCTTTTGCTTTACAAAATCCACAGGAAATAACATCGGCAACTCCTGTGAGTGAATGAGTGAGGTAGGAAAGGTAACCATCGTCTCCATGAGCTGGGGGGGGAGGGGGAGGCTGTGCTGGGGGGATCAGATGTTGCTTCCTGAAGAGTACTGGTAGTATCCAGTTCACAGGAGATTCAGTTTCAGACAAAGCTATTCAGAACATTTGGGAAAACCTTTCAAGATTCTTGGAAACAATATTTTTATGTTACTTGTTGTTAAATAGAAAAACTATAGACTGAAAATAAATAAATTACAATGTAGATTTTGAATCTGACTCTTGGTGTTCTTAGAATTATTCTCTTTCATTACTTTTTTCTAGAAAGATCTGTGAGAAGAAGAGTCATATGTGAAAACAGCATAAAAGACAATTTGTTAAGAGGTTTTTCCCAAAATGATAATAATAAAATAAATAAATAAAGCTTTTATTAAATACTCCATCTTAGGAGGATGTTCAGGTAAACTGCAAAAACTTTAAAGACACTGCTTAATGTGCAGTGTAATTTGAGACTATTATTTTTTCTCATTAGAAGAAAATCATTAGTGTGTTAAAGAAAGAATAATGTTCTATAATGTGGTGGCTCATTCCTAAATTCTTTGTGTGATAGTTTGAATGAGAAATACCCTCGTATCCTATGGGAACACACATTTCACCATGTTCCCTCATAGTGGCTTTTTATGCAACTTTAGAAGGTGCATAATTGATGCCTTGCTAGAGAAAGTACATCACTGTGGGTGTGCTTTGAAGGTTGATGATTTTTTTCTAAGGCCATATCACCCTGAACATGGACAATTTTTCTGAGAGTTTAGTCTTGCCCCACTCTTAGTTCACACTCTCTCTGCATGTTTGTGGTTGAAGATGTGATCTCTTGGTTTTCTGTCCTGGCCTCCTGCTATCATGCCTTCCTTCCATTAGGGACTTTCCCTATGTAGCTTTAAGCCAAATAAATGTTTACACCCATAAGTCAATTTTGGTCAAGGTGTTTTATCTCAACAATTTGGATATCCGTTTTGGATAGGCTGAAACAGGAGTTCAATGGGTTCACATGAGTTCAAGACAACTCTGAGCTTCCTAGAATGTTTGAAGCTGGACTTGACTAAATTGCAAGTTATCTCAAAAATAAAAATGAAGAAAAAAAAGAGGAAACAAAGGAGAGACAGAAGGAATAAATGAAGGAGGGAGGGGAAAGGAAGGAAGGAAGGAAAGAAAGAAGGAAGAAAGGAAAGGGATAAGGTGAGAGAAAGAAAGATAGAGTGAATTGAATGTATACCAATTGAAACTATGATAATGTTGCTGATGTAGTCTCTGGATAGGTGTAGGTTACACACTCACTCACCACCTTTAGAATTTAAAGGATTCCAAAACTACAAATTGTATGTGAAAACATAACATCCGTCCCCCTCCCCACAATGTAGTGTACTAGCCATGAATGTAAAATAGATCATTGAAATTAGATAACACATAGATATGAAAGTAGCTTACACAAAACTTAAGAAAGAAGAAGCAGTTATGTGGTTCAGAATGGTAATTCAAGCCTTTGGGTAGTAGAGGCAGGAGATTAGGATTTTATAATAACCTTGATTTCATAATGATTTTGAGGATGGCTCAGACTACAAGAGACCTTGTTTAAGAAAAACTGTTACAGAAATTACAACAAGGACTATGAAGGCAAATGAATAATACAAAAGATTATACCTGGAGCAAAAATCATAGGAAAGAAAGCATTTTTAAAATAAAACCTTCAATGAAAAATATAGTAAAAATGATACAAGTCACAGATTCAGGAGAGAAAAATAGTGCATGAATAAATTCTAGACCTGTAAAATCAATTGAGAAGAATTAAATAGGGTGCTCATTATAAATAAAAAAATTAACATTTTCAAAAACAAAAGATAATTAAACTTGAAGATTACAAATGTGCAGCAGATTTTCAAATAAGACTATTGGCCTTTAAAAATTAATAAAAATAAATCAGAACATTTTATATTTTTTAAAATGAGGGTTATATAGGAAGAAAAATCAGATTGATTTCTAAAGGCAACCTGCATAATATGAAAAGTTAGTTATCCTAATAGGAAAATCTTTGTAAAGAAAATAAATGTGCCCAACTACCTGGTAGAAAAATGTTCACAAAATAGGAACAGCTGGCTGGGGGTATGACTCAGAATAAAATGCTTATCCCAAAAGCTTACAACTTAGAGTTCAAATCCCCAGCACTCAGCAAAAGCTAAGCAAGCAAACCAACCTGCTACCAATCCCAATGATGGGGGTGGAGAGACAGGGAATCCCTGAGATAAACTGGCTGGTTGGGCTGGCAGTACTGGTACAAACTGGGTTCATCAAGAGCCCCTGGTTCAGTAACAGTAGAGAACAACCTCAACTGACAACACCGGACCACCCAATCTCAAGCTTTAGCCCAGGAACCTGCACACATAAATGTGAGCACCATGCACACGTGCATCTCCTACACAAATGAACACATATGTAAAGAAATAGAAAAATCTAGTTCACCTTTTGAAGAAGGTTTTGAAGAAGAATTGTACAGAAATGTAAGAAATAAGGCAGAAACCTCGGGAGCAATAAAAGATGACATTGAAATGACTTCTTTCTGAACCCTTTCATTGTTAAAAATTCAAGTTTGCCTGCATACCCTTTTGGCAATACTATAAGGAAGCAGATTTCTCTTTCATTGCCCCTAGGTTTGCCAAAGGCTATGAGTCTAAAGGAGAGGGACTTGGCCACATTTCACAAGATTAGATATGCAACTCTTCTCTAATCCAACAATGTTGCTGGCAGTGCTAGATATCATAGAGACAGCTGCCATGTCTATGAAAAAGATGTATGCACAAAGCTATTTACTGGAACACTACTTAAAATAGCAAAAGAGCTGTAGCCTTACTGTTCAATATAAGACAGTACTGTATAAATATAAAATGGTGTTTGTAGAAAGCCCCCATCTTTCTACCTGCAAAAAAGCAGGTCAAAATTGTATATTTAGGTATCTAATGATTTTCTTTTAAAAAATTGGCCATTTTTGTAAATGTGGTAGCAAATAAGACTAACTTAGAATGTGAAATTGAAGAAGAGGAGGAGGAAAGAGGAGGAAGATGAAGGAGAATGAGAAAGAGGAGAAGAAGAAGAAGAAGAAGAAGAAGAAGAAGAAGAAGAAGAAGAAGAAGAAGAAGAAGAAGGAGG
>NC_034596.1:13891789-13919283 GCF_900095145.1 Mus pahari
AAGAAGAAGAAGAAGAAGAAGAAGAAGAAGAAGAAGAAGAAGAAGAAGAAGAAGAAGAAGAAGAAGAAGAAGAAGAAGAAGAAGAAGAAGAAGAAGAGAAAAAGAAGAAGAAAATCCACAATGAAATGCACCTAAGGAATTGTGAAAGGTAGCTTGGTAGGTAAAGTGCTTTTTGCTCAAACCTGATGACCTAAGGTTAAATCCCATATGTCCAAGTACAAGCAAGCAAGGTAGTGCGTATGTGTAGCAGCAGTATTAGGAGTAGGATTCAGAGACAGGCAAATGCAAGGGGCTTGATGGTAAACCCATCTAGCTAAACTCAAATTGCAAATTTTGCCTCAAAAAATACAGTAGAGGACAAGAGAGAAAGACACCCAACATTGACTTTTAATCTGCACAAATCTGCATGGACACACATACACACTACAGATAATACATAGGAATGAATAAATTCCCATTTATATAAAAATAAAAGCCCTTTTAGAAAACTCTGATATAGCTGACTTTTTAAAATAAAATCTAATATCTGTCCTATTTTCAAGTTCAATTGAATATCAGAATAACCAAATAGTTTTTAAGAAGTGGTCTTTCTTTGTAGACACATTACATATAATTTATAACCGAATGATGATGTGATTCTAATATTAATGCATTAATTACAGTTTTTGCTCAATAATTGCTGAAGGTAGTATTCAATGATGTCTGGTCAGCATCTAAAATATCAAGTTTTTAAACAGTACACAAGTTCATGTGGAAGCGCATCAACTGTGAAGTAGTCAGGACACAAAACTTAGCCTCACCTTAAATGAAGATCTATGTGTAAGCTCAAATTGAAAAGAAATACAAAGAGAAGATAATGTGATATAGCACTCTATATAGACATGATTATTCAAATTCACACAGTGAGAGTCTGTGAGTAAATGTGGAATTTTATATGAAACAGAAATCAAAAAGACGTTGAAGGAAGGAGATCCGTGGTGCTTTCTAAGGCAGAGAAATGTTGATTTCCTGAAATATTTAACTTTTTTCCTAATTCAAACAATAAAAGATATCACATTCCAGTTTGCTGTGCTAAAACACTTGGAAAGGGTATGTTTGACCCTTTCTGTTACAATCCATCTCTGGGGGAAGCTAGGATAGGAGTTTGTCAAGCAAGACTCTAGACAGGAACCAAAGTACAGACCATAAAGAAAGACTGACTAATGATTGGCATGCCCAGTCTTGCTCATCTACCTTTCTACAGTGCAAGCCCACTCACAGAAAGCTGGGTCTTTCTATAATTACAATCAATAAAATATCTGCACAAATATGTCCTTAGGCTAGTTAGAGGGAAATAATTCCAGTGGAGAATCTATCTTCCTAGATAGGTCTAGATTTGTGTCAAACTGACAAAATCAGATCAGCACACACAGCATGATAGAGACTAGAGGAAAGAGCACTCCTGAGATATTTGATGGTGTCACAGTCATAATTGATGTGCCACAGGCATATTTTAAGCCTGTTCTCTCAGGGTCACATTTTATAGACTTACAGGGGAAAGATAACAACGGGTAACATCTGAGTTTATTTCAATTCGATCTGTAGAAGAAAGAATCTGGATGAGTGAGTTCATGCCACTGAAACCAGAGCAGCTATAGGATAAGGTTGGTTAGATACTAAGATTGGTAATTGATGGTGATGATGACAATGACAATGACAATAAAAACAATAATAATAGTGACATGAAGCCAAAAAGGAGACAGGTTGGGGAATTTAGCGGAGATGGAGGAAAGTAGTAGAAGGTAGATATGATTAAAATACAATTATATCCATATGTGATATTTTCAAACAATAAGTACAAATTATTATTTAAAAAGAAAACCTAATTAAATCAGGAAAGAAAACACTTGATAAAAATTGGAAGATTCTCAAACTGTTCTCCATGCTCACTACAGCTATCCTGTGGAGGACACCTGGCCTGGTGCCCTAGTGTAAATTTGAGACCAGAGAAAAGCAAGGACCACACAAGGCCTTTTCTCTGCTCACTTCTCATTGATTAAAATTAGTCACATGACTATTCTGCTCTACTGAAAAGCCTTGAATAATACAATGCTCTATGCAACAACAACAACAAAAGAAACAGAGGTATTGGAAACCCTGAGGATCACTAGTAGTAATTCACCCTTTCCAGATAGTTCCAAATATACTGCCTCACGTAGTGTGTTACTTTAGTCTTGTGTTTCCAAAGTACAAGTTGCTCCCACTCAAACCTGAAGAAAAAAAATTCCAAGTTTCCTAAGCTAAATAGTGAAACAAACACAACCAAAACTTCTGACCTAATATTTTAATAAATGTTTTTATAACAGCTAAAAATGTTTATAGATTAAGAATAACTCTGGATTCTACAAGACATGAAGAGAGGTGGTATTTCCTTCCTTCCCTTCCTCCCTCCCTCCCTCCCTCCTTCCCTCCCTCCCTCCCTCCCTCTGTCCTTCCTTCCTTNTCCCTCCCTCTGTCCTTCCTTCCTTCCTTCCTTCCTTCCTTCCTTCCTTCCTTCCTTCCTTCCTTCCCTCTTTCATTCCTTTCTTTGGATGATCTTTGGTACAACCATGAGTGACTACACAAGAAAGTTCAGGATGACGCACAATTTATTTTATATACAACTTTTAGAGCAACAGCATGGTCATTTATAGAGAGCAGAAAGGGGAATCCCCTGTATCATGTGGCAGGCAGGAAATAGAAGGCCTAGGGCCAGGAGTGAGAGTTTGGAGACCACAGGCTTTAAGGTAATATGAGGAAAATGAAGGACAGGAAACCATAAAAGGTTAGCTAGCTTGAACTCTGAGCTACAGATACTGTGTTCAGTTGCCTGGTGCTTGCCCCAGGATGACAAAAGCTGAGGATTGAAGCTGGTAAGGAGTGTACTTACCAGACAGAGCAGGCCTGCTCTGGTAGGTCTGTACACCAGCACCTCCACCAGTTGTATGTTTACTCCTGTAAGAACCGGTTAACCCCTGCTTCCAGTAGAAAAAATCCACCTTGGTGGTCCACAGTCATTGACCTTTATAATAGAAATACAAATCTAGAACCACAATGCAAACACATTTTAATATGTACCAAATGTGCAGGTAGCTTTGTACTTTGGAGAAACAAAGCAATAAAGATTTGACTTAACTGCAGTATGGGCTAGCTTCTGCCATTAGAATCACAGCTGGTGACTGAATTGAGATGTTAATGCACCAGTTGAATTAGCATAAAATCGCTGTACATGGTACTGTCAATAGCCACAAACCAATCAATCTTTCATAGGTGTGAGCCCACAGTCCTTTCCCTAAATATAAAGGACAGTGCAGCCTCCCTTGTTAATTTGAAGAAGAAACTAAAGAGGACACTTTTTAATCTATTAATACAAGAAAAAAAATTTGTTTAGATTACTTTTAAAAAGCTATTCCTGTATAAATGAAACAAAAAATTAAAGGGAATCTGACCACTGAAATATAGTCACTATAAATTTGTGAATTCTCTTTAGTCAATGAAGAGCTTTGAAATCCCAGTTTTCCTCAAAGCTTCCCCCCCTCTCTTTCTCTCTCTCTCTCTCTGCCAGAAGCTGTCAATCTTTCTAGCCCTCAAATACTGGATTCTTCTCCCTGTATTGATATTTAGAAGTTCAGTATGTTTACACTAATTTGATCAACTTTTTAAAGCCTTTCACAGCTGCTTTAGTAGGGAAAATGCTCTAATTTCCCTGTTCCTTAGTACATTGAATCCAATTATTGTTAACTAGGAAGTATTTGACTACAGGTAGTTCTTGATGTACCTGTGTTGTTACAAGTATGCTTATTGAGAAAGGAACTGGAAATTCTTTTTCTGTCTATACTCTATGCCATGTTTTTGAGAAATACTGTGGACCAAAATGTCTCCATAGACTGACGGGTGATATGTTAAAGGTGAATTATAAAATGATTCATTCCATTGATCTACTTGCCTGTCACTGTACTCATACCATGCAGTTTTTATCACAATTGCTCTGTAATACAGCTTGAGGTTAGAGATGGTGACTCTGCTAGAAGTTCTTTTATTGTTGAGAATAGTTTTCACTATCCTGGGTTTTTTGTTATTCTAGATGAATTTGCAAATTGCTCTTTCTAACACTATGAAGAATTGATTTGGAATTTTGATGGGAATTGCATTGAATCTGTAGAATGCTTTCTGCAATATGGCCATTTATAACTATATTAATCCTGCCAATCCATGAGTTTGGGAGATCTTTTCATCTTCTGAGATCTTCTTTGATTTCTTTCTTCAGATACTTGAAGTTTTTGTCATTCAGATCTTTCACTTGCAAAGTGTTGATACTTTGATCCTTCTTAGAAGGGGAGCAGAGACTGAAGAAAAGGCCATCCAGAGACTGTTCCACCTGGGGATCCATCCCACATACAATAGTGTCACCAAACCCAGACAGTATTGTGGATGCTAAGAAGTGCTGGCTAACAGGAGCCTGATATAGCTGTTTCCTGAGAGGTTATGTCAGTATCTGACAAACACAGAATCCATAGGACTGAGCACAGAGTCCCCAATGGAGGAACTAGAGAAAGGACTGAAGGAACTGAAGGGGTTTGCAACCCCATAGGAGGAAAAACAATATGAACCAATCAGTACCCCCAGAGCTGCCACTGACTAAACCACCAACCAAAGAGTACACATGGGGTCACCCATGGCTCCATCTGCTTATGTAGCAGAGGATGGCCTTGTGGAACATCAATGAGAGGAGAAGCCCTTGGTCCTGTGAAGGCTGCATGCCCCCGTGTAGGGGAATGCCAGAACAGGGAAGCAGGAGTGGGTGGGTTAGTGAGCGGGAGAGGGGGGATAGGATATGGGATAGGAGGTTTTCAGAGGAGAAACCAGGAAAGGGGATAACATTTGAAATGTAAATAAAGAAAAGATCTAATGAAAATGTAAAATAGTGCTTCATTACTACTGATGGTGGAGCTCAGTCAGTAGCATGCTTGCCTCAAAGGCGGGAAGCCCTGAGTTCATTTGCAGCACCTTATACTGCACATTGTGGCATACATCTGTGACCCCAGCACTTGGGACAGAAGTAGAGGCAGGGGGATGAGAATTAAAAGTAATTTTCAATTAGCAGTCTAGAGACTTTGAAGCAGCCTAGGACATAACAGACCCTGTCTCTAATTAATTAATTTTTAAATTGGAAAGCAAAATGCACAACTCTCTTGGAATTAAACTCAAAACTTCACCTTTGTAAAATGCAAAATTTTACATATATCTCCCTAACTGAGCAATTTTGTATGAACTAGCTTCTAAGAACTCAAAAGACTTACTGACATTCCCTTTTATTGTAAAGGGAAAGAGAAAAACAGATTTTTTTTTTTTTATTTGCTTTTTCGAGTCAGGGTTTCTCTGTGTAGTCCTGGCTGTCCTGGAACTCACTCTGTAAACCAGGCTGGCCTCAAATTCAGAAATTCACCTGCCTCTGCCTCTCTGCCTGCCAAGTGCTGGGATTGAAGGTGTGCACCACCACGCCCACGCCCGGCCAGATTTAAAAAAAAAAAAAAAAAAAATGCTGATTTCACATTCCTTCAAATACTCCACACTTTAGCACCAAAGTCTAACTGTTTAAGGCTGTCTACTGTTCCAACATTTCTTAGCTGTGGAAAATTAAAACAGTCAGTTCTCTACTCAATAGAAAAGCATCCCACAGTCAGATTAGAGACAACCTGACTGATATTCAGCTGATGATATTCAGCCAGTGGTCGGGTGAGGGGCATCTTCTCTGAGTCTGTAGACCACTTATTTAACAAGAGTTATGATTGGGCATGCTTCCCCTGCCTAATAAATAGCATCTTCAGAGTGCTAATTGAATTTTCATGTCAACATATAAAGAGTTTTCTGCAAACGATTCAGCTCAGAAGGGTTTGGGCTATGGCTCACATTTTTTTTTCCAAATTGTCCCAGAAACAACAGCAATAATAAATGATTTTTATATTGCCATTGATCAGTAAGTATTCATTAATAAAATGATGAATTAAGGGATAAACACTGGGTGGGGACTGTCTGTAAAGCATTATCTTTAAACAGTCTATGTTTATGTAAACAAAGCAAATGTGACCTGTAAGGGAAATCTTTTTACTTAAACCTATTAAGGAAGTTTGAAAACAAAATATTATTTCTTTTAATTATTAGATTGGATTTAAAACATTTCTCTCAATAAATATACTATATATGTGAGATGTTATTTATTATTCTGTTAACACAATAAAATACCCCGACCAAAACAACCCTGGGGGGGAAAAAAGCATTTCTTTTGGTTACCTTACAGATCATCACAGTGCAAAGTCAAGGCAGCCGGAACCTGAATCAGCTCCTCACATTGTGCTCCCCATGAGAAACAAAGGAGAAATATAAGTCAATGCTCACCTAACTTCTTTTTCTTTTACTTATGAAGTTCAAGACCAAAGCCCATATTAAGACAGTTCTTCCCACTGTAATTAATCAATATAATCTCTCACAAGCAAGCCCAACATCTAACTAAATGTAAACAGTTTCTCCCAAGTATATGTGGAGGCTTGTCTCCCAAGTAAATCTAGATCCTGAACTTGATAGTCAACATGTACCATTCCACTTACTGTATACACTTTGTAGCACAGTGTATCTGAATAGAGCAGCATGAACAAAGGCATGGACGTGATGCATTATGTTAGGACATTAAGAGAGACACTGCATCACTAGGCCAAGGGAGTTCTTCAGATTCTTCATACTCTTAGCTTGGTCTGTAGTTGACTTAAATACCCTCTGCAGCATGTGACACAGAAGCAATACCAGCCTTAGTCTAGTCAAGGAGAGTTCTACCTTTAGTGACATGGATGATGACCAATTGGTCCAAGTGTGATGGAGACTCTCCCAGTATGAAACATGAAACATCCCATTCCTATCCTATCCCCAGTTCTACACAAACTCTTAAAGCAAGGGACCCTGAGGTTGTGTGCTTGGCCACTGTGGGAACTAAAGAGATATTTTTACTAAGTGTGCTGATTTGAAACTGACTTAGAGATAAAAAGAAAAGGAAAGGAGAAACATACCCCAGAATAAAATGATATCTAAAAAAGGGAATGAGGTAGAGATTGAATTACTAATGTACATAGTAAAATAATAAATGTAAACAATTAGATTTTACTTAAAGATATGATCTCAGACCATGTTTCTGAAATTATAAAATGGCTTACATCAATATAAGAGCCCATTTTGCTTGGGAAAAAAAACAAACCCAAAATGATTAGTTAAGGGAAATTATTAGCCAAATTATTCAATTAAAGAGGAAAAAGTAGACCTTCCCTAAGGAAAATGATCATTATCTAAAAATTAGCATAAGACTTAACACAACTTCAATCATTTCAATTTTTTTTTATTTCAATTGACAATTAAGCTGTATATTTTACAGAGAAAACCATCAGAGAATGCTTGACTGGGTTCTGTTTTTGGCATCTGCTGTCTCTCAAGTTCTCATGACCCTATTCCCTTTGGATGCTGGTAGTCATCAGTGGGAGTCAGGACTATGGCTCAATCTTCCTCCACATCAGTCTACTCCCTAAGACCACAGGATACAGGAGCTCTACGCAACTGCCAGCTCACAGATCCCCAGCTATGCTGTCTATCTGCAGGGTATAGGTGCCAGTGTGCTTCAGTATGAAATCTAAGGCATACCAAGTTTAGCTCTGAGGAAGTAACTAGTTTCCCCATCATTTCCTGGTTAGGAAGGATAGCCTATTCTTAGATAGCCATTTCTAACCATTCCAACACTCTTGTGGAACCTCATACTTACAGATAGTTTCTTCTCTTCCATAGATGAAACTCTGGAGCTCTCACAGTTACCGCCTCTTACTGCTGTGAATTTGCAGAACTTTAGCTCTGCCCTATATAAATGGATCCTGTATAAAACCCTCTACAGCAAAGCAAACTGTAGCGAAAACAGCTGTAGATTTGAGGACTTTCATTGTCCTGTGACAGATGGAAAGATAGTCAAACCCACCACGGACTGGATTCAAGTCAGTCACTCAACCAGCAGGGAACCAGGATTTCAGTAATCAGGTGGACAAGGAGTCAGTGGGATGACAGACACTGACACAGAGAGAGTGCTGTATCTGAATGTAATTTCTCAAAGCTAGCATCAGATTTTTAATCCAAAAGAAAAAAAGGAAGTTAGGTGACACATCAGCCAAGGTACATTAAGGTTACCGGATGCTTAATAACTCTTACACAAAACAGAGGAATGCATACATTAAAAACTGGCAGGAACTAGGCAATATAACAACTGAGACAAAGTCAGCTCTATCTAAGGTCAGCTATATTCTTAGAAGCCAGGTGTGAGGTCCTTATGCTCCCAAGGCAAGGGCTTTCATGCCCAAGCCATAGTTCTAATTAGGGAGCTCCTTTCTAGCTAACCTTCTCATGAATAATGCAATACTCTAGTTCCTCTTTAAACTACAGCCCGATCTACTTTCTAAACCATTGTAAATGCCTGTATATGGGAGCGACTCGGCTGTTATTCTAAGTGATTGTGTGGGGACTTTCTTCTGTTAAGTAATACAGTCTGCCATATATAACTATAATAAGAATTCTAAACTTACTTTGTTAAGCTTACCCTGAGACTTCTAACTCTATGTAGTAGATAGTAATGCCTGGTTTCTTTCACTATCTCAAAATTTAGAGGTAATTCTGAATGTCACTGAATAGGTAACATTCTTACTGAATTCCAAGCCCAGGGTTGGATCAAGGACTGCCTAGGACATTGATGAAGGCCAGGAAGCAAAGTTCAATTTTGCTTAGGTATTTGACAAATCATTGCTTGGAGGCACCTATAATAAAACAATATTGAAAGAAAGCACACAGATCCATTCACCAACTAACGCAAGGACAGGTTTGGAGCATTCATGCTACAGGATGCCAACGCTCCAGGAGACTATGTTTCCGTGAAACCTTTTGCCTTGGGACGGCATCCAAGTTTTTGGGCCTGCAATGCAGTTTTTACTGGAGTGGGTCTGGCACAAACCCAGAGCCGTGGGACGTCTAGGCAAGCATTCTACCACTGAGCAACATCCTCAGTCCCTGAAGCAAACCTCTCTAGCTCTACTTTTGGTCTTTCAGTCAACTCTGCTCTAACCACAGTATCTAACTTCTCCAGTTATCTAACTAAATAATCTAGTTCCCTCCAGGGTTTTAACCTTGTTTCTCCATTTGATGTCTTTATTCAAATGTCACTCCTTCAAAGGAGACACTCTGGAATGACTCATTTACAAGCACTTTAATCCTGTCTCCTTTGTTCTGTTTTAATGGTTCTGTGCACATTTACTATAACTTACTAACATTGCACAAGTTCATTTATTTTGAGTTTTGTCTATTCCACTAGATTTGTTGTTGCCCAACAAAGGCTTCATTTTAGCATCCAGGATAGTCCTACAAAAAGCCACATGTTCCACATCTAACAGAACTTTAATAACTTAACTAACCAGCCAATCAATGAATTAATTCTCTAAAACTCACATGATTTATTGTTATCTATGTTCATACTTACCTTTTCAAGATCTTAGAGAAATTATCTTCAATGTGATTAATCAAAAGTTACTTTCCAAAAACTTGGTTTTAGTTGGTAATTTTTATCACCTGCATGACCATTGATTATGCCCAGACTTCTTCATCATTGCAAAACCAAGGGCTATAAAATCACATGCACCCGTGACTTTTCTCATTGCTCTTTTCTGGCCACTATGAAGTTGAACACACGTAATTTGTTTCCTAGTCACTGACTGTTTGACTCTCATGAATTAGCTACATATGTTTTCAAAGTAGTTCAATATTTATATTCCCCAAGCCATTTTAAGAGGCTTATACTCAGACAAGGTATTAGATATTAGTAGTCTAGGTTCATCTGTCTTATGCAAGTGTCATCATCATCTTTTAATATATACAGTTTTTGTGGCAAGTCTATGAAAAATCTTATTTTCCTTTAGACCTAAAAGATTTATTTGTTATATTTAAAATATTATTATGAGACTTCATTTTAGGACATGAACTAAAATTGAAGTGTAGCAATACACAGTCATACATGCCAATATCATTATTTAATATCCCATGCTTGGCTTGTGATATCATTCCTAATGTGTAAAACTTGTTATGTATGTAATTACCATATACTATTCAGTCTAATTCCAGGCTCCTTTTTGTGTTTCTATAAACTGTGTCTCCATTGTGTTGATAGACTACTTTGTTATTGATTACTTTACATGAGTATGTTATAGTAGAAGAGAATAGCCCTTCCTTATTTATTTATTTTTGCTGCTTTTTAATAGAACTCAGAGAATTGTGCATGCAAGGGATACTAGCTAATTTTCTTTTTATTGTGACCAAACTCTTGACTGAACCAAATTAAGGAAGGAAGGATGTATCTGGGAGTGATGATTCAGAAAGTATTATCATGGTGTGGTGGTTTGTTTATGTTTGGCTCAGGGAGTGGCACTATTAGAAGGTGTACCCTTGTTGGAGTAAGTCTGTCATTGTGGATGTGGGCTTTAAGACCCTAGTACTAGCTGCCTGGACTCAGTCTTCTTCTAGCTGCCTTCAAATGAAGATATAGAACTCTCAGATCCTCCTGTACCATGCCTGCCTGGATGCTCCCAAGCACCTACCTTGATAATAATGGACTAACGCTCTGAACCTGTAAGCCAACCCCAATTAAATATCCTTAAGGAAATGCAGGGAGACAAAAAACATGGAACAGAGACTGAAGGTAAAGTCACCCAGATAGCACCCCACCTTGGGATCCATCCCAAGGCGCAGACACCAAACCCCAACAATATTACTGATGCCATGTTGTGATTGCAGACAGGAGCCTGGCATGGCTGTGTAACAGAACCTTCCCCTTCTAAATAAAGATTTCAGGAGACCAATCACTGGTTGAGGAGTAGGTGGGACTTCTGGGTGAGGGAGAGGAAGAGGGGAGGCAGGAGAGATATATGGGCTTTTGGATGGGGACAGCTTAGAGGACAATATGTAGCTACCAAGTGGCCCCCAGTTTAGATGGCAAATGTGCCAAGATTCACCACCAGAGGATTTATATTTAATACGGCTTACAGGATTAGGATGCTAGATGTTGCGCCCAGCGATTGAGTTCCCTGTTTCTAAACTGAGTTTGTGTGGTATTTTCCTTCACGCAGCAACTCAACCGAGTTCCAGAGAGAAAGATATGGCAGCAAAGCATGGGTTTACAAAAAGGACACCCCAAAAGGCCGTGGGAATTTGGAAGTGTGGAGCTGGAGTGGTAGTGACCCGCCAGTAGGAACTTAGCGATTTGGGTGGAGAGATTTCAGAGCGCCAGGTCAGAGAGTTTCCACAGGCTGGTGCCTTGCCGGTGATAACGTAGATTGTCATTTTTATATTTCACGCTACATGGCTGTGCTCTGAGAGGCTCTGCTAGCACCTGACTAAATCAGATGCAGATACTTACCATTGAGAGCTAACCATTGGACTGAGTCCGGGGACCTCAATGGAAGAGTTAGGGGAAGGGCTGAAGGAGCTGAAGGGGAATGCAACCCAATAGGAAAAACAACAGTATCAACTAATCTAACCCCTCAGAGATTCCAGGGACTAAGCCACAAACCAAAGAACATACAAGGGCTGGTCCGTGGCCCCCACTACATATGTAGTAGAGGACTGCATTATACAGCTTCAGTGGGAGGGGATGTGCTTGGTCCTATAGAGGTTTGAAGCCCCAGAGAAGTGGATGCTAGAGGGGTGAAGTATGAGTAGGTGGGTTGGTGGGGGGAGGACCCACTGAGAGATGAAGAGGAGAGGGGAGGGGGTAGGAGGCTCATGGAGGAAGGACCAGGAAGTGGGACAACATTTGAAATTTAAATAAGTAAATTTAAGTAATTTATAATAATTTAATTTAAATAATAAAAAGATAAGAAAGAAAGAAAGAGAGAGAGAGAGAGAGAGAGAGAGAGAGAGAGAAAGGAAGGAAGGAAGAAAGATATAGTTGTGTTGGTCAAGATATCTGTTCGCAGCAGAAAAACAGTAATTAAGACACGTGGCAAGGAATGTGTGGACTGCCATAAAAGCAGCTTAGACCATGGAGGATTTGGAGCCAGAGGCAGAGAACTAAGCCAGAATCAGACATGTTTTATAACACTCAAATGCTGGCATGCACAAGAGTCTGTCTGCCAACTTCTGATAGGTTTCACATTTCCCAAAGCAGGACTACCTCCTGGGGACCAAGGGTTTAAACACTTGAACTGGTAGGAACCATTTCATTTCCAAACCATAAGACAAGGCAAGTATTCTGCTGCCGAGTGACATTGTCATCCCCTGGTACTTTAAGACAGACTCTTATGTAGCTCAAGTTGACTTTGTTCTCAAGACTCTTCCCCACCTACACAATGCTAGAAGTGCTGGTGTGTACCCGCTATCATCAGCACATTTGGTTTTCTATAAAAACCTACTTTATCCACATCCATATTAGGACCAATATGAAAATGCTATGAAAAATCTTCTTGGGGTTTTGATTGGGTATTTATTTTACAAAATGCTAAGCTAGGTAAGAATTGACTTTATTAAACTAGAACATACTGCATTTAAAAATAGTGCAGATGGTCTCTGACACTGAAATCTATAAATAAACTTGAACTATACACTGGCAAGGCCTCCATGGCAGGCAGAAATATTAATTTTTAAGACTGAATTGGACCCTAATTTATCTGCCCTTCAAACTACATTCATGAACATATTTCTCTTCATGTATATTAAGACAGAAAGTCACAGACAAATTTACCCACATCCTTCAACAGATATGTGCGATGTTTATAAAAAGAGACTAGAGAGAAGTATCAGCATCTTTTCCAATTATCTTAAGCTTGGAGTATAAATGAACCTAAGTAAGCAGTTAATTCCTGGGGGAGCTGGGCAATAAGCCAGATATTTCCTTTATACCATCCATTAACAATCCATACCTAATGTCACAAAGGCTTTCTGAATTTCTCTGTTTAAAGCTTTAACATCAAGCTCAAAACCATTGGTTTGGCTTTCTGGGTATTTTGTTTGTTTGTTTGTTTTTTGGGGGTTGTCCCTTTTGGTCTGAGACCTACTTCCATTTCTTTATGAGATGGAGCTGTGTCTCTGTTTTTAACTTTGTTGGTAGAATGCAAGAAGGAACAGGCTCGCTGTTACCCACTCTGTAAATGACTCAAGGGAACCGAATTAACCTGCAGTCTTAGAATCAAATTAAAATGTAACAATGCAATACGCATAAATCTTACAGCTGTGAGTTGTAGACGTATGAAGGATTCCATCCTGAGCAATCACAGGGCATTTCAGTTGTCTTGATTTGTTGTGTTCTGTGCAGTGCATGTGTGTATATACATCAGTGTATTTGTACACACATATGTAAAGAAAAGAGCTCCATATCTGTTTCTTCCAGAATCATCTTCCACCTTCTCCTTGAGACAGAGTGGCTCATTGAACCCGAGGTCTCTCAACAATTTAGCTAGAGTGGTTGGTCAGCAATTGCCCTAGGTACCCGTGAACCAATGGGATACCATTGCTGGGTTTACAAGCACACATCAGGCTCTTTAGGTGGATTCTGAAATGTGATTTTAGATCTTCATCCTTGTGTGACAAGCACTATGCCATATAACACTTTGCCATATAGGTCACGTCCCCATCCCTACACTTGTATTTTCTTGGTGGATACTATGATCAAATAAAGTCCCTCCCTAACAGCATGCTCCCACCACTGCGGGAGAATCATAAAAATGTCATTAAAGAATCTCCGGAAATTTATTTCATTTCTGTAGAGGGAGGAGAGTCTTCATATTTCATCTTTTGAAATAAATTAGTTCCTTTAATTTTCTTTTCTGGTGGTAGTGACAGATTATTACAAACTTGATCACACCTACTCTGCACTGACTTTACATTATAACATCGCAAGGAAAACAGAAATGATTTTTCCCATCTCCCAAGGCAATTTAAGAAGACAAATCCTTGGAAGGAGTTCACTCATTTTTGAGGGAAATGCCAACATCTTTTCATTTAAATTACAGCAATCTGTATGTTTTTAAATCTTAATAAACACTTAAAGCTATGTCTCAGAATAGCATGGTAATACAACACAGACAAAGAACACAGGGGCCTGAATGAAAGAGAGATTTGCTCTGACAGTGAACAGCTAGCAAGCAAATGAAAATGTAATAAAATGCAGAAAAGAAATTATGACCCAGAGGAATGCTTAATATTCTGTTCTAGGTTATTGATATTCAAGTCCTTAGATTTACTTCCACGATATGAATATAGCCCAATTGTTACTGGGAAAATTTAAAGACTGGAGGAAAAAGATTGTAGGTTAAAATTTTTTAAGGCTTCTGTCTGCCCACTATTACTTTGCTCATCTTGTCTATTAAATTGATGGGTTTGCTTTTCTTTAATAGCTGTATTTTAGGCAGGCAGAAAAGCCTAAGACCCTTACCCTGGAGGAAAGACATTAAATCAATGTTGGGAAACACCAGGATAGATGTAATGAGATTCTTAGTTGCTTTACATCTTCACATTCTGCTAAGAGTCACACAGAGGAGCTTTAGACTTAAGGATAAGTCTCAGAAGATTCTGGTGTATACCAGACCCACTATTTATCTCTGTGACATACACCATGACCCCTTCTCCAGGTCCTGGCCTCACATACTCCAAGACTAAGGGGAAACTGCATTCTCGTCCCTATTTTTTTCCACGGGGAAGATACCCAGGAGAGACATGGCTGAGTAATGTTTATGATTCTAATTTCAGATTTTTGAAAAATTTATTTCAACAATGACTACACCAATTTACATTCCCATAAGCAGTGGGTAAGGGTCCTTACTTCCAGACATCCAGTGTTTGATGTCATGTGAGTATTTTGTTTTGTTTTAGACTACCATTCTGATGGGATAGGATGTCCTCATTCAGATGAGACAAATTTACAAAGTAGTTCGAACTGCATTTTCCCAGTCTCTAGATGTTGCACACTTTCTAAAGTATTTACTACTTACCAGAATTTCTTCCTCTGAGAACTATCATTTCTATCTGTTCCAAATACCCTTTCTCTCAGTTCTTTTTAAGAAGTTGAAGCTGAATACTTACCAGATTATCTGAATAAAAATCACTGCAAACGGATGGGATGATGTTAGGTCTGTCTATCACATTGAAAACCACTGACACTCCTCAGTATTGGAAATCTTTCCTGTCAGTGGTTAGGATCTACTTGTGTATTTGACTTCCTGAAAATGTCTTTACCTGTTTCTCATCGAGTCATCCAATTCATTCTTTCCATGTCTAAGTTACTGCCATCTAACTCACTTAATTAATTTTTTTTCCTAGAGAAAACAGGCGATCCATTAGGACCACCACTAGGGAACCATGAAGAGCTGCACACCATCTTTACCCTGGAGAAACTCTACCTGCAAGAATGTTGGGTACTTACGGATATCTTCAATGCTATGCTGTAGTGATTCAGGCAGAGTGACGTGCACTCCATTCTCAATTGCTCAGGCAATGCTCTCGGAGCCTGGGATAATGAGGTACGCATGCTTGCTTTCTACATTGCTTCCTACCCATCCCATGCCTGTAGTGAATTACTCGTCACATCATCTGTGGCTGTATCTGTCTTTTCCCCATGACCAGAATTGTCACTAATTGTGAATGTAAGTAATAATGAGATATTATTAAGAGTAATAGTTTTAAAGGAGAGTGATTTCATAAGAATTAATTTTATTTCTTTTTATTCAATTTTGTATGCCATATATATTTATAGCATATGATTTAAATAAACACATAGGAATGCAGTGGTTCCTTCAGTCTGACTTTTTTACTCTATAACTTTATTTGGTATGTCATCTCAATTTTAGGAGATATTTTAGAACAAAAAAAAAAAACCTTAGATCTATAAGCTAATTCTTTGGCAATCAGGTTCTTACCTTTTACTGTACCTGTTAAGTTTTCAGGAAGTATCCACTGTTCTAACTCTTAATAACTGAGGATCTGGGCTTGATTTTTTTTTTGTGTTCACAGTTGGGGAGGGCTAAATGTGGTCAATTTCAGATATCCAACATCTGAGCTAATTTTTTTTTCTAGTGAAATGATCACTTTTGATGATTAAAGATCAGGAAAGATCTGTGTCCTGTACCTAACTCTGCATCACAGTTCTCTACACCCAAATGGCACCCAGAGAGAGCTGGTCTCCCAGGAGTGCTGACACAGCTAAGATCACAGGCTCACAGGCTCATAGGAGGAACAAGCTACAGTCAGAGACAGCAAGATCAGCTAACACCAGAGATAACCAGATGACAAGAGGCAAGAGCAAGAATCTAAGCAACACAAATTAAGGCTACTCGGAATCATTAGAACCCAGTTCTTCAACCACAGCAAGCCCTGGATACCCCAACACACTAGGAAAACAAGATTCTGACTAAAAGTCACATCTCATGATGATGATAGAGGACTTTAAGAAAGAAATAAATAACTTACTTTAAAAAGTACAGGAGAACACAGGTAAATATGTAGAAGCCTTTAAAAGAAAACACGTAAGTCCCTCCAAGAAATACAGGGAAATACAACCAAACACGTGGAGGAATTGAACAAAACTATCTAGGATCTAAAAATGGAAATAGAAACAATGAAGAAATCACAAATGGAGACAACCCTGGAGATAGAAAACCTAGGAAAGAGATTAGGAGAAAAAAAATGCAAGCATCACCAACAGAGTACAAAAGATAAAAGAGAGAATCTCCAGCACAGAAGATATCATAGAAAACACTGACCCACAGTCAAAGAAAATGCAAAATGCAAAGGTCCTAACATAAAACATCCAGAAAATTCAGGACACAATGAGAAGACCAGATCTAAGCATAATGGTATAGAAGAGAGTGAAGATTCCCAACTCAAAGGGCCAGTAAACATCTTCAACAAAATTACAGAAAATTTTCCCTAACTTAAAGAAAGAAATGCCCATAAACATTGCAAGAAGCCTACAGAGCCCCATATAGATTGGACCAGAAATGAAATTTCTCCTGTCACAAAATAATCAAAACACCAAATGCACAAAACAAAGAAAAAATATTAAACGGAGTGAGGAAAAACCCTCAAGCAACATATAAAGGCAGATTTTCAGAATTTCACCAGACTTTTCAATAGAGACTTTAAAAGCTAGAAGGAACTGGGCAGATGTCATACAGACCCTAAATGCCAGCCCAGGCTATTATACCCAGTAAACTCTCAATTAACATAGATGGAGAAACTAAGATATCCTATGACTAAAACAAGTTTACACAATATCTTTCCACAAATCCAGTCCTACAAAGGATAATACATGGAACACTCCAATACAAGGTGGGAAACTACACCCTAGAAAAGGCAAGAAAGTAATCTTCTTTTAATAATCCCAAAAGAAGATAGCTACACAAACATAATTCTAACTCTAACCACAAAAATGACAGGAAGCAACAATCACTGGGCCTCAATGTCTCTTAACATCAATGAATTCAATTCCCCAATAGAAAGACATAGACTAACACACTGCATATGTAAACAGGACCCAGCATTTTGCTGCATGCAGGAAACACCTCAGTAACAAAGACAGACACTACCTCTTAGTAAAAGGCTGGATGTGGTTCAATATATGGAAATTAATCAACATAATCCACTATGTAAACAAACTCAAAGAAAAAAAAAACCACATGATCATCTCATTAGATGCTGAGAAAGCATTTGACAAAATTTAACTCCCCTTCATGGTAAAAGTCTTGTAAAGATAAGGAATTCAAGGCTCATATTAGACATAGAAAAAAATTAAGAACTAGGCAAGGCTGCCCACTCTCTCATTACCTACTAAGTATAGTACTCAAAGTCCTAGACAGAGCAATTAGATAACAAAAGGAGATACAAATTGGAAAGGAAGAATTCAAAATATCACTATTTGCAGATGATATGATACTATATTAAGTGAGCCCAAAATTTACACCAGAGAACTACTACAACTGATAAACAACTTCCACAAAGTGACTGGATATAAAATTAACTCAAACAAATCAGTAGCCTTCCTCTACTCAAAGAATAAACAGAATGAGAAAGAAAATAGGGAAATGACACCCTTCAATAATCACAAAAAATATAAAATACCTTGGTGTGACTTTAGCCAAGCAAGTGAAAGATCTGTAGGATAAGACCTTCAAGCCCCTGAAGAAAGAAATCAAAAGAAGATCTCAGAAGATTGAAAGATCTCCCATGAGAATAGATAGGTAGGATTGGCCATCTTGCCAAAAGCAATCTACAGATTCTATGAAGTCAGTCCCCAGCAACATTCCAACTCAATTCTTCACAGAGTTAGAAAGAGCAATTTGCAAATTCATTTGGAATACATGAATTTTATTCCAAAAATACCAAAGAACAAAAACAAAAAAAAACCAAAAACCAAAAAACAAAACGGGAGAGTGAAATCTATTCTTAATAATAAAAGAACTTTCATCATCCCTGACCTCAAGCTGTACTACAGAGCAACCATGCTAAAAACTGCATGGTGTTGGTATAGTGACAGGCAGGTAGATCCATGGAATAGAAGTAAAGACCCAGAAATCAACCCATACACCTATGGTCACTTGATCTTTGACAATGGAGCCAAAACCATTCAGTGGAAAAAGGACAGCATTCTCAACAAATGGTGTTGGTTGAACTGGAGGTCAGCATTTAGAAGAATGCAAATTGATCCATTCTTATCTCCTTGTACAAAGCTCATCCAAGTGGATCAAGGAACTCCACATAAAACCAGAGACACTGAAACTTATAGAGGAGAAAGTGGGGTAGAGCCTCTAACTTATGGATAAAGGGGAAAAATTCCTAAACAGAACACCAATGGCTTGTGCTGTAAGATCAAGTATTGACAAATGGGACCTCATAAAATTGGAAAGCTTCTGTAAGACAAAGGATACTGTCAGTAAGACAAAACAGCAACCAACATATTAGGAAAAGAAATTTACCAATCCTAAGTCTGATAGAGGGGTAATATCCAATATATACAAAGAACTCAAGAAGTTAGACTCTAGAGAAACAAATAACCCTATTAAAAATGGGGTACAGAGCTAAACAAAGAATTCTCAACTGAGGAATATTGAACGGCTGAGAAGCACCTAAAGAAATGTTCAGCATCCTTAGTCATTAGGGAAATGCAAATCAAAACAACCCTGAGATTCTACCTCACACCAATTAGAATGGTTAAGATAAAATATTCAGGTGACAGCATATGCTGGCAAGGATATGGAGAAATAGCAACACTCCTCCATTGTAGGTGGGATTGCAGGCTGGACATAGTACTGAGGACCCAGCTATACCACTCCTGTGCATATACACAAAAGATGCTTCAACATATAACAAGAATACATGCTTCAATGTGTTAATAGCAACCTTAATTATAATACCCAGAAGCTTGAAAGATCCCAGATGTCCCTCTACAGATGAATGGATACAGAAAATATGGTATATTTACACAATGGAATACTACTCAGCTATTTAAAACAATGACTTAATGAAATTCTTAAGCAATTAGATGGAACTAGAAAATACCATCCTGAGTGAGGTAACCCAGTCACAAAAGACCACACATGGTATGAAATCACTAATAATTGGATACAATTCACAGATCATATGAAGCTCAAGAAGGAACAGGAAAGTGTGGATGCTTCAGTCCTGTTTAGAAGGGGGAACAAAACACAGGAGGTAGAGGGTGGGAGGGACTTGAGAGGAAAAGAAGAGGGGGAGAGGAAAAAGGGGGAATGATCAGGTATGTGGGGAGGTGGGGATGATAGACAGAGGGTCAGAAATTGGAACAGAGGTGTGTATCAATGGGGAATGGGGAACTGAGTGTAGCCACTAGAAATCCCCAGATGCCAGGAAACAAAAGGCTGCCAGAATCCAACCAGGGATGAGATTAGCTGAAATGCCATGCAAAGGAGGGAGAACCTGTAGAGACCATATGCAGAGGTTAGGCTAGGTTCCTGGTTGGAGATGGGGCCACCCAGTCTCCTCCAAATTTTTAACCCAGAATTGCTCCTGTCTAAAAGAAATACAGGAACAAAGTGTGGAGCAGAAACTGCAGGAAAGGCCATCCAGAGACTGCCTGAGAGGCTCTGCCGGAACCTGACAAATACAGAGGCGGATGCTCATAGCCAACCATTGGACTGAATACAGGGACCCCAAATGAAGGAGTTCAAGGACTGAAGGAGCTGAAGGGGTTTGCAATCCCATAGGAAGAACAACAATATCAAGCAACCAGACCCCCCCCCCCAGAGCTCCCATGGACTAAACCACCAACCAAAGAGTACACATGGAGGGACCCATGTCTCCAGCTGCATATATAGCAGAGAATGGCCTTATCTGGTATCAATGGGAGTAGAGGCCCTTGGTCCTGTGAAGGATTGATGCTCCAGTGTAGGGGAATGCTACGGTGGTGAGGTAGAATTAGGTGGGTGGATGGAGGGGGCACCCTCATAAAAGCAGGGAAAAGGAGGATGGTTTAGGGGCTTGGTGGAGAGGAAATCGGGAAAGAGGTTAACATTTGAAATGTAAATAAATAAAATGTCCAATAAAAGAATAGTTTAAAAAATTAAAATTCTTTGAACACACACACAAGAAGAACAGGATAGAGTTGCTGGCTGGCTGGAATTGTCCCATGAGTACTGGAACTACTAGGAACATGTGCCTTTCCATACCAATGAAAAACACTGTCAGTGTGGGAGATGAAAGCTGTTAGAGCATCAGAACCTTCCCACATACACATCAGTCATATGACTACAGCTTGTATTTCATTTTTTCTCGAAGTCCAAGTGAACAGAGAAGATCAATGGGATGAATCTTAAGATGCCAATTAGGGCCCCAAGATCTGAGTAGTCCTTGCCAAGTTCAGTGCAATGGCAGGGACTCAAGAAGAGACAGGAAGCTACACTGGGCTTATAGTATTTGAGACTAGTGTGGTGGTTTGAATATGTTTGACCCTGGGAGTGGCATTATTTGGAGATATGGCCTTGCTGGAGTAGCTGTGGCCTTGTTTGAGAAAGTGTATCACTGTTTTTGTGGGCTTTGAGAGCTTCCTCCTAACTTCCTCAGTAAACCAGTCTCCTCTTGTTTGTCTTTAAAACAAGATATTCAATTCTCACCTTCTCCGGCAACATGCCTGCCACCTTGATGATAATGGACTGAACCTCTGAACTTGTAAGCCAGTCCCAATTAAATGTTATCCTTATAAGAGTTGCCTTGGCCATGGAGTTTGTTCACAGCAGTAAAACCCTGGGACCAATAACTGGGCCTATATGAATCCTGAACTCAGGAAGGAGGACTACAGAAAGGAAGAAAAAGAGGAGAGGAGAGGAGAGGGGAAAGGAGGGCAAGGGGAGGGGGAGGGGAGGAAAGGGGAGGGGAAGAGAGGAGAGGAGAAATAGGAGAGAAAATTTATTTCTCCAGAGGTTGCTACATGTTCACATATAGTGTTACCTTTCTGTGTCTTCACTTAGCAAAGGGATAAACTAAGGTTTCCTCTTTCCAGGTAACTATGAGTTATGTCAAGTTGATCATACAAACTAGTTAGGACAATCCATCCCTTCTCAACTTAACACACAATTGTATAACTTTTAAAGCATAGCCCATCTGTTCTTGCTGATTATAAAATATGCATTACAACTTTTCTCAGTAATAATACATATGTATATATTATGTATGTATATGACAACAATTAATGAAAAAAGGAGGCCATGTGTTTGAAAAAAAGCAAAGACTAGTATATAGGAGGGTTTGGAGGGAGAAAAGATATGGGTGATGGGATAATTATGCTATCATCTTAAAAATAAAACAAGTTATCAGCACAAACTGAAGACTTTAAGCATGCATCTTTTTAAGTATCAGTATGAAAGGAGTAAAATGGTCCCAGGAGATTCTTAATACAACATAGAGACAGAGTATATAACCAGAGTTAGTTAAGGAAGTAACATTGGTGAGCACCAGTAGATCTAGCACAAGGGGACTAGAATTAGCTCTTTGTAAGACAAATATTTCGAAGGTATGGGGAGCATAGAGGCTACTTAAGATAAAAATGCATTTAATTTATTCATGCCATATGTGTTAATTATGCAAATAATTCATTTTGGGCAAATGGAAATCTCCAGAGGCAAGAAGATGAGTAAGATACTATTTCTACACCACACACACACACACACACACACACACACACACACACACACACACACACAAAGCATTTACTATCAACAGGAGAGAAATCACACAGAGTGAATCAGGCTGATGAGCCTGCTGTGTGTGAGTCAAAACAGACAAGAGTAATCCGGGGATCCTTTCCAGGAAGATAACAGTTTTCCTGGCCTCATTAGGCCTTGCCTAATAATAATTCCTCTAGAATAATTCAACAACAGAGAAAATGAGAGTTCCCTAGATGTCCTCACAAGCCAAGGTCATCAGCAGGGACAAACAGTAAGACAAATGAACTAAACAAGTAAAAGCTATCAGTGGGCGATAATTAGCCAAAGGTGATATTAAGCACAAAGATAAAACACTGACAATGTGTTTATAAATGATGTAGAAGTCTAAGGGTAGCTACCTTAGATCAGAGTTAGGAATGACTATGCAGAAGGTAACGACGGTCTCTGAAGGAACTGGTCAGTATCAGTAATTGAACATAACAGTGTCAGTAGAAGAAATGGCTCATATATTATTTTTTAAAACTGCATTGTCAATTTGTATCCCCTTGATCTCTTTTTATTGTCTTATTGATCTAGCAAGCACTTCGATAACTATATTGAATAGATATGGGGAGAGTGGGCATCCTTGTGTTGTCCCCAAAAATTCTACCATAGAACTTCTCCAGCTGATAAACAATTCCAGCAAAGTGGCTGGATATAAAATTAACACAAATAAATCAGTATTCTTCCTTTATACAAAGGATAAACAGGCTGAGACAGAAAATAGGGAAACAAACCCCTTCACAATAGCCACAAATAATATAAAATATCTTGGGGTAATTCTAACCAAACAAGTGAAAAACCTGTATGACAGTAACTTCAAGTCTCTCAAGAAAGAAAATGAAAAAGATCTCAGAAAATGGAGAGATCTCCCATGTTCATGGATTGGCAGAATTAACATAGTAAAATTGGCCATCCTACCAAAGGCAATCTATAGATTCAGTGCAATACCCATCAAAATCCCAAAACAGTTCTTCAAAGATATGAAAAGAGGAAGTTTCAAAATCATCTAGAAAGGGAAAAAAACAGAATAGTGAAAGCAATTCTTAACAATAAAAGAACAGCTCGGGGAATCACCATCCCTGACCTCAAGATTTACTATAGAGCAATTGTGATAAAAACTGCATCGTATTGGTACAGAGACAGACATGTTGATAAGTGGAATAGAATTGAAGACCCAGAAATAAAACCACACACTTACGGGCACTTGATCTTTGACAAAGAAGCCAAAAATATACAATAGAAAAAAGAAAGTATCTTCAATAAATGGTGCTGGTCTAACTGCCTGTCTGTATGTAGAAAAATGAAAATAGACCCATATTTGTCACCTTTAACAAAGCTCAAGTCCAATTGGATCAAGGACCTCAACATAAAACTGGACACACTGAATCTAATAGAAGAGAAATTGGGAAAGAGCCTTGAACTCATTGGCACAGGGGGAAATTTCTTAAACAGAACTCCAATTGCTCATTCTATAAGATCAAGAATTGATAAATGGGACCTCATGAAACTGGCAAGCTTCTGTAAGGGAAAGGACATAGTCAGTTAGACAAATTGGCAACCTACAGACTGGGAAAAATATCTTCACTAACTCCCTATCTGATAGAAGGCTAATATCCAATATATATAAAGAACTCAAGAAACTAATCTCTAATAAACCAAACAATCCAATCAAAAAATGGGGTATAGAACTAAACTGAGATTTCAGAACTGAGGAATCCTGAATGGTCAAGAAACAGCTGAAGAAATGTTCAAAGTCTTTAGTGATCAGAGAAATGCAAATCAAAACTACCCTGGGATTCCACCTTACACCAAATAGAATGGCTAAGATCAAAACTACTGGTGACAATGCATGTTGGAGAGGGTGTGGAGAAAGATGAACACTCTTCCATTGCTGGTGGGATTGCAAACTGGTACAACCACTCTGGAAATCAATCTGGAGGTTCCTCAGAAAATTGGAAATATATCTACCTGAAGACTCAGCTATATCACTCTTGGGAATATACCCAAAAGATGCCCCACCATGCAACAGGGGCATATGTTCCACTATGTTCCTGGGGCCTTATTTGTGATAGCCAGAAGCTTGAGTCCCATGACAGAAGAATGGATACAGAAAATGTGGTTCATTTACAATGGAATACTACTCAGCCATTAAGAATTAGGAAATCCTGAGTTTTGCAGGCAAATGGATGGAACTAGAAAATATCATCCTGAGTGAGGTAACTCAGACCCAAAATTGCAAGCACATTATATTCTCACTAATAAGTGGATGTTAGCCAATAAATAAATAAATAAATAAATAAATAAATAAAATACAGAATACCCAAAATATAGACCATAGAACTCAAAAAGGTCAACAAGCTGAAGAATCCAAGTGAGGACACCTCAGTCCTCCTTGGGAGGGAGAAGAAAGCAATCTCATGTGGAGACAGAAGGAGGGAGTGACAGAGGGAGGAGGGACTTAGGAGGGAAAGTGGAGAGGAGCAAGGAAGTTGGGGTGAGAGGGGAACCTGATCTGGTATTGGATGAGGGAAAAGAATTGAAGCCCTGAGGGCCAGCAGAAAGAATGGAAACAGGCAACCTCAGGAAATAGGAGGTTTGGGGGGAGGCTTCCAGAATGCACCAGAGACCTGGCAGGTGAGAGACTCTCAGGACTCAAAGGGAGGGATCTTAGATGAAATGCCCAACAGCAGGGACAGGGAACTTAAAGAGCCCACCTCCAGCAGAAAGACAAGGCATCAAATGAGGGAGAGGGGAGCAATCCCGCAGTCACAACTCTGACCCATAATTGTTCCTGTCTAAAACAATTACAGGGATGGAAATGGAGAGGAGCCCGAGGGAAAGAAGGTCCAGCGACAGGCCCAAAGTGGGATCCAGCTCAAGGGGAGGTCCCAAGGCCTGACACTATTACTGAGGCTATTGAGTGCTCACATGACTGCACTCTGGAAGGCCCAACAAACAGCTGACAGAGTCAGATGCAGATATTTGCACTCAACCAATGGACAGAAGCAGCTGATCCCTGTTGTTGAATTAGGGAAGGTTGAAAGAAGCTGAGGAGAAGGGCGATCCTGTAGAAGGACCAGCAGTCTCAATTAATCTGGACCCCCAGGGATCTCTTTAACACTGGACCACCAAACAGGCAACATACACCACCTGATATGAGGCCCCCAACACACATACAGTAGAGGACTGCTGGGTCTGTGTTCATTCAGAGATGATACACTTAACCCTCAAGAGACTGGAGGCCCCAGTGTATTTAGAGGTCAGAGAAAGGGTGTTGACTAGAGGTATGTGATGTGGAACATTCAGAAGTTGGACAGGGAGGGGGGAATAAAATATGGAGTGTAAAAAACTTAATTAATTTAAAAATATTGCATTGTCTATTAATTGGCTTTTTTTTTTGTTGCTATGTTGAATACCATGAGCAAAAGCATATTTGAAAAGTAAAAAATTAATTTCTCCTGTGGCTCCAGGGACAGTGTTTATAATGGTAGAGGAGGTATGAGAAGCTGAGTCTGGAGAAGAAAGCTGAGAGATCACATTTCACCCACACACAGAAACAGGAAGAGCAAGCAGGAAGTAGAGAGGGGTTAGAGATCCTGACAGCACATGCTGGATGCCATCCTTTTGCTAGCAGGGTTCTACTTTCTAATGGTTCCATAATCTCCCCCAAAGAATGCCATCAAGTGAGAACAGAGTGTTAAATACATGAACCTATAAGTGTTAAATACATGAACCTGATCTGGTATTGGAGGAAGGAAAAGAACTGAAGCCCTGAGGGCCAGCAGAAAGAATGGAAGCAGGCAACCTCAGGAAATAGGAGGTTGGGTGGGGGGAGGCCTCCAGAATGCACCAGAGACTTAGAGACTTAGATGCACTCATCTAAACCACCACAGGTGGGTTTCCTTCATGTGCAGTATGGGGACCAGAGAGGTGTGCAGAGTAGGGAGTAATCAACATGCCAGGGGCAAGTGAGTACATGGCTGTATGGGGGCTTCAGGGAATAGAATGTACTGGCATTTTTGGCATATTGCATGCGTGGGAAGGAACAGTGGGATATGATGCTGTGGCAATTTCGAGGACTCTAATTAGATATGAAGGAGGAAAGAGAAATTTGCTGCAGAAATAGTGTGGGATTTCCCCCCCCCCCGGTTTAATTTTTCAAGTTATATCTTTTCATCTTTAAATCTAACTAGGAAATCTAGTTTTTTCAAAAGAAAGTGATTTTTTTTTCCACTGCTGAGATGATTTTCTGTTTTCTACTGCTGTTCTGGCTTCAAAGAAAGTATGCTAGGTCTTATGGCTTATAAATAACAAGATTAGATTTCTATGGAGGTTGGAAAGGCTAGATCAAGGGTCAGAAAAACACTGTGTCTGGGGAGGGATCCATTGCTGATAAATGGTGCCTGCTAACCATGTCGTCACATGGTAGAAATGAATGTTAAAAGAGAACTGTTGGAGCACCTACCTCCTTGGAAGGTTTATCTCTTAGTATTATAATATTCTTAACATAACATTGAGAGTTACTGTTTCAAGGATGAGATTTCCTGGCTTACAAATATTCAGACTGTAGCCTTGGCCAACATCTCTAAGCCATAAAGTGCCCATATAGCTGATGCTTCTGTGGGAAGGATTGAGGATAAATTTAGCACTTAAAGTGGTAAAGTGAGCAAAACTGTTTTTTTTTTTTTTCTATTCACATAGATGAGCCCTATCTACTCAGGTTGGGCCTCAGGAATGCAGAGATCCATCTGCTACTAGGTGAAAGGTAAGTCCCCAAGCCTATGGGCTCTTGAATTGTATCAATCTAGTCCTTGGCACACTTCTAGGTGTGCTAGGTGTAGGTGTGGGTGTGTGTCTGTATGTGTGTATGCATGTGTTAGGTTAGCAAGCATCTTTCTGACTCAACCTAAGATCTTAGAATTTGCTGGACTCCATAAACATAAATAACAATTCCTAATAAGAACATTCTCTCTACTCGTCTCTCACTCCATTGCTCTTTATACCCATATCATATCTGCATCTACTGTTCTGTCTAGAGCAACTCCACAAATGTTGTTTCTCTATAGAGCTCTAATAGAAACATCTAGATCGTGTTTCCTAACCTATTACCCAAGTAGTGTTTAAGTGTTTTCTGATTTAACACTCACACTTTTAAACAATCTATAATATCTCTCTGTCTCTCTCTCTCCC
>NC_034596.1:13919448-13922795 GCF_900095145.1 Mus pahari
AGAGAGACAGAGAGACAGAGAGACAGAGAGACAGAGAGACAGAGACAGAGACAGACAGACAGACAGAGGCTCAGATGCAGATGCAGACACAGAGAGACAGAAAGAGAGAGAGCACACTAATTAGAAAGTAAAGTACTCAGGATTTTGAGTCTATTAATATCAATTCAAATCCTTAATCCACTGCACCTCACATCACTTGTGCCCTCAGAGGCAAAGGACCTTATTTCAGCAGTGTTGATTAATTCTTCCATAAAATAGAAACAATAAGGCTCAGATGAGATGACAAATACAAGGTACACATCCTGTAAAAGTTCCTGAGAACATCAGTACATCAGTGTGTTCTCCTACTTCTGGTAATGGTCTCTTCTCTTCTTTTATTAACATACCCTCCTCTTTAAAAAAAAAAAAGGCATGGTAATTGGAATGAAATTCATATTGTGAACCATTGGCTTTCATTTGTTTTCTGAATATACACAGATGCGGTTTAGTCATATGAACAATTTGTACTAAGTAATTTAGATAATGAAATCTAAGAAAAAAGAAATATAAGTCATCAAGTAAGGTGTTCCTGTAGACCTGGCTCTCTCTTCCACTCCACCCTCTCTCTTTCTCTTTTCTCCTTCCTCCCTCCCTCTTCTGTGAACACACACACACACACACACACACACACACACACACACACACTAACAGCCACCCACAAACATGCTTTATGAGCTTTGATTAAAATCTTTCTTGGGGCTTTTGCAAAGTCACCTGGTTAATCTCTAAATTAATCTCTGTGTAAACAAAAGAACTTTAAACTGCTCAGTGAACCATATGAGTCTCTGGCAGTATATTATGGACTTAATGTATATAAAAGCATTTCTTATAGATACACTGCATGCTTTACCCTTCACGGAATTAACCCTGGTGTGTGTGTGTGTGTGTGTGTGTGTGTGTGTGTGTGTGTGTGTGTGTGTCTGTATGTGTCTCAGTATTTCCCCCTTTCTTTTTCTTCTTTTTTCTCTATTAATTTATTCACTTTACAGCCCCATCAAAGACCCCCCTACCTCGTCTCCTACCAGTCTCCTCTTACACGCATTTCCCCCCACCCTACTTCCCTTCTCCTCAAAGAAGGGATGCCCACCAACCTACCAAGGGATGCTGGTACATCAAGTCACAGCAGGATGAATCTCATCCTCTCCTACTGAGATCAAGACAAGGCAGCACAGCTATGGAAAAGGGATCCAAAGGGCTACAACAGTGTCAGAGACATCTCAAGCTCCAATTGTTAGGAGCTGCACATGAAGGTGGTATACAACTGCTACATACGGTAAGGTGTCTAGGTCAAGCCCATGCATACTGTTTGGTTGGTGGTTGTCTCTATGAGCCCTCATGGGCCCAGGTTAATTTACTCTGTAGGTCTTCTTGTGTTGTCTTTGACCACTCTGGTTCATTCAATCCTATACTCATCCCTTCCACAAGACTCCCTGAGCTCTGCCTGGTGTTTGGCTGCAGGTCTATGCATCTGTTTCCCTCAGCTGCTGGATAAAACCTCTCAGAAGACAGCAGAATATCATTGATATTGTCAGGTGTTGAATGTCTTCCATGGGATATGTCTTAGTCAGGATATGTCCCAAGAAGCAGTTGGGGAGGAAAGGGTTTATTCAGCTTACACTTTCCACACTGCTGTTCATCACCAAGGAAGTCAGGACTGGAACTCAAGCAGGTCTGAAAGCGGGAGCTGATGCAGAGGGCATGGAGGGATGTTCTTTACTGGCTTGCTTCTCCTGGCTTGCTCAGCTTGCTTTCTTATAAAACCCAAGACTACCAGCCCAGGGATGGTACCACCCACAAGGGGACCTCCCTCCTGGATCACTAACTGAGAAAATGCCTTACAGCAGGATCTATTGGAGGCACTTCCCCAGCTGAAGCTCCTTTTTCAGTGATAACTCCAGCCTGTGTCAAGTTGACACATAAAACCAGCCAGTAGAGGATAGTTCTCAAGTTGGTCCAGCCTTTGATTAACCATTCCCTCAATCTCTGCTCCATGTTTATCCTTGCACTTCTTGTAGGCAGGACAAATTTTGGGTTGAAGGTTTTGTGGGTGGTTAGGTGTCCCCCTCCCTAATCTGGGAGGCCTGTCTGGCTATAGGAAGTGGCCTCTCCAGACTTTATATCTCCTGCTTCTGAGAGTCTCAGTTAGGTTCACCCCAAAGACTCTTGAGAGTCTCCACAGTCTCAGAGATGTCCCCACCAATTTCTGTTCTCTCTCCCATCCCTCCCCCTCCCCATACCTGATTGCCATCCCATTCCCCTCCAACACCTTCTCTCACCCAGTTCCCTTCCTCCACCTACTTCAGCTGTCTATTTTATTTCTCTTTCTGATTGAGGATTCTCTTGGGTCTTAGCTTTCTTGTGTTTGTGGACTGTAGTATGGTTATCCTGTTCTTTGTGGCTAATATCCACTTATAAGTGAGTATATACGATACATGTCTTCTGGGTCTGAGTTATTTCTCTCGGGATGATATTCTCAAATTCCATCTATTTGACTGCAAATTCCTTGATGCCCTTTTTAAAAACAGCTGAGTAATATTCCATTGTGTAAAGATACTACATTTTCTTTATCCATTCTTCAGTTGAGGGGCATATAGATTGTATCCAGTTTCTGGCTATTACAAATAATGTTATAATATGATGCTGTTATCAACATAGTTGAACAAGTATCTTTGTGGTATGATGAAACATCTTTTGGATATACACCGATAATCAGTATTATCAGCTGTGTCATGAGATAGAAGTATTTCCAAATTTCTGAGAAACAGCCAGACTTATTTCTAAAGTGGTTGTATCAGTTTGCACTCCCACTAGCAATGGAGGAGTGTTCCCCTTGTGCCAATCCTTCATAGCATAGGCTTTCACTTGAGGTTTTGATCTTAGCAATTCTAATGGGTGTAGGATGGAATCTCAGACTCATTTTTACTTGTACTTCCCTGATAACTAAGGGCACTGAACCTTCCTCTAAGTGCTTCTCTTTCATTAGAGAGTCTTCCATTGAGAATTCTCGGTTTAGCTCTGTAACCCATTTTTAAATTGGGTTATTTATTTTGTTGGTACTTAATTTCTTAAGTTCCCCTCCTACAACAAGACCTTGGCATACACTTGGATAGGTATCTTCCCTTTTCCATTAGACCTATTTTTCTTATTACTCAAGTTCCAGCTTATCAATTCCCTTTCTCGCTGATGTTAGAAAAGATTTGAGAAAAATGTTTGAAAGGAATGATTTGTTCTAGCTCATATTCTTTTTTTCCTTCTTTATTATTATTTTTTAATTACATTTCAAATGCTATCCCAAAAGTTCCCTATAC
>NC_034596.1:13923560-13962851 GCF_900095145.1 Mus pahari
TATTGTTGGGTCCTCTGGTAGTACTATGTCCAATTTTCTGAGGAACCGCCAGACTGATTTCCAGAGTGGTTGTACAAGCTTGCAATCCCACCAGCAATGAAGGAGTGGCTCGTATTCTTGTAGATGTACTCCATCATGGTAGTAGACATGACTGCAGAAGCCAGAGCCATGCCAATCATATAGGACCTACAGTCAAGAAGAAGAAAGTCATAAATGTCTGTGCTAATCTTGCTTCTCATTTTTATTCAGCCAGGAACTGCAGCCTACATAATGATCAGCAAATGATTAGAGTGGATCTTCTTACTTCAGTTGATCTAGTTTAGACAACCCCTTACCCATTCGATGATTCTAGAGGCTTATCCATTCAGGGATTTGAGAACCCTTCAATGTGACATCCAGGATTTATTCACACCTGGCAAGAGCATTTCATCTATAAGGACATCTCACACAGGCACGGTGTTTTGATCATTAATGGTGCTTCACAAATTTTTTGACCTTGAATGAAGTATTTTTTTCACTGATCTGATAAGCCACATTAGACCATGACCAATTTGAAGACATGAAACCAGGCAGGATAGTGTAATAGTGGAAATGGAGACAATACTTCCCACAAAGCAGAGGCAAGTTGACACTGGTAGCCACATAAGTCTGAGCTTGGGGATAATTGTTATCTGCCTAATCTATCCATGCTCTCGCTGCCCATTATTGATAAGCGACTTTTACAGATATCTAATAATTGATACAGTGTAACTTTCCTTCCCCTACTGTTTTCACTTTGGGACACTTCTAAAATAATTACTCTTACTTTAGGTAGATCTCTTATCAAATCCCCATCAAAGATTAGTAAATATGACTAGCTTTAGTGGAGGTAATGATGACCAAAGTTCAACTACATCTGCTGTCAGTCAAACCTCACTCTAAATTTAAGGACCAGGAACAGATCCCAGCCAAACTGTGTGAACCAATTCCAGGAAAGGATAAGTGAGAACAACAATTTAGACAGACCCCAGGTTGTGTGTAGAGTAGTTCCAGACTGAATCAGCAATAATGCAGCACAAGGCAACAGAAGACAAAGGATCCATGGAAAGTCAAGTTACCATTAGTTTTGTTGTCTTTCTCAAGATCTTGCAAGGGCATATAAATAGTTTAAACAGCTGCCCAAATTTGGAATATTCTAGAAGCACCAGAGTTCAGGAAGGACTCCATGTTAGCTTCTAGAGTCCGTTCTAACAATAAATTAATAAAAGAGCACAAAACAATGAAAGCAGGAATTTAGTGCACTGAAGCATCATAGTTTAATACTTGACTTAATTATATCTTCTAAGAGTAAGAACATAGATGCCATCATATGGTTAGTCTTAGTCTGTTAGATTCTTTGTTTAATAACAAGACAGTATCAAAAATTCATATAAAGTCCAGTGTTTATTTTACTAAACTGCTATTTTAAGACACAACTTGCAACTTCTGTTCCTTCCTATTGGTATTTTAAATAAACCCCACAGGCTTCCACATACTTCTAAGTTTTAAGTATAGGTGTTATTTGGGGAAATAAGACACTGTGAATCTAATGAAGTCCAAGATTTCAACTTCACATCCACTTTGAACATTTTTTTTTCCCACCAGCTTTAACTCTGTTGCTCAAAGAAAAAGATTATTTATTGCTTCACATTGTATTTCCACCTCTTTTTCTCTATCTATCACTTATGATATTTCTAAGTTTTGGCATGAAAAGAGAAAGAAATAAGAATATGGTCTTCTGGTTTTCATATGTCCCCTAAAAACCACATGCTGAATGTGTGATCTTTGCTTGGTGGTTTAGAGATGTTGCCCCTAATGGGAAGAGTTAAAATCTTGGAAAGCATGGTGGGCTCACCTTCATGAACTGACTTGCACCATCACTGCAGCAAGGAGTTTTTTTTTTTTTAATTTATAAAAATATAGCCCTTTCCGGTTTTCTCATACTGTCTTACATTTTAATTTTCTAATAAAAGATGACTCAATACAAACACCATACAAGATGCCAGCCACGTGATCTTGAGTTTCCCAACTTCCACAAATGTGAGACATACATTTTCTTTATTGGTAAAGATATTTTATCTCATAGAAACCACAAATTATATGACAGCCACAAATTAAGTCCAATATCCCAAATGAACCATCACATCAGACTATATTCACGGATGTAAAATAAGCCCTCCATGAAAGAAAAGATGTGATGTTCTTCCGGTTATGATTTAACTAAATGAAATGTCAGCTTTGACATGAACAGTACATAAATTCAATTCAGAACTAATAAGTACTTTCAACCTAGCATTTTATTGTGAATTTTTACTGAAAAGAATGACTGCCTCAAAATAGACAAGAGATTGTTGATAGGGACTATTAAAAAGAGAGGAATTGATTTAGTAAGAAGTAGAATTGTTTTTTACCAACACTGAGGTCACATCACTGATTATACCAGGGTACATGTAGAACTCGCACAGGGAAAATAGATAATTGAAAGTTAAATCCCAGTATTTATGAGAAGACAATGCAGCAAAGGTATGATTTTTCTGTCAAGTGAAAAATGTAGTAAAAAAATAACATTGCCCTTCTATATGAAAATAACACTGTATTACAGCCTCTAGTATTTAAAAATAAATTTAATAAATGCAACTAAAAAATACAATCCTTTGAAAACCTAAATAGTTATGTCTCAGAAGTCAGTATACAAAATGCCAACAGATGCATTTAAAAAGTTCAGTAAAATCAAGAACTTGTGAAGAACAAATGCAAACCACAATGAGATGTCGCCTAGCCTCAGTGAAGACTGTTGTCAGAAAGAGGAAATATAAGTGGGGGGTTAAGTATAAAAGAAGAGGGACCCTCATGCACTCTTGATAGGAATACAAATGAGCAGATCTGTTGTGCCCTGTTACATGGAATAATATCCTTAAGGAATTAAAAATGGGCTGGGCAGTGTTGGCACACCTTTAATCCCAGCACTTGGGAGGCAGAGGCAGGTGGATTTCTGAGTTTTAGACCAGCCTTGTCTACAGAGTGACTTCCAGGACAGTCAGGGCTATACAGAGAAACCCTGTCTCTAAAAAAACAAACAAACAAACAAACAAACAAACAAAGAAACTAAAAATGAGTCTTACCTTAAAATAGAATGTTTCAGCACTGGTATTAACCCAAAGATAATGAAATCACCATGTCAGAAAGATAGCTACACTCTCATATTATTCAAGGACTAGCAATGATGAGGATTAGTATTGTCGATGCATATATATATATATATATATATATATATATATATATATGGCATAAAATTGACAGGAATAAAGAGACACAGAAGAATCTGGAGAGAGTGGAGAGAGGAATGAAAGTTTGTAAACTCAGTAATGTAGGTAACTCTTTAAAAAAAAGTTAATTTGTAGAAAGTTTGTGAGATCAGAAAGTTATCCTGCAGAGATGGGAGAAATGAGTAGGGCAGGACTGGAGGAGGTCAACAACAAATACAAGAACATTACTTAAAAGAAAGAAAACCTTCTGGCGTTCTGCCTTGGAAGAAGATGAGTATAATTAACAGTAATTCATTATATACTTGAAAATAATTGATCTTAATCACTATAATCCAATGATGAAATCTTAAGATGATGGATGATGGATAGTTTAATTTCTGTGAGTTAATCCCTAGCAACTATAAATGAGACTCAGCATCTCACATTCTAACTCATATATATATATATATATATATATATATATATATATATATATGCAAATACATATACATATATATGCATACAAATAGATTATCAGTCAAAAATAAAAACACAAATTAAAGTGTTTCATCTTGAAAAATGAATTTATTATTCATTATTTTTACTAATATTATTATTTATCCAAATAAGAAACTCAAATGAGAAGAAAGTTAATATATAGTTTAATTCATAAAACTAGGAAATATTTTAATGATATATCCTGATTAAAATTGTCAAAAGTGAAGAATCTTTATAAAAGCATAATATAGAAGATTAATATATAAAATATACAAAAAGAATTTACAAACCTGGAAAACAGATATCTCCATGGGACAAGAACTATAAGATAAAAGAAGTAAAAAACATAAGAGATATGGCAGAAATTTGAATTGTTAGACAATTAAACAATATCTAACAATATACATGAACATATAAAGATAATTTTCCATTGATGCAGCAAGCCCACAATGTAAAAATAATGTGTCACAGTACATACAGGAAATTTATCATCACACCAGTAATTTTGTTGGCATAAATTCAGAAAAAGTTTAAGTCTATGAACTTGACACTGCCAGAATATTCAAATCATGCCAGTATTAATACAGAAAACTTGAGAAATTTGGTCATTGAAGTAAGATGTAGAAGTTTTAGTCTGTGTGGTCTCATCACCTGGGAAACAAGCAGAGAACAGTGACTTTATTTGCCTCTATAAGTGTGTGAAGTGAAATATTTTATTATATTATTTATATCATGTTAATTATGAGTCTTCCACAAGTAACACAAAAAGTAAGTTATGCATTTCACCAAAGTGATATGCTTTTTTTACATTGTCTGTCAGTTTTGTCCAACCCAAAACACTTACTTGGGTCACACAGAAGAGCCCTAAGCCCTGCCCAACTCCTGTGTGCAATAACTTGATTTGCCACTTTATTCAAGGCTCCAAGTTTGGTTCCATAAACTAAATGAGAGTGCTGGAAATGAAGGAAAGAAAAGAGGAAGGAAGTGAGGGAAGGAGAAAGGGTGGGAAGAGGAGGAGGGAGGGAGGGAGGGAGGGAGGGAGGAAGGAAGGAAGGAAGGAAGGAAGGAAGGAAGGAAGGAAGGAAGGAAGGAAGGAAGGAAGGAAGGAAGGAAAATTAAAGTACATCATTTCGCACTAAAGATATAACTCAATGGTTAATAGCACTTATTGCTCTTCTAAAGGGCCCTGGTTTGATTCTCCACACCTAGGTTCACAATCAGCTGTCACTCCAGTCCCAGGAGATGCAGTGTTAATGTCTTCTGGTCCTCTTTGTTTCTAGGCATGCACATGATACACATAACATACATGAAGGCAAAACACATATACACATAACATAGAAAGGAAGAAAGGAGAGAGAGGGGGAGTGGAGAGGAGAGGGAGAGGAGAGAGGAGAGAGGAGAGAGGAGAGAGGAGAGGAGAGGAGAGGAAGAGGCAGCAAATATATATCATGCCCCTTCTGCACTCTCAGAGCCATGAAGTCTTTCCCAAGAGTTACCATCGACTTGTTTCTGCCAAAGACTTAGCCAGTTGTAAATGATTCCAAATGTAGGCTATAACTGAGAAGTTACTCCTGAGACATAGACGTTTAGGAAATGTTTTAAGATCTAAGTTCACACTATGGTTTTTAGATGTTGCCATTTCTGCAATTGGTTTTTTCCATCTTTCTATCCACCAACAGTTTCATACACGCATATAATTTTATTCCTGTAGCTCTCTCTCATCTCCTTCCCCCTCCCATTGATAGTCTCTTTGGTATGTCTGTATATAAGCTGATATTTTGAATATAGTTTTGAATACCAATCAAGTGCACCCACCCCATAACAATTTAACACTTTAGGGACCATCAGAATGTCATGGTGAAGTGTTGATGACAAAATTTATTACAAACTTCCTTAAACTTTTGATCTTAGTAAAATATTCATTTTCTTCTGCTTTGCACATCTGAGCCACCACTAGCAAAGAGGGCATATTTTAAAGGAAAAAGCACTTGAATGCTTGACTTACCATTCTCCACAGGTTTCTGCCAACCCTTGATGACCAGGAAACATTGTAACCATAGTCCTTAGAGCTCCAAAGTAGAGCCAACCACCCTTGGTGACAGCCTCCTCCAAAGTCTCCTCAGACTTGGAAACACCATGGAAAAACTATTAGATAACTCTCTAGGGACAGTTCCATATACAGCGTACACGTGGGACATTTCTCTTCTTACCATGATGTAATTTTTTTTTTTTTAGAAATTACAGGGAAATGCTTTATTCTAATAAAAAGTACACAATGACATTTCTGATGCATGTAAGGAAGCTAACCACACATGATAGCAGTTGCTATTAGAGGCCCTGTCGCATATCCTCAGCCAAAATATCATCACCACAGTTTCTACTGTCCACCAAAGACCACCTTATGTCTCTTGCCTCTCTGGCTAGGACATCTTATTAATGAGTGGTGAGAGAGTGGTAGTGTCTTGTTCTCTTGCTGTGATCCTATTTGGTATCTATCCAAATCACATTCAAGACAGCAATATGTTTTCCTAGAAGCCAGCAGTGCTCAACATGGACTGAAGCAATAGCCCTGTGAACCAATTCTGACCAAAAAAAAAAAAAAGCTAAGTGGGGAAAGCTCAGGGAGAGGTTTTTGGTTTGGGTTTTGGGTTTTTTCGAGGGAGAGTTTATTTTAAAGGACACAGAAAGGTCGATTTTGTTTTTTTGTTGTTGTTGTTGTTTTGGGATTGTTGGTTGTTGTTGTTGTTAAAGGTTGTGGTGGTAGTGGTGGGTGTTTTCCTTTTCCCCTCCTTTTCTACTTCTTTCAGCTTCTGAAAATGTAGATGCAACAGCTGGAGAGTCATTTAACTTGATTTCAGAAGACCAAGAAGCAACTTTGAACATGGAACAGTCTTCTAATGAATGATAATAAACAAAATAGGCAGAGTGGCACTCTCACACTATGGCACTGGCCCAGTGTTCCCACTGGATTTTCCCCACTAAATCCCTCAGGTATACCATAAGAAGAGAGGCTAAGATATGTAAACCTCTCTGATGTGGCCATTTTTGTTGGTGTTCGTATTGCTACTGGAACCCTGTAATTACTTTCTCCTAAACCAAGGTGTAACAGTCTGAATGAGGAATGTCTTTAATCTGAATGAGGAATGTCTTTGATATGTTTGAATACCTGGCTTCTGGGGCAATATTGTGCTCGGCTAAGTACAACTCATGAAGGGAGAAAACAAAAAGAATTGCTTAATTCTAGAACACAGTTATTTCAATACACAAACTCTACCACTACTGTGGGTGATCGAAGATACAAGAGTCTATTTGAAGCCTTGTAGTTGAAGTAGACAGTACCATCCATTTGATACTAGCCTTGGAAATAAGAAATATATGAGAATGGGGGGATCCTAGATTCTTTCTCCTAGGTTTCAGAAAGCTGCTGAGGCCAGGCAATATATGATAGTTCTGGAGTTTCTGTGAAAAGAAAGCTCTGGGGGTCTATTGTGTGAAGCTTTGAAAGTAAATCCTGTATTTTAGAGAATACATAGAGAAGAGACAGCCTGAAAAGTAGAAGAAAATCTTTATATATAAATTGTCAAATAGTAAATTTTATTTTTAATAAAAATAAAATTGAAGTAAATATTTGCCATTTTTTTCTTTTTTTAAATTTTTTGCCATTTATTTATTCAACAAGATATTAATAAACACAACATATTCAGAATTTAAGAAAAAGTTGGGTGGTGGTAGCACACAATTTTAATTCCAGCACTTAGGAGACAGAGGAAAGTAGATCTCTGCGTTCAAGGCCATGGGGGGGGGGAGGGAGGGAGAGGAAGATGGAGAGGGGGAGGGAGAGGGAAAGAGAAAATAAAAAAAAAACACTAAGTTAATAATCTATGAAAACAAATGAAATGAAAATTCAAATGAAAATGTATAAATGAACAAGTACCTTTACACATATCAATATTTTTATCCATCAAGTAAATGCAAATCGAAATGAATTAAGGACAAATGTTTACAGGATGTTGTTACAAATTATACTTATCCAGGCAATTTGAAGTTGTAGGTTCTCCTCCAATAAACATGATTTTGCTAGCACTCAGTCATTAGCTAGGTTTTCAGTATAGGTCATGGTTTCCCTCTTGTTGAGAAATGTTTAAGTCCATTTGAAGATCTGTTAACTACTGCTAAGGTATGCACATCACTACTGTACCTTTGGGGTTATTTGCCATGCTAGTTGTGGATGTGGTTCACAGGACTCTTAGCTGGGTAGGACAGTTGATTGCCTCCCTTCTTTGGAATCTTTCATGGTTCCTTCTGGTGTCACAAAAGTTCATCCTCAGTGAGTGGGCATTGGGGTCTCTTCCAACTCAGGGGTCTGTGGGCTCTGTTTCTCTGACACATAATGTCTTAAGCGTATTCCACCTCTCATGGGATAACCAAGTGTAATAGCAGTAGGCTTTATGTTTTGGAGGTCTCATGGACAGCCCTGACCAATAACTCAAAAGAGGGTGACTCATGTCTAATGTCATGGTTTTTGTTAGGTGTGTGTGAGCTTGGATAGATAATCATTATTCTATATGAGGAAAGTTCACTAAGATTATTGCAATCTGTAAGGATTTGCTCTTATACTCACTCACCATCAAGAAAACTTTTTTTTTTCAAAATTATGAGACTACTCCAGAAAACTGTAACTAATCAAAATGCCGAGGGGTGAAGCCCAGTCCCAGTGGACATGTCTAGAGAAGACTCATGTGCCTAAGGCTCAGTAAACACTATGGAAGAAGGGAGGGCACAAAGATTGTAAGAGCCAGACAATAAGGGACTTTGCTGTAAGAGTCTGTCTCATAGTAACAGGTCATACTACATCCATAAAGTCTCACAAACATCACTGTCCAAAAGTAAGCTGAAAAAGGATGATAGGAACAAATGTATCCAACTGGATGGATGGATGGATGGATGGATGGATGGATGGATGGATGGATGAAAGCCTACAAGTCCTTAACCACACACAAAGAACCATAGACAACTGAGGAGAGCTGGGAATGGAAGAAGTGGTCTTCTCCTGGCAAGAGCCCACCTATTCATTGTCTAGTGCCAAATGGTCAGCTCTGAAGATATACATACAAGCAAAATTATATGGACTGAACAGTATAGATTTAGGAATATATATGTGCATACATATGCATCCATTTCATACATGCATGCAATAACAGTCAGTGAAAGAAAAAGGCCATGAATTTGAAGAAGAGTGGGGAAGGATAATATGGCTGGGCATGGATGAAGGAAAGGGAAGGGATAAAGCTGTCTTGTTACTATAAATGTAAAACCTTAACCAAAATGAAAAAAAATGCATTGAGATTTTTATCTTAGCCTAACAAGAGTTGCTATCATCAAGAATATAACAAAATAGTAGTAGCAAGAATGTGCAGGAAAGGTCTGGTCTGCATGACTTACTTGGAATATAAAATTGCCCCTTCCCTGTGGAAGTCAGTTCAGAAGTTTCTAAAATAATTAAAAACAGAGCTATTTACACTATGATTTGACTGTAAATTTTTGTGGTCATCTACACAAGAGAATCGAAGCCAGTTGACTACACATATATGTGAGTCCTGTGATTCTTGCTGTGCTATTTGCAGTAGTCAAGTTATAGAAGCAGCCTAGATGTTTGTCCATTAAAGGATACATGAAAATGCTGTGCACATCTACACACTTGGCACTGTATTCAGCCATAGAAATGAATACAATGATCTTGTTTTCAGGAAAATGAATGGAACTGCACATTATCATGCAGATCCAAATAAACAAAACCCAGGAATACATTCACAATTTACCTCATATACAAAGCATGTTGGATTTTCAAAAGGACAAGAAATCAAAAGGTGTGTTAGGGTTATGGAAGAGAAGAAGGGTGAAAAGAGATAAGAATTATGATGGAGAGAAAATGACCAAGTACATTTTATCTGCATGAAAAACATCAGGAAGTGCATTACCTGGAATCAGTAGTAATCATGTATTAACTTGAACTCATCAATATACATATATGTGACTAAGTTGATGGCACACATCTGTGAATCTAACACAAAGAACCACTATGAGTTCACGGTAAGCCTAAACTATGTACTGTTTTGGACTAACTTGGCCTACGTAATGAATTCCTTTCTCAAATACACACACACACACACACACACACACACACACACACACACACACACAGAGAGAGTTTCTTTTCCTCAAAATTGAGGCAAATATTGTTTTAAGCTACATGTGTGTACCAAAAAATAGGAAAAAATAGTCATATTTGTACTTCAACATGAAGTAATTAAGCAGATTTAGGTTACAACATGCTTTTAGTATTAAAGCCTTAATTGTCATTAGGAGCTATTCCTGGTGAATTCCTGAGTCATAGAGTTAATGCAAACTATATATACGGTTCAAAGTTCCAGAAACAGAATTAAAGGGCTAATAGGTCTAAGGAAGGACAATGGATATTCATCATGGTAATATGAATAATAACTATATATTTATTCTAACTTCCTTCCAAATGGAATTGTGTTCACTGTAATGACCAAAAAAGTTATAAGAATATGTAGCTTGGAAATTCTGCTAGTGTGTGTGTGTATATATATATATATATATATATATATATATACTTTAGTGACAACTTCTTCAGAGAATACAGTATGTTTTGCTGGGAGGATAAAAGTAATCCCAAACGAAGCATGAAACTTTGAGTTTTAGAGCAAGGATACCAAGAGAAATCTTGTTTTGCTTCAAAAAAGTAATTGAGTTCCCTCCCTTAGCACAGTCCAAGTCCCCAGTGACACACACTGCTCCATATGAACACCTAATGCCCTTTCCATTTGCTGGGCCAGTAGGGGAAAACAGAAAATGTTCCATTCCACATTAGCTCTCTGTGTGGGTCACAAAGAATAGATCATGATTAATGAGACAGTCCCTTACAGGGTCCCAAGTGTTTCTAGTGAGATTGTATTGTTTATTCACACTCAACTGTATATTCCTGCATCAAAATAGCATTCCGTTTAGATCTCTTAGAGGCCTTGACTTATGTGGTTTCCATCTGCCTGCTTCTTTTTGCTAAAATGTTAGCATTACATAGTCAGAGTTTCAGTATTTTAAGAAGATCATGAAGTTCAGTAAATCAGTGTTGAATGAATGAACATATAAACACTTACCTTAGGGGCAGATTTCTTATTCATCTATCATATTATCTATCTATCTGTCTGTCTGTCTGTCTATCTATCATCTACCTATCTATATACCATCTATAACATCTTTCTATCTATATGTATATGTATGTGTACATGTATAAATCCCAACTTGAGATCAAATGACATCAGTGTGCATATGTGTGTATGTGTATGCAAAAGGCAATGATAATCATCTATCGCAAAACAATCTAACATTTTTTTAATTAGGAGGAATGTACAAAAGTACAACAAAGTCGATGGTCTGGTGGGAGAATGACAAATTTATTTTCATCACACCTGACTCAAGAAGCTACTTTCCCTCTGCAAAGTGGCAAATTCAATGTGACATTCTTCTCACAGCAGGTACCAGGAGAAGCAGACATTCCACAGCTTTGAAAACAATGGCTTTAATAATGATTTTTTTCTTACTGCAACTTTGAGCAACATGAACAGTGTCATTTTTTTCTGCACATATCTAGGAAGGGCTAATTTAAGAAATAGACATTCCCAAGCTTACTGCTTCCTGTGAGTCATAAAAGTTTTAATGCTTCCCACTCTATTTTAGTTAAGCCTCATATGAACCTTGCCATGTGTGTGATTTATGAAAGGCTTCCGCCAATGGAATGATGAACTCTTCACAGCTTGATCTCTAAACAAGCTCTTTGAGAGAGATTTACCTGTTAAAGGATATTTTATGTTATAGTATAATATTATTTCAACCTCTCCTGTGTACCCCCCCTTCTCTCAAGATCAGGAAATATTTATGTATGGGATTTCAGGGCTGGCTATTTGGTATGAGACTATTAGAGATGGGTGGCTCTTCACTACGGAAGGCTATTTTTCTCACTCCCAGCATTTGTTAGTAACCTGAAGTTCTTTGTATAGGACTGGACCCTGTGAGATATTATGAGATCTTCCCTGTTAGCATATTTCTTAGTGCCCTCCTTCTTCAGGCTTATTTGGGTAACCTATTAAGACTATAGCTGCTGTGGATCTTGGATCTTGGAGAAGAACCATTTTAATAAAGGAATGTAATTCCTCACTGCTTTATAAATATTTGTCCTTATGTCTCCAATTAAGCTATCACCCATCAACAAAGAAACCTCTCTTTGCGCTAGATGGAGATCATAGCAGAAAACACAGATTTTCAAAATCCATGGAATAAGAGATCACATGATGATACCCCCAACTTATTCATCTACAACACAAAGTCTGCATCTAGAGCTCAAGGAAACATCTCAGAAGCAGAATTAAGGAAGAGGCAGAGGAACAGGATATCTGTCTTGAGACTGCATCTCCTGGAAATGTCAAGGAAGCTACGCCCATGAAGCTTGAAGTTACTTTTACTCTTTTGTTTTGTTTTGTTTGTTTCTAAATGTTGGTTGTTACCACAAGGTCTTAGAAGAAAATGATACTTCAGCAGCCAAAGTCCTGCTGTCTTCTGACAGTGAGGACCAACAGTGACTGAAGATAGTTATGCTGCTATAGACTTAGTGTCCCTCACCTACACAGTTCACATCTGAGAATATTTGAGAATGCTCACAACAATTTGACGTTGGGACTTTTAGAGGCAATGGAGTCCTGAAAGACCTGCTCTCTCCCTCTATCACTTTGTCCCTTCCCCTTTCATCTTCCCTCCCTTCACATGCACAAAGCTACACTTGGAAAGTGCCCATCTATATGGAACCCAGAAAACAGCCCGTTATGGACCTTAGCAGGCTGCAACTCTGAGCTTGAGCTCAGAGCTTCTAAAGTGAGAGAAAAGTAAAATGTATTTGGCTTATGCATTTATCCAATCTTTGGTACTCTGTCATAGGAGCCTGAGTAAATTGAGCTGTGAGTCAACTATAGTCAACTATCCAAACCCATCAAAGCACATTTTTTATGAGTCATCTATAGAAGGAATCCCTGTGGGTCAGGAGCTGAGCATCCTATAATATCTGAGATCAGATGAACATAACTGTTCCTTCTTCTCCAGAAAGGAAGCAGTTATCATCTTGTAATTTTGTTTCATTTCCTTCCTTCTTTCCTTCCTTCCTCCATCTCATTTTGGTTTGTTGTTTTATATATAATCAAGCTAGCTTCCACATATAGAAGTAGATATTATCAATCTATGAGAAAATGGAAATTCTAAAAAAACTCCAGTGAATCAAATGTAGGTAATTATGAAGTGTTGTACCAAATAAATTAAACAATGGTGGACTCCTGAAAGACATTAAACAAGAATGTAATTTGTCCAAATAATTGAACACAAATTGTTACTCTCAGAGAATCTTTTCATTTTATTTTTTTACTTATTCATCTTATATCTGCTCACTGCCCACTTCTGGTAACCCCCTCCCACAATCCTTCACCCATCTGCCTCCCTTCTTCTCTGAGTCCTTAGAGTTCCCATGGGTATCCCCACCTCCAGTCCTGGCACTTCACTTCCTCTCCCACTGAGGCCAGAGAAGGCAACTGAGCTAAAAGAATATATCCTATATACAGGCAACTGCTTTTGGGATAGCCCCCACTCCGGTTGTTCTGGAACCACATGAAGACCAAGCTGCACATCTGCTACATATATGTACAGGGGCTCTCAGAAAGTTTGACCTAGATTTTTCCAACACTTTACCTCTGATCAACAGTCCTGTGTGATCAAATAAATCCTAATACATCGTTCTCTGTGTTATATAAGCATGCAGCTTTGTGGTATAAGGCAAAACTCTCCCCTATAACTCTAATACATTGAAAAGTAACTATCCCAAAATTCCATGTCCTTTTTAAAATTCAAGCATGAGATGTTGTTTGTTGCAGATACAATGAGATCCTGCTTAGTGATGGGAGGAACAATACAGGAGATAGTGTTACACCATGGCAGAGTCAGAGCTCTGAATGCTGTGTCTATGCATAAAAGGGGACTGATGATATACAATGTCCAGCTCACTAGAAACTGATCCTCCTTCAAGGACCAACTCTGCAAACAGACTTCCTAACTCCAGCTCCACCTATAGACTTTGAAAGAGAATAAATACCTTCTTTGGTTCATGGTTCTAATTGGCCATATTCTTAAAAAAAAAAAGCAAAAACAAACAATTATAAGTACCATAGAGATCTGAAATATCCCATCATACAAAAGTTAGCACACAGTAAAATGAGGTAAGCTACAAGGCTGCAAGAAGCATGGATAGCTCCTACGTTAGTGTTACTATGAAAGGAACACTGCTTTATGATTCCAAATGATGTGTCATATTCAAAAAGGTGAACTCTGAGAATACCCTATACTCATCCCCAGCACTGAGAAAGGCAGAATTCACTAAACCGTCAGTAGATATAGAAATCTGGTACTTACAGACTTCTCTATAATGCTACCAACCATCAGGAGACATAGAGATAAGGTATGTAGAGAAGTCTCTATATTTACCTGAATTCAATTTCCATATCCAGTCACCAGCAGAAGTTGAAACCAATAGGTTGATGCTATATGAATTATACACACATATGTTATATGTGCATGAATAGCTGAATTTATGTGGAACTTGGAACTATATGCACTGCCTGCCTTAGGCTTTGTAGGAGACTAGGGGTGAAGATGGGCTCCTGGCTGTAGCATATTCTTTAGAATCACAGAGTATGAAGAACTGAGTGAAATGTTCATTATTATAACTATGTATATAACACTCTGAAAGATCCCTGTTCCTTGCGTTCACTGACTCAACCAACTGGCTCCCTTCATTCTCCTTATAGCATTTACCTGATGTTCACATAGCTGAACATTTAATTAAAGACTTTAGCAATGTAATTCTATTCTTCTTGACTCTAGTATTTTCGTGAGTAGCATGGCAAACATGATTCTTGTTTTTGATTCTGGAATAGTGCCTTACTTAAGTTCAAGAAAAAACAATGTGACTAAATACGCTATTGACTGGTCATTTTGGACTATCAGTTCATCCATCATTTCAAATGTCTTCCTTAATCTGTTGGATTAAACTTTTTGAATAGGTATAGAGAGCCCATTTCTCTCAATTACTCTATTGGTTATTGTGCATCTATTTTTTAGCTCTCAATTTTTTATAATGTATCTTCTCAATTATTTTTGATAAACTGTTTATTCATTTGCTTTTCTTCAGTTTCCCATGAAATATTTTTAAGTTCATTCTGAAATAATAATAAAAAAATCTTCAAGAATTTTGAACTCTCTGGAAGAGTTATTTTTTCATTTTGTAATTATAATTACAATCATGCTCTTTGGGATAATCTTCCAATTCTTTCTGACAATATTTTGCATAAATACATTTGTTCTTGTTAATGTACTATAGATTCCTGGGAAGTAAAAGGCTGTTAATCATGTATATTTGAGTATGCTGCCAACTGGAAGAATCGGTTTCTGATACATTTAGATTGTAGTTAATAGTTCATTGATGTTTGGCTGAATAATAAACTGAAATTATCTTAGAATTATGAGGCACTGGGTAAAATGTAAGAAAAAAGTAGAAGTCTCAGTTTCTATAATATTAATCTGTGTCTTCCATTAAATATTGTTATTTCAAATATGTATAAATATATAAATAATGATAGGAATCCAATTTTGGAATAACAAAATTGGATTCCATTCTGAAACTCGAAGATAAACAATGAACTATGGAATACACTATAATAGGTTACATGAACCTAAACCCAGACACATTCCATGTTACTCATCCCTTTTGGCCCTTACTTGAAATGCATACATAAGGAAACAGGAAGTTTCCTCATTGTTGTCACTTCTTATTTCCTTCTTACACTTCCTTTCCTTCTAGAAACATTCATTACTGCCTTGTGGTAGAAACTTTCATAAACTCTTCTTCTAGTCTTCTGAGTCTACTATGAAAGATGAGTGCATAGTGAAGATGTTTGGGTCATTCTCAGAGTTTTTATTCCATAATTAGCCAAGGATTAAACAAACATAATTCCAATAACAAACAGGTGGACAGGAGTTTGTAGGTGTAAGATTGATACATGTTTACTCTAGGTTTACATGTAGAATATTCACACCAAGTGGTCTTTTTAACACTGTGAGTCTGGGTTGCTTGGGAGAGTTCTAACAGCATCAGAGAAACAGCTGAGCATTCCAAGGCCTTCAAAGAATGGGCAAATGATAAAGGAAAGAATGCCTTCTCTACGTTTTCAAAAATGTCTCTACATATAAGTTTTTACAGAAAATTTGAATTCATCTTAAATGTCCTTTAGTCATTTTATCCCTTCTCCTGTGGAACTCTGAGCCTAGATAAACTGTCTCAATTGTCATCTACTTTCTCCCACCAGACAGGATAGGAGGACTTGGGCAGACATTGCCTACACTGACCCAGTTGTACATCATTCCATCGATATCTTGTCCTGAATCCTGATATTTAATATCTGGTCCTTTTATACTGCCTGAACTTAGAAACTGACTTCTGCTTTCTTTGTTACCGATTTTATCTACTTTTCTGTTTATTTTATAAGCAAAATAACAACCCTCTTTTGGAGAAATACTACAATAACCATGCCAACCTGTGCAGTTAGGATGGTAATCTAACCAAGAAAAAATTTTTTTAAAGATTTATTTATTTGTTATATGTAAGTACACTGTAGCTGTCTTCAGACACTCCAGAAGAGGGCATCAGATCTTGTTACAGGTGGTTGTGTGCCACCATGTTAACCAAGAAAATTTAAGGGTTAGTGCTACAACTACTCCAGTGCAGTCTGCTTGTTAGGCCTAAAGCCTGAAAGCAGTCATGAGACAAAGAATTTCACAGAAACAGCCTCCTGGAACCTTGGCATTCTTATAGCCTGTATACTCAAAACCTGTCCCCGCTTTAGTCTGGCATGTGGATCCATGTGCTTTCTTTCAGTATTGTTTTATTATAAGTGCCTTTAAGGACTGATTTTTGACATAGCTAAGCCTCCACCAGTGTTCCAATGGTTCCTAGAAAATCCTTGAAGCTGAGCCTGAGCTTGGAACTCAGTAAGAATGTTGCCTATTCAGTAGCATTCCCTTGTGTCCTTGTGTCCTGTCTGTCTGTCTGTTTGTTTGATTTTTTCTTCGAAGACAGGGTTTCTCTGTGTAGTCCTGGCTGTCCTGGAACTCACTTTGTAGACCAGGCTGGCCTTGAACTCAGAAATCCACCTGCCTCTGCCTCCCAAGTGCTGGGATTAAAGGCCACAACTCCCTGCCCTTGTGTCTAGTCTGTTTGAAACTAATTAGGCATTACAATTTACTCGATACAGAGCTAGAAAAGCTCAGGGCTAGTCTGCATAGTAATTACTTAGGACAATAGCCGAGTCACACCCAAACACAGGAATACACAATGGCCTAGCAAATAGGTGGGTTGTCTCATGAAAGAGTTAGTGGAAGGGAATTCCCCTGGTAGTTTTCTTCACTAGGCCCAGAGGAATAGCACAATCAGGTATTTACTAAAGAACCCCTGTCTTGAAAACAAAACAAAAAAAGAACCCCTGGTGGTGGGTTTAACAATAGACTAGCTTTGCATCAGAGCATTCACCTGGCTCCATTCTCAGTGGTAATTGTGGCCTGGCTCCTGCCATCTTTTTATGTATGCATTCTTTTTGTTTTGTGTCAATGTAACTTGGTGGGTATGTTCACCTGGTTTTTCTTGGTTTTCTTCTGTATTAAATGTCTGGTGTTCATTTGGACATTATATTCAGATCCAGCACACTCCCTTATGTCCTTATGTCATGTCTGTTTGTCACCCCATTCTCCCCAACTCCTTGCCCACCTGCAACCAGAAACTCATTCCCCACAGATAGGAGACCCAATAGAGGTTAGTTAGACTGCATCAGGCTAATACCCAACCACAGTGCTAAATGAAATAGATTCATACTCAGTTTCTCGAAAGCAAGTGATCTCCACCTTTGGTAAGCCAAAGTCTGGACTACGAGATGGGCACAAAAACAACCCAATGTGCATTCTTCACATAGAACATGCAAATTTTCCATGGGGCAGAGACTTCCTAGTTCTTACATGTGTCAATGAAATCCCTGAACTTAGGTTTAGCCTTTGAATGCTTATTTTCTCTAAATCCTCAGGTTGTTGTTTTTTTTAAGGTTCTAGTTAGTTTTACAGTCAAATTGACACAAACTAGATTTGCCTGAGAAGGGAGTCTCAACTAAGGAACTGCCAAGATCAGATTGGCCCATGGGCACATATGTGAGAGACTTTCCTGATGATTATTTTAGGAAGGCGAGCCATGCTACTGTGAGAAGCACCACTCTTCATGCAGGTGTTTCTGGGCTGGATGAAAAAGCTGGATAATCATGAGTAATTAGCAATGCTATTAGTAATGATAGCATGCAATGTAATGTACGACCTCCTTTCAGGGACCCCCACTCGAGTCTTGGGAAAGGACCCACCCAAGGAAACATGAGAGCCCTTCTTGTTGCAAAAACACGATGTGGTTTAATGACAGAGCTCCGGGCCCATACGTATCTCACACAGGAGGCAGAGGAATCGACCACGAGGTTCGAAAGCTAGGGGTATTTATAGAAAGAGGGTCGGGGGCTAGGGGGAATTGGCGCAGTTTCAACCAATTGGCTCATTTGAACATCAGCAAAAATAATTACACATTAGCAGAAATGTATGTGCAAGTCAGGATGTCAGGAGACCTGAGGGGAAAATGCTTATCTAGGTCAGTGGAACATTTAGTAAACATATAACTTCAAACTATGTCAGGAAAGCAACGGGCAGAAGGAGGTACTGGGCCAGATGGCTGATGACTCAGCCAAGATAGCCCAGTCTAGTTCCTGCATTCTTCTTTTATCTTTATGGCCAGTCAGTCCCAGGAATGTTTTAACAACGGGCCTGCCTGGACGTGCTTGGGCCTGTTTCACTATGTTTTCAGTCTCAGGCTTCTAAGCTTGCAAACAACTTTTTCTTTGGACTATTTGACATAAGTTACATAAATCAGGCCTCAAATTTTATCTTAAATTTCATTTCCCTTCAGTTCCTCTATGATTTTCACTTCCAGTATCTTGCTTGAGTTCCTGCCTTGACTTCCTCTGATGATGGACTGTAAAATGTAAGCCAAACAAATTATTTCTTTCTTCCAAGTTGCTTTTGGCTATGGTATTTGTCACAGCAACAGAGTGAAACTAGAACAGACAACATTGCCATATATTTAAGGAAAATCCATTAAGTAGATCATATCATCTGTTGCAGAGCTGGACATGTACATACATATGTCTATGAATTTGGGTGTATGTATTTGCATGTGTATGGCATATGTGCGTGGCATATATGCAACTTTTGTGCTGCTGTCTTTGCTTGTTCATCTACAGATGCTAAAGGGTAACCCCATATTTCTTTCTTTATCATTCTGTCATATTTCTTTGAGGCAGGGTCTCTCCTTGAAATTGAACTGTGTTTTACAGATAAGTTAACAGGTAAAATAAATACCCAGTGATCCCTGCTCCTCCACCATTACACCACAGGAATTAGACATGTGCTTGTCCATGCCTTGTATTTTACATGAGTGCTGGGATCCAAATTCAGGTCCTAATGCTTGGTCAGAATGTACACTTACCCACTCCATCTCTCCAGACTCATGCTATGAACCTTTCTAGTAGCCAGAGTCTTTCTGAAAAATACCAGCTGATGACTCTGATATAGCTCCAGCGCTCTGAATTTTGAAATTTTCACACAATCCTCTGTTTACAACCGCATTGTCCTCTGTTGAAGATTTGTGCACCTGCCTTAGTATATCCCGAAAGGAGGCCTTCCACAGCCTCTCATATATGTCTGGTAGTTCTTTTCTTTGAAGATTTAAACTATTCTTTCTTATGAGAAAATCTATTCTCATTTGTATGCCCTTTTAGTTGATCATGGTGGTTAATCAACTTTAAACCATAGTTATTGAAATAAAAAGAAAACATGAAGAGGAACATTCATTTCAATAAATGTAACTCAGAGAAGACAAAATCACACTTTTCTGGCTACTTAAATCATCTTTATCAGACTTGATACAGGGGGTTTAATTTGAAATGATAAAAAGCATTGGCGTAAAATTGGTCTTTTTGTATTTCACAGAGAACAGAGGTCAGCAGGAAAAGCTTATCTCTCATAGACATTTATTCTCAAGTGGAGAAATCTGCATACCAAAGTCTTCTTGTCTTTGTAAAAATACTGCTTACCACTCAATGGTCAGTTAATTTATGTAAAAAAAAAAGGTATCATTTAATATCATTGAACACAGGAATGACTTCTAGACAAATTAAAACTCAATAAATTTTAATACAATTATAACCCACTCTAAAATCTTTTACTTATAAATTTTCCATTATTTTCCTCTAAATAATTTAGAATTAAAAATCAGTGAGAACATAAAAATCATTAAAATTTTTCTCCTTAGATTTTGACCATCATTCAAGTTGTTCTGGGAACAAACATATGCCATATTTTAAAAAGTAAAAAATAAATGTATTCTTTAAATTGTTGCAATGATGCCTTTAATCCCAGCACTTGGGAGGCAGAGGCAGGTGGATTTCTGAGTTCAAGGCCAGCCTGGTCTACAAAGTGGGTTCCAGGACAGCCAAGGCTACACAGAGAAACCCTGTATCGAACAAACAAAAACAAACAAACAAAAAACAAAACAAACAAACAAACAAAAATTTGTTGCAATGAGAATGAATGTATGTTGATGATTATGTGATATTCATGTATACAGTGTGTGTGGTATGTGTGTTTGGGGTGTGTGTGTGTGTGTGTATGTATGTGTGTGTATATGTATATTTGTATGTATATATGTATGTACATATGGTATATCTCTGATAGTATTATGTATTTGGTGTGCATGTGGTATGTCTGGTATACATGTATTTGGTGTGTCATGTGTGTTGTATGTGTATATGTGATCACAGTGCATGCTTGATAGCATCTGTGTTTTTGATGTGTATGTGATGTGTGTTGTGTGTTTATCCATGCATGTGCCTGGGTAGGATGTGTTCACTCATATGCCCTTCCTACTAGCAAAGAACTTTAGAAGTGTTATGTTGCAAAATTTACTCTTTGAGAAATAATGTTTAAATCCAGTGGTGGAAAACCTCATAAGGAGAAATAGTTTACAGTCAAAATTATAACTTTAACCCAGGCCCTATTTTGGCCAGTTAAAATAAAAATTACTTGCACCTTATAGGCTATGCATTTGGCAGCTTTTTCATGAGACATTTATGGTGCACAGGACATTAAGTGTTTTTAACAGAAGATTTACTTATTCCCTGGTTTCTCTCAGTGTGCAGTGGGTACCATGTAGGATGGAGATCATTATTAACAAGTAGGCCTCTATCTCTCCCCGTGTCGTTAGCACAATGAAAGTTTTATCTTTCACATAGATAATAAATAATAAATACTTCCTGAGAACTCTGAATTGCCTGTTTACGCTCACTGCCCAGAGTACTCCTTCTGTGGATTTTGTACCTGTGTCTTAGATCACATGTTTCTGGAGGAGTCCATTAAGTTTAATATTTCTAAAATGTAAGCAATAAATACATTAGCTTGATGCCAACTGTTGGAACATATAATGGGTACTATGGATTTAATTGCATTAGCGCTAAATTCCAAAGCCTGTGGTCTTAGTAACATCAACTTCCTTTTCCTTTTGTAAAAAGGAAATTGCACACTCTGCAATTCTAGATCATTTCTATAGTTCTAGAGGCTGATCACAGGAGACCATTAGTGCATCACATCTGGAGAACAGGTAAACATAAGAGAAGCATGCAATATCTATGTGATACTGATACATAGAGAGGCAAGGGGATCAAGGACATCTATGCTATTGGCATTTGATAAATATTGCTTGTGTGAAATTACATACATACACTCTGGACATTGGCTCCCATGAGAGAGGATTTTACCATGAGTCTGTGTGGTACTAAGGATAGAGGTATGCTGAGAGCTTCAGGAGTTCTTAGCTTTTGTACAGAGAGCAAGGTTTCTCTAGGGCAAGTTACTGCACACTTCCCATGCCCAGTGTTGTCATCAATGAGATGGAAATGATAATATTTGCTTCACAAACTTTCTATGAGGAAAAATGATAAGATAGCACACAAGTAGATTACAGTGAGTATTCAAAAGTAGTGGGGATATACCAAAGTCTTGTAACAAAGGAGTTTCTGCACACATGGAAATGAAACTACCTAGGATCTCTTTTGCAATTAATCCACATACAATACAAATAATGGTATTTGTAGGATGCAATAGTGGGATGTGGTATATGTGTACATTGTGTAATGATCAAATCAGGGTAATTAGCTGTTCTCCATTCCCTATAGCCTTTCTATGTAAGAACATTTTACCTATTCTTCCTCAGTTATTTTTCTTTCTTTTTTATTAGATATTTTCTTTATTTACACTTCAAATGCTATCCCCTTTCCTAGTTTCCCCTCCAAAATTCCCCTATCCCCTCCCCCCTTTCCCTGCTCACCAAAGCACACACTCTCAATTCCTGGCCCTGGCATTCCCATATACTGGAGCATAGAACCTTCACAGGACCAAGTCTCACTCCTCTCATTGATGATTGACTAGGTCATCCTTTGCTACATATGCAGCTAGAGATATGAGTCCAGCCATGTGTTCTCTTTGGTTGGTGGTTTAGTCCCAGGAAGCTCTGGGGTTACTGGACTGGTTAGTTCCTATTGTTGTTCCTCCTATGGGGTTACAAACCCCTTCAGCTCCTTGGGTACTTTTTCTAGCTTCTTCATTGGGGACCCTGTACTCAGTCCATTGGATGACTGTGAGCATCCACTTCTGTATTAATCAGGCAGAGCCTCTTGGGAGACAGCTATAGCAGGCTCTTGTCAGCAAGTTCTTGTTGGCATCCACAATAGTGTCTGGTTTTAGTGGCTGTTTATGGGATGGATCCTCAGGTGGGCAGTCTCTGGATGGTCATTCCTTCAGTCTCTACTCCTAACTTTGTCTCTGTAAATCCTTCCATGGATATTTTGTTATCCCATCTAAGAAGTATTGAAGTATCTACACTTTGGTCTTCCTTCTTGAGTATTGTGTGTTTTGCACATTATATCTTGGATATTCTGAGCTTCTGGGCTAATATCCACTTATCAGTGAGTGCATATCGTGTGTGTTCTTTTGTGATTGGGTTACCTCATGGGTCTTCATGTGTGCTGACAGTTGTACATACATGGTTTGTTTATGTAATAATGTATATATTTTACTTTACATCCCTCTTTTAGGGAATGTTCTCCTTGCTAAGATTAATGACTTCATCATAATCAGAAACTGTGCAATTCCGGGAAGTGAGAATATAGATGGTATCTTAGTCAGGGTTTCTATTCCTGCACAAACATCATGACCAAGAAACAAGTTGGGGAGGAAAGGGTTTATTTGACTTACATTTCCATACTGCTGTTGATCACCAAAGGATGCAGGTCTGGAACTCAAGCAGGTCAGAAAGCAGGAGCTGATCGTGGAGGGATGTTCTTTACTGGCTTGCTTTCCCTGGCTTGCTCAGCCTGCTCTCTTATAGAACCCAAGACTACCAGCCCAGAGATGGCACCACCCACAAGGGGACCTCCCTTCTTGATCACTAATTGAGAAAATGCCTTACAGGTGGATCTCGTGGAGGCCCTTCCCCAACTGAAGCTCCTTTCTCTGTGATAACTCCAGCTGTGTCAAGTTGACACAAAACTAGCCAGTACAGATGGTATTCCTTAGCAAAATACTAATGCTTAACCTAAAACTGTGGGAAAGAATGTTGAAACCATGAGTTCAAGAATGTAAAGACCAATGTAAGAACTGTTCTTTATAGGATTTCTCACCTATGCAAAAAACAAGGATGCAATGTCACCTGAAAGAACAGAGGCAGCAGCACTAATGAGCCAGCTTTGTCTGAATGATATTAAGGAAGGAGATGAAGAGATTTGGGAAGTCGTGATCTCAAGGCAAGATACCACCCAGCTAAGAGTATTGTTCGCATTTGCAGTTAAACAGGGAATTGTTTGGACTTTTAATCTGGAATGAACTAGAATCCAGAAATGTAGGGCACACTTGTGATTCAGATCTGGAGGCTGGAAGACATAGGTTAGGGATAACTCTGGAGTATGTGCCAAGGAAAAGTTGTGGGTTCTTCCTGGTACTTGGTTGCAGCTTGGGTTCAGATGCAGGTGAAATTCTTAGGCTTTTTTTTTTTTTTTTTTTAAGATGGAGGCCAGTCCTAAGCTCCTAAAATGGAGTAAGTTTGGTTTCTCACATTCACTGAATAAAATGACAGCTTTTTCAACAAACATACTTGTGATACTCAAATTAGATCTATTTTTCTCACCCTGTACAAAAATTCAACCGAAACTGGATCAGAAACCTTAATTTAAAACTGGAAATATTGAAACTACTAAAGGGAAAACACAAGTCATTGCTGTAGGCCAGAAAGTTCAGGGTAGAACCCCAACACACAGGAAAATAAGAAGTGACATGTGAAATTTACCGCAGTCTTTCCAGGTAATTTTTCTAAAATCTTATATTCCAATGAAGAGGAAACAGAATCCAAGCCTCAAAATTATCTACTAATATTCACTAGGGGTCCAAAGTCTTTCTGTGCCTAAGATTTTGCTAATATAAGATGAAACCCAGACATCTGCTAGGTAAGCATGCATTCAATGCTTACTAATAAGGACCAGCAATTGCTGTGTCTGCACACTTCACTATGCAGAGTAGCCACCTTTTCCTAACTTGTCCCCACAGTATGTAGAGGCAGGCTTTGTTCTCCCATATCTTCTAAATACATTGAGTGAACTCAGAAAAATCTGGCTTTCACCTTCATGTTCTCCTCTATCCTTTCACTTTGAGAATCCACTGTATGATTCTAGACTTTGCCAGGATCTTTTAGATGGGAGTTTATTTTTCTTGCAAAGTTCAGACTCTATCTAAGGTCATCTATGAAGAAAGCTGTCCTGTCATTAACAGTGCCTGAGCTTTCACTTTAGGCTATTTCTAGTGAAGTGGGAGAGGGAAGGGCAAGAAGGAGGACAAAGCCAACTGGAGTTGGAGAGAGAGAGAGAGAGAGAGAGAGAGAGAGAGAGAGAGAGAGAGAGAGAGAAACAGGTGAGAGATATAACACAAGTAAGAAAGAACATGAGGAAGAAAGTGGGATCAGAGGAAGGACAGACACAGGAGGTAAAGCAGGAAAAGAAAGAAAGGAAATTTAAACTGTGTGAAAGAACATAGTTAAAAATCTCAGTTGCGTCTTATCTGTGAATAGCAAATGCCTAAGATTTTAGAATACCAAATTCTCTTAATTTTGCAAAATCAAAATGTTCCTCAGTGAAATTTCACCTTCACTGAATAAATAGAGAAAGCATAAATCTTGTCGTTAAAAAGTTTGATTTGTTATCTGAAAGCTTAACAGCATATCTATCATAAAAGGACTTTATGCTGTCAGTGTTTAAAACCTCATGTTAAACATGTCATTCCTAATGGCAAGATAAGTCAATTTAAAATTGATTTTGAATTGAGGAAAATTGGGAAGGAATTCACTGGAATCATTATGTTGTCAAGAATTCTTCATATTTTCAGTAATTCCAAGGCTAATTATTTTGTTCCAAGATTATGCCAACTGTATGTCTCTTTTTCCATGACTTTTCCCTCTTGACAACCTCAATGTTCTTTCTGAGAGATCAACAAGGGGCTGAAAAGGACACTTCATCCTGGCATGGAGGGCATAACAAAAATGTCTACCAAACTTCATTAAACCTAAATAGTTCTAGGGTTCCCACAATCATCCCAGACCACAATTATCTATGGTTTGGCCGCATACAATAAACTAACAGATGGAAACGTCACTGTACTCAAATGCGTACACACACAATTGAATAATATCTCTTAGCTAGCAACAAAATCTCTCCTTAGACTTTTGCTTCCTGTATCCTATTGTCTCAGACCACCAGTTTTCAAAACAATCCATTTAAGCGGGATCTTCCAAATGTCCATGTAAACCAAGAAACCATGCATTTGTCTTTGTTTGGAATATAGATTATCCATGTAATTGTTGAGATGATGTTTTTTATGATGCACAGGGATCCTGAATACAAAGACACAACAAAGCCAGAGAGAGAAGGCTATCTGAAGAGATAGAATTTATAATCATCTTTACTTAAACAATAGAAGATCAATGATGGTCAGCCACACCAGAAGCTAGGATAGATTCTTCCAACACTCCACAGGGCATAGCTTACTGATACCATAATTCTGAGTTTCCAGTCCCCTTGACTAGGAGAAAATTAACTTCTGTTTCAAACCAGTGGCAGCATTTTATGACAGCAGTTCTAGGAAACAAATGCATACCCTATACCCTATGTATAGTTGTTGCATACCCTATACCCTATGTATAGTTGTTGCATACCCTATACCCTATGTATAGTTGTTCCCTTTGATGAGAAGGACATTGAGAACATGATGGCACCAACTCCTCGGAAAGGTAAGATATCACAAAATAAGTTGAGGAACACAGAGAAGAGTGTGTTTTCTGATTGCCTGTCTGTCAGTATTTCACTGAGTATATATCTTTCCATGCTCTAGCTGTTTCTTAATCCACTTATTTATTATGCCCTAAACATCAAGAGGCAGTGTAGTCATGTAACTTATGGCCATTCTATCACCAATCCTGTGAGGTGCCAAGCACATGGAAACTGTCCATAAATATCTGTGGAGGAGAAGCAAGGGGAGAAGAGGCCAAACGCCCTACAAATGAAGTTGAATCTTCCTTCTTGCTTCAAATTTGTTTCCCCAAGCTCTGAAGACATTGGGGGGAAAAAAAAGAAAAAAACACTTGCAACGCACGACTCTCTTTACAAATTTACTGAAGAGTAACTCAGCCTCTTATTGTAATATATAATTTACCACTTGTGTTAGGAGGTCATTAAATTTTATGACATCTATTATGTTCAACATTAGGGAAAGGAAATAATAATAGAGTCTCAGTGCTATTTGGGACTTCAAAATAATCTTTCCCATGTTACTTTTGTATACATTAGAAAAACACAAGTCTGAAGAAAAATGACAAAACCTGTGTGCCCCAACTCCTAGCTTGGCGGTTTGCATGCTGAATCACATTTTATTTCAGGACATCAGACATGATGTCTAAGAGGCTTTAAATGTCCAAGATATACATGTTTATCCATGAATTGGTGTCACTTCACATTATAAAATGTTAAGCCCCCTTGGTCTTGTGAAAATCATATACCCCAGTACAGGAGAATGCCAGGGCCAGGAAGCAGGAGTGGGTGGGTTAGGGAGCAGGGTCAGGGGAAGGGTATAGGGGGCTTTGGAGATAGCATTTGAAATGTAGATAAAGAAAATATCTAATAAAAAAAAGGAAAAAAATTATAATGTTTAGCCTTAATTACATCTGTTTTCCCCCAAGTTATCTCTAGTGGAGCCTAGTCTCCTTATTTAAATGTATTTTTTTCTTTGAGAATTTCATACATGCATGCAATGTATTATGATTATACCTACCCCTTCAATCTTCCTTCCAACTCTCCCAGGTACCTCCCAACACATCCTATGTCTTTTTGTTTCTCATTTTCTTTTGTGTATATGTGTGTGTGTTGCCTGTGTCTATGTCTGTGTGCCATGTGTATGAAACGCTCTTGGAGGTCAGAAGGTTTCTGATCCTGAAGACTGGAGTTACAGACTGTTGTGAGCTGTCAAGTGGCTGCTGGGAATTGAATTCAGGTCATCTAGAAGAACAGTCAATGGTCTTAACCACTGAGACATTATCTCTGGAGTCCTTCCTGTTCTCTTTATGCTTTAAGTGTATTCCATTGAATCTAATTAGTGATACCCATATCTGATTGTGTTCTTCATGATATTGCTGATCTCACATTGAATAATGTTTAGTGTTTTGTGAAATCTAGAACAATTTCTTCTACCCAACATCTGGGGCGATGAGAAAATACTTTCTTGGTCTTCAGCCTGTCTAACCACACAGCTCTTTCAGACCGCAGCATAGACCCCTTCCTCTGGAATTCCCTAAGCACAGATCTCTCCAGTGTCTTCATGCCTGTTGGAGAAAACGCAGGTGCTGTCCAACTAATTGTCCTGTAAAACTGTTCCCAACCCTTTTGCTTTTTTATCTAACTTAGGAAAAAAATAAATGTTGATATATCATTATGGTAGAAACCCACATCTTTAATTTTTAACCATAGGAGAAACCACCTATAACTTACCAAAGGTTTTTGTTGTTGTTGTTGTTGTTGTTTGTTTTTGTTTTTGTTTTTGCATAGACTATTTGATTTCATTTTAAAGATCATCAAACTTGACCCATTGAAAGAAAAAAAAGACAATCAATTTTGCCCCAAATTCAGTGACAAATTAAAACCTCATATGCATTAAAATGTTCTCAGACTTTATTAAGGAACAAAGCTGTTTTAAGCAGCCTCCTTTTAGTACACTCTAATACCTGGCCCATAAATTCCCTCTGTTTACTGATAAATGGCCATAATTTAAGTAACATTGGGATCCATTTTCCAGGCTTTTTATTAGCTTCTCTAAATTGATTAATGTTTCATAAACTCTGCTTGAGGGAGAAAAAAAGATAGTAATTGTAGTTTTGGTGAATGCGTTTAAAAATGTGAATTTCGCTTTACACGATGAGAACATAGCACCATCTGTTGGATGAAATGCACTTCCTTCAGGAGCCTCCTTCAGTAGGAGCCACATCCAAATCACCTCCTCCCTCAGCCTCAGGAAGAGACACCAACTTAGTTTATTAGCGGGAATGACAAATGTTGAAAGGGATATCCAACTTAAGCCCAGGATTAAGTTCTAAAACCAGCAGGAAGTGATTGAGTGGCAGGAAGGGAATATAAATGGAAGTGTTCAAGCAAAGTTTGACCATTCCTAACTCATGCCATTGGTGACCTAAAGAGGGGGCTCAGTGGGCAAAGTGTTTGCTATATAAATATGAAGACCTTCACGAGTTCAGGTCCTTAGGTCCCTTGTAAAACTCAAAGGCATCACCTATAATCCCAGCATTCCTAAGGTGGAATGGGAGATGGATACAGAACGTCTAGAAGCTTGCAGTCCAAGTAGCCTAGCAGACATGAGACTGTGCTGAGTCTCTGTCTCTAGCTCTGTCTCTCTGTCTCTGTCAATCTTTCTCTCACACACACACTTTTTTTCTTTATTTAAAGAAAATGCCTATAGTGCAGCACTATAATGGAGCTAATCATTATCAGGGCTGGATAATATTTAATACTACTCTGAGATACTTAAAATCTTAATTCAAATTTTAGAGCTACAGAATTAATACTGAGAACACTCTAAGAATGATTTTAATTTTAACTTTAACCAGCTCATTCTTCTTATTTGTATGGATTTTGAATATTTACACTATGATTAGAGAATGTAAAGAAAGGATCTTCACTGGAGGGTGCTACCACAGGACAGATATTCAACTGTGTATCTTATGCAGGCAAAAAACCATGGAGGAATTGATTTACAAACAGAAGTAATTCCACAAGCAATCCTTTTCATAAGTCAAACGTTAACATCTTTTCTACCAGGGCCTAGGATGACTTGGCACCGAATGCAGAAGCATCCCAAAAAACAAGATCTCTTAAAAGTAATGGTTTCAAAAGGTCCCACAAACTTCCAGCTTGCAGGTGGTATAAAGGGAGTGATGCCAAGCTTCCTAACAGGCAGACATCTTGGTACCAGATCAGAGCTGTTCAATGCTGGCATATAGAAGCCAGCAATGTGCAATGTGTTGACAGACTCTCTTAAAGTCCTCCATCACTCAAATTTTATCAAAGAAAATATTCATTCAAGAGGGATTACTGAGAACAAAACTAGATCTTATTTTAAAAACAAGCCTAAGACAGCATATTTTTCATTAATATTCACATTATATGCAAGGAATTTCCTACACACTGTCAAGATTTTTATAGACTAGTCTTTATTTCAAAATTATGTTTATTAACTGTCAGTGAAGGAATGATTTATACTATATTATATTATATATTCTGATATTTTTATATCTGTACACAGTGTATCTTAATTAGATCCATCTATACTCCCTCCAACTCCCCTCTAGTCCTTGCTCCATCTCAGCATATCTCTCCATCCCAATGTCATATCCCCTGTCGGTCTTTGTGTGTATATATGTATATACATATCATATATAGACATGTATGTATGTATAAACACATACACAGTATACACACACATATATATATATACATATATATACATATACACAGTATACACACACACACACACACATATATATATATATATACATACATACATACATACATACATATATATACACACACACACATATACCCACTGAGTAAGTGCTTCCCCTATGTACACTTGTATGAGAAGTATGAGAAATAATCCATTACAGAATGTGCATTCTACTCACATCTAGCTGATCCAGTGAAAAGTACTTACCTTTCCCCCAATGCTTACCAGCCATCAACTGCCAGTGCTCCTTCAGTAGGGGGAAGGTCCTGGGAGCTCCTTCGCACTCCATGCTGGAGCTATAACAGGCTTGATCACGAGTGCTATGCATTCATTTGAGCAAGAGTCGTGTCATACCCAAAGAATAATGTTTCACAATACTCTTTCCTATGCTTTGGCTATTACATTATTCTACCCACCCTGAGCCTCAAGGTTGGGAGAGATATAGACGCCCTCTCTATTGCTGAATACTCTCAGTCACTTATTTCCAGCACTCTGGGGAGTCTCTTCATTGACTACTGACTACTACAATAAGAAGTTTATCTATCCAAGATAAGAGAACTACACACCTGTAAGTGTAAACATGTTGATTTAGAATACAGTTTGATCACATGTCCATATAAAAAGACCACATCACTAGATTCTCCCCTAGGGCCAATATTTTCCCAGCCTTCTGGTCCTGCCACATGTTAAGATCCAGGAACGAACATCCTCCTATGCATGTGAAAATCCCAACTCTTAATTTAGAGTAATTGTAACCAATATTTTTGTGTGATTATATAGAACAATACTAAATGCTGACCTTAAAGAATTAGTTAACTACTGCTAATTATTTGCATCATATGGAACTGAAATACTACATGTTTTCCTTTGGAAAGGGAAATATGAAAAGGATAAACATAGGCAGAAATTGTTTCTTCGACTAGGAGAAAGTCCTTGATGGTGCAGGAGCTATTTTCCTATGATATATGAAAGGTAGATGCTCTGCATATGATATTTACCAAAAATTGTGAAAATAAATATGTGACATGGAAATGCAGACTCGTTCCAAACATGTGGCTTCTCCATTTTAGAACTCATCTATTTAAATGAATCTAAGGGAAGTATGACAAATGTTGAAGTCTCTGGACACTGAAATGTTCCTGTGTATTTCATTCTTCTTCCACAAAACGACAAGTAGAACATTTGAGACAAATAGTATGAGTACACTGAAGCTACATAGATTATGATGTATAACATATTTTTATTGCAAATGAGAAGTGTTGTGTATATATTTTTAATCTACTTGGGTCACGCTTTCTTTCTGCTCAACTTTGTGTAAGAAGTATTACATCTCTGTTTATGAATTATTTAAAAAAATACTTCAATAATGATAGTTCTAATTTTATCACCCTGGATTTATCTCTAAGGTATTATGGAGAGTGACAACAAACTCAATAAAAGACACCGTAGGGCTAAGGAGATGATTCTATCATCAAATGCGCACTGTACAGGCATGGAGACCTGAGTGCCATTGCCAGAATCTCTACAAGACTGCTGGTCATGATAAAGAATATCTATATTCCTAGAACTGATGAGGCACAGGTAGGAGGACCGTTGGGGCTCACTTCATATCTAACTGAGTCTAACTAGGATGCCTTAAGCCCATGGGAAACCCTGTTACAAAGGAGGTGGATGACAGTTACTGAGGTTGTCCTCTAAATTCCACATGCACATATACAAAAAGGTATGTACATGCATGCACACACACATGCATATGCATGCATCTACACATACACTCATAAAAGAGAAAAGTCATTATGGTATATCTGCCACACTTATCACCATTAATGTTTAAATTAATGTTTAAATGGAACTCTCAATCACAAGTGTTCTCCATCTGATGTTTTGTGTACTGAGTAATTCTGCCACTGTATTTGATGAACAGTTTCTTGTGATAAAAGTGAATGAAGAGTCTGATACTTGGGCCCAAAATGGAAGACTTATGTTCATATGGGCAGTCTATAAAAGACCCCACTCCTACCATATTTACTTTCTACTTCTGCATGAATTGTTTGAAAATGATTACATAGCAGGAGCAATGATATCTAAAAAAAATGAGTTGTTGTTTATTTGTGTTTATATTTTCTATTTGAAAATTCATGCATGCTCATTATTTGGGAAGTTAATAACTTAAATATAAAATTAATGAATCCATAATTCCACTTTATGGGTCAGTAACTATTCCATGCAATTTCAACCTTGTAAACATCCTCAAAACTTCCTTCCCACACATCACTTCACCTCCTGGTATTTGAATATAAACCACTTTGGATTCTTTATTCATATTTACAAACAGAGGCATGAGTGTAAACAAGTATGTGTTGAACTTCCTGGGGCACAGAAGCTAGTATTTGTTGATAGCATCCTTGGCTTGGATAAGATTTTAAGTACATTGATGGAAATCGATCTTTTGATAATAAAGTGAGGTAATTGATTTTATTATTTTATTTTTATAAAAATTAAAAATTAAACAGTTTGCCTTGGTGTTGGAATCAAGCTGTGAATCCATTGATTTCTGTACTTAAGACTTAGGTTTCTTCCATAGAATCAGGGAATCCATGGATTTCTGTACTTCGAACCTTGGATTCTTCCATAGAATCAGAGGAAAGAATGTTGTCTGATAGGAGAGGTGGCAGCTGTTTTAAAAGAGGAAGAAAAGGAAATAAAGAAGCATTACTGATCATTGCTTTTTGAAAAACAAGTCGATTTTCAAAACCAAAAGGAATTGGTTGTATTCATACTAAATATGGATACATTGGGTCATAGTGGCCTCTTCTGGTGAAGATGAGAATATCAGAAATAATTATTAAAATTATAAATGTTTAATATAGTATTCCAAGTATGCATATAAATTTAGAAATTTCATTTCTTTATGAATACTAATTTGAAAAATATATCATCCATTGACATGAACGTTAGATGCTCAGGGCTTGTTTTCTTATGAACCCCCAAAGTATCATCATGAGGACAGAGTGTCATTTGAACATACGCAGAAATGAATCTTCCCAGTGATGTCATCCTTGGCAAATGTCTTGTCCTTTCCAGAGCTCAATGTGAAAAAAAAAGGAAAAAGAAAAACGTAAAAGGTATAACAACCATACTTCTACTTGGTGACCTGTTGCAATTTATAACTAAATATTCACTGTGATAACACTCTTCAAAACAACTCTATGAGGTCATGGTAGATTCCACAATTTGTTACATATGAGGACAACAAGGATCAAATGTCTTCATTTTCCATAAGGAACAGAATGAGGCATTCTAAATGGCATCTGTCCTTGCACATGTAGACCCATCTTATGTTCATTATCCCTACTGCAATTTTGTTTGTTTTATAATTTAATTTTATTTTTACTTTTTCAGTTTACACGCCAAAATCCTTCCTCCACCCCTCCTCACCTTCTCCTCTGAGTGATTGCCCCCACCCCCACCCTGGTATTCCCCTACCCTAGTCTCTACAAGAATAGGCACTTCCTCTCCCACTGGGGCCAGACAAGGGGGCCCAGCTAGGAGCACATAGCCCACAGACAGGCAACAGCTTTTGGGACAGCCCCTGCTGTAGTTGTTTAGGATGCACATAAAGACCAAAGTGCACATGTGTTACATATGAGCTTGGAGGTCTAGTTCCAGCCTACGTATGTTCTTTGGTTGGTAGTTCAGATTCTGAGAGCCCCCAAGGGTCCAGGTCTGTTGGTCTTCCTGTGGAGTTCCTATCCGTATCCCCCTTGAGGCCTGCATTCTTCCTGTTCCTCCATAAGATTTCCCGAGCTCTATCCACTGTTTGGCTGTGGGTGTCTGTATCTGTCTGAGTCAGCTTCTGGGTGGAGCCTTTCAGAGAACAACATGCTCCTGTGTGCAAGCATAACACAGCATCATTAATATTGTCAGGGATTGGTGCTTTCCAATGGGATGGGTCTCAAGTTGGGACAGTTATTGGTTGGCCATTCTTTTGGTATCCATTCCATCCCCTGTGCCTACATTTCTTGTGGACAGGATAAATTCTGAGTTGAAAGTTTTGTGGGTGGATTGGTGTCTCTATCTCTCCATTGTGGTTCCTGCCTGGCTACAAGTGGTGGCCTCTTCATGTTCCATATCTACAATGTTGTGAATCACAGCTAAGGTCACCCCCATTAATTCTTGGGCTCTTCCCTCATCCCAGATCTTTCTCTCTCTGTGTCCAGTTCTAGAGATGTTCCCTGCCTCCTTACCCATATTAATTGCAGATTTCCATTCATTTTCATGGCCATCTGGCCATCTCTCTTGTCTTTCCCTAAACCTGATTCTGAGCCCTGCTATGTCCCACCAAATTCCCTCTCTACCAGTTCCCTCCCTCTATCTACCTCTTATGACTGTTTTATTCCTCCTTCTAAATGAGATTCAAGCATCCTTGCTGTGCCTTCTTTCTTGTTTAGCTACTTTGGTTCTGTGGAGTATATAGCACAGTACCTGTATCTTATCGCTAATCTAATCAACTCAGTACACACCATGCATGTCCTTTTGGGACTGGGCTACCTCACTCCAGATGATATTCTCAAGTTCTATCCATATGCCTGCAAGATTCATGGTGTCTTTGTTTTTAATAACTGAATAGTATTCTGTTGCATAGATGTACCACTTTTTTGTCCATTCTTTAGTTGAGGAACATTTAGGTTGTTTCTAGTTCCTGGTTATTGTGCATAAAGCTGCTATGAACATAGTTGGGCAAGTGTCTTTGTGGGATGTAAGAGCATCCTTTGGGTATATGCCCAGGAGTTGTATAGCTGGGTCTTGAGGTAGAACAATTCCAAATTTTCTGAGAAACCACCAAATTGATTTCCAAAGTGGTTGTATAAGTTCACACTCCCACCAACAATGATGAAGTGTTCCCCTTGTTCCACATCCTTTTAGCTTATATTATCTCTTCAGATTTTTTTTCTTAGCCATTCCAATGTGTGTAAGATGGAACTTCAGAGTTGTTTTTGGTTTACATTTTCCTGATGACTAAGGACTTGGAACATTTCTTTAAGTGCTTCTCAACCATTCAAGATTCCTCTATTAAGAATTCTCTGTTTAGCTCTATACATCATATTTAATTGGGTTATTTGGGTTGTTGGTGACTAACTTTTTGAGTTCTTTATAAATTTTGGGTATTAGCTCTCTGTCAGATGTAGGATTGGTAATGATTATTTTCCAGTCTGTAGGCTGCAATTTTGTCTTTTGATAGTGTCCTTTGCCTTACAGAAGCTTTTCAGATTTATAAGGTCCCATCTATCATTTTTTGATCTTAGAGCCTGAGTCATTGGTGTTCTGTTCAGAAAATTGTCTCCTGTACCAATTTGTTCAAGGGTATTTCTCACTTTCTTTTCTATGAACTTTAGTGTATCTGGTGGAATGTTGACATCCTTCATCCACTTGGACTTCAGTTTTTTGCAGGGTGATAAATATGGTTCTATTTTCATTCTTCTATTTGCAGACATCCAGTAGAAAAGCACCATTTGTTGAAGATGATTTATTTTTACCATTGTATGGTTTTGACTTCTTTTTCAAAAATCAAGTCACCATATGTCTGTGTTTTTATTTCTGTGTATTCAGTTAGATTCCATTGACCAACATGTCTATTTCTGTATCAATATCATACAGTTTTTATCACTATTTCTCTGTAGTACAGCTTGAGGTCAGGGATGGAAATTCCTCTAAAAGTTCTTTTATTGCTCAGGATTGTTTTGGCTACCCTTTGTTTTTGTTTGTTTGTTTGTTTGTTTGTTTTTTCATATGAAGTTGAGAATTTTGAGGTTTAAAAAATATTGTGTTGGAATTTTGATGGGGATTTCACTGTATCTGTAGATTGCTTTTTGTAAGATGGACATTTTCACTATGTTAATCCTTCCTATCCATGAGCATAGGAGATCTTTCCATCTTCCGATATCTTCTTCAATTTCTTTCTTCAGGGTTTGATGTTCCTGTAATATAGATCTGCTGCTTGCTTGGTTAGAGTTATACCAAGATATTTTATTTGTGGATATTGTAAAAGGTGTTGTTTCCATAATTTCTTTCCCAGTCCATTTATCATTTGTATAGTAGAGAAGGGCTACTGATTTCTGTCAGTTAATTTTGTATCAAGTCAGTTTGCTGAAGGTATTTATCACCTGTAAGAGTTCTCTGGTAGAATTTTTGGAGTCAATTATGAATACTATCATGTCATATGCAAGTAGTGATACTTTGACTTCTTCCTTTATAATTTGTATCCCCTTGATCTCCTTTAGTTGTATTATTGTTTTAGCTAGAATTTTAAGTACTATATTGAATAGATAGGGAAAGAGTAGGCAGCCTTGTCTTGTCCCTGATTTTAGTGGAATTGTTTTAAGTCTCTCTCCATTTAGTTTGATGTTGGCTATTGGTTTGCTGTATATTGCTTTGATAATGTTTAGGTATGTGCCTTGTATCCATGCTGTCTCTAATACCTTTCAGATGAGAGGTCGTTGGATCTTATCAAATGCTTTTTTCAGTGTCTATTGAGATTATCATGTCATTTTTTTTCTTTCAGTTGGTTTACGTGGTAGATTACGATTACACTGGTGGATTTTCGAACCATCTCTGCATCCCTAGGGTAGAGCCTACTTGATCTTGATGGATGATGTCTTTGATGGGTTCCTGGATTCGTTTGCGAGTCTTTCATTGAGTATTTTTGCATCCATGTTCATAAAAGAAGTTGATCTAAAGTTCTCTTTCTTTGTTGAGGTTTTGTTTGGTTTTGGTATCAGGCTGACTGTGGCCTCATAGAGTACATTTGGCAGTGTTGCTTCTTTTTGTATTTTGTGGAATAGTTTGAGTGTTGTGCCCAGATCACAATGTCCACATAAACCACCAAAGACCACCATGAGTCCCATTCATATGTAAAAGCAAAAAGTCTTTATACTTGAACTCAGACCCTCCAACGTCTCCAGCACAGTGGATGGTGTGGAAGGTGCTGAGGGTGAGGGACTTTCCAACTTGTCAGTTATCTGATTGATTGACATTTGCTTGTTGCACTTCGATTAGCTAGTAATGATTTCAACTTGGCATAAAATAGTTGCTAACTTAATCTATCTACTTTAGACATTGGGTACTTTCCCCTGAAGAACTGATTGGTTGTTGCTAGGAGTAAGGTGGCTATTTGCCCAGAGGAACTCCGATTGTTACCAGGGTGACATAGCTCCTGGAACAAGTTTGAGTTTTTCCAGTAGCTGAGTTCATTCAGAGGGCAAGTTAATCCTAAAATGGAGCCTGAAAGCAAAATGGAGTTTGTAGTGTTAAGTTGAGCACTTCATGAGGAGTATTGCTATTAGCTCTTCTTTAAGTCTGGTAGAATTCTGCACTAAAACCACCTGACCCTGGGCTTAGTTGGCTGGGAGACTTTTAATGACTCCCATTTCTCTAGGGTTATAGGGCTGTTTAAATAGTTCGTTTGGCCTTGATTTAACCTTGGTAAGTGGTAGTTGTTTAGAAAACTGTCCATTTCATTGAGATTTTCCAATTTTGTGGAGTGCAGGTTTCTGAAATAAGAACTAATGATACATTTTTCCCCAGAGCTGAGGACCAAACCCAGGGCTGAGTGCTTGCTAGGCAAACACTCTACCACTGAGCTAAATCCTCAACCCCCTAATGATACTATTAATTTCCTTCGTGTCTGTTGTTATATCTCCCTTCTCATTTCTGATGTTGTTCTCATTTCTCTCTGTCTTTCGGTTAGTTTGGCTAAGGATTTGTCTATCTTGTTGATTTTCTCAAATAGCCAGCTCTTGGTTTGTTGATTTTTTTGTATTGTTTACTTTGTTTCTGATTGATTTCAGCCCTGATTTTGATTATTTCCTGTCTTCGACTCCTCTTTTGGGGTGCTTGTTTCTTCCTCTTCTTCTTCTTCTTCTTCTTCTTCTTCTTCTTCTTCTTCTTCTTCTTCTTCTTCTTCTTCTTCTTCTTCTTCTTCTTCTTCTTCTTCTTCTTTTTTTCTAGAGCTTTCAGGTATACGTTTAGATTGTTGGGATGAGAACTTTCTAAGTTCTTCATGCTTACTGCTAGGAACTTTCCTCTTAGCACTGCTTTCATTGTGTCCTATAAATTTGGGTTTTCTGTGCCATCATTTTCAGTGATTAGTGGAAAGTCTTTAATTTCATTCTTTGTATCTTCGCTGACCCAGAGATCTGAGTATAGAGCTGTTCAATTTCCATGAGTGTTTAGTCTTTTTTGGTGTTTCTGTTGTTGTTGAATTCCAGATTTAATCCATGGTGGTCTGATAAGATACTAGGGTTTGTCTCAATTTTCTTGTTTCTGTTGAAGTTTGCTTTGTGATCTATTATATGGTCAATTTTGAAGAAGTATCCATGAGGTGCTGAGCAGAAGGTATATTCATTTGTGTTTAGGTGAAATAATCTTTCTGTTAGATTTCTGTTAGGTCCATTTGATTCATAATATCTGTTAGTTTGTCTAGATGACCTGTCAATTGGTGAAAGTGTGTTATTAAAGTCTCCCATAATCAATGTGAATGGTTCGACATGTGATTTAAGCTTTAGCAATGTTTCTTTTACAAATGTACATGGGTGCCTGATGTTTGGGGCATAGATGTTCAGAAATGAGATATCATCTTGGTAGATTTTTTTTTCTGTTTTGAAGTGTCCTTCCCTGTATCTTTTGATTAATTTTGGTTGGAAATCTATTTTATGAGATATTAGAATGGCTACCCCAGCTTACTTCTTGGGTCCGTTTGCTTGGAAAACTTTTCTTCAGTCCTCTAATCTGAGGTAATGTCTAGGTTTATTGCTGAGGTGTTTCTTGTATGAAGCAGAATGGTGGATGCTGTTTTCCCATCCATTCTATTAATGTCTGTGTCTTTTTATTGGGGAATTAAGTTATTTATGTTGAGATATATTAATGACCAGTGATTGTTATTTACTGTTGTTTTGATGTTGATAGTGTTATAGAAGGGGGGAGTGTCTTAGTCAGGGTTTCTATTCCTGCACAAACATCATGACCAAGAAGCAAGTTGGTGAGGAAAGGGTTTATTCGGCTTACATTTCCATACTGCTGTTGATCACCAAAGGATGCAGGACTGGAACTCAAGCAGGTCAGAAAG